>NC_137620.1:18952247-18989747 GCF_963280865.1 Gymnoscopelus braueri
ACAGACACACACACACCTGCCTAAACTGCTCTAAACTGAAAGTGATGGAGTCTGTCTCACTTCTCCCCAAAAACCCTTGAATATGATGGAATATGATTGAGGATTACTGTGATTATGGTAAGCTCACATTTCATATCACACGCTAAGAACTCCTGTAGTTGTCATGAAGCTTAGTCAACGACAGGGACAATGGTCACGTA
Source organism: Gymnoscopelus braueri (assembly GCF_963280865.1). Lineage (NCBI taxonomy): Eukaryota > Metazoa > Chordata > Actinopteri > Myctophiformes > Myctophidae > Gymnoscopelus > Gymnoscopelus braueri. The sequence continues at coordinate 18,952,448 of NC_137620.1, forward strand.
AATAGATTGCAAAGAACTATACGATACCAGGTAAACATCAACTTAGCATCTGTCTAACTTAACAACTTATGGTATCAATCTATACGGTACACTGTGAGTGCAGTACCATTACACAGTACAGTGTTTAGACAAACTTTGGTGCGATAATAACAGCAAAATCTAATTGGCATAAGGTCACCAAACTCATTTCCTCTGACGCCTCTGCGTGCGTTGGCCACAACAACGCTTCTGACGCAGATGCGTGTTTCCGACTGTCCGAACCCTTAGGGTACTTCTGTTACCGGAGCGGACAACAATTACTCATAGGGTTCAGACCACCAACCTTCCACTTTAATTACTGCCTCACATTTAGTCCGTTTGCATTTTGATGCATTTAGTGCTCTTAAATATCCAAACAGACTAACACTGTGTGAGAGTTCTTGCTATCTTGCTCAAGGACACTTCAATAGAAAACAAAATGGTGGCTTTTAGGCGGCATATACTGACTGTAAAGGGGAATCAAACCAGTAAGTAGCCTTTAACCCATTAAAATCGGGAAAGCATCTGTGTCATTTTAGAGCATTTAGCTATACATATAGCAACATTGGGTTTTCAGAAAACTCTTAGGATTTAGAACAGTGGTTCTAAAAAATAGCAGATCTACAAGCTCACAGCGTGTCAGTTCGTGCTACGCTGCAAGCTTGTACATCTGTAAAAAAAAAACAATTTGAAAAAATCTTTGAACGTTTTTGAAAATCTCTTCTCTTCTGGGGGTCCCTGGCACAAAACATTTTTCAGATCGGGGGGTCCGCGGCCAAATATATATCAATTTGGGGCACGAAAAGGTTTGAGAACTACTAATGTAGAAGGCAATGGGTTAAGGTTTCTACCCCTACTTTTCTGCTTACCTTTCTCATTCTCTGGCACCAGAGTCTCGATGGGAGGCTCCAGCTCTCCGCTGTCCAGCAAACAGCTCTTGGCCTGGCACAGGAAGAGACGCAGACCCTGGAGGACGTCCACGGATGTCACAGAGGATGACGATGACGACGATGAGCAGGAGGCCAGCGACTTCAGCACCTCCCTCTGCTTCGCCAGGAAGTCCTGCACCATGGCGCCGAAGGCCGAGCGCCGGTCCCTCGACAGCTCCTCGATCAGCCTCGTCAGCCGCTTCTCGGGCGCAAAGAAACACACGAAGGCCGCGTTCATCCGGTGCAGTCCGCCGCGGCCGCCGCGGGATCGAACGAGGGGCGGGCGCTGCTGCTGTTGTTGGAGAGGCGTTTGAAACGACCCTTCTGGCTCCGAATCGGGGTCGGGCTCGTCGTCCAGGCTGCTGAAGGAGCTGCTGCTGTCCAGCTCGGCCAGGGAGGGCGCCGGGCAGCTCTCCAAGGCCAGGACGGTCAACTCCACGTTGGGTTCCTCCGTCCGGGACGACTGCAGCGCCTCCAGAGGCCCGCCCACCTCGGGAGACGGCCTGGCCTGGTAATGAGGAGGACAACGTGTCACCTATACCACTGGCTCTCAAAGTGGGGTCCCGGGGACCCATAGTGGTCCTTAAGGGGGTTCCAGGGGGTCCCCAGCGACATGGGTTACATAGCCTACATAGCTTCAAAATCAGTTTAACCACTTAACCCTATACACTGGCTATTTGATGCAAGCTTGTAGATTGTCTTTTTTCCCCGCTGATAAAGTATAGTTTTTGTCTGCGACGGAGGCGCGCTGTCTGAAGCAGACTTGAGCCACGAGAGGCACCGCCAAGCGAGCTTAGGCGAGCGAGTCGCCGCGCCGAACGTTGTGACGTGATTTGGGGTGAGTGCTCGGCACAACCGCCAATCAAAGTGACTACTGGCCACAATCACAGCGCGTCTTCTCCGGGACTTGGCGTAGATTGTATAAACGCGTCCAGCCAGGCTTACCTGTGGTGCAGTCAGTGACACCAGGGCCTCCTCCTCCGCAGACCCCGGGGAGACGGCGTTGGTTCTCCTCAAGAGCCCGGCCCCGGGGTGGACGACCCTCCTCTGTGGGTTACTACCGCCGCTGCTCTGAAGCCTGCTGTCTGCGCCGCCGGGCTGCAGCTCCACCGCGGAGGAGGAAGGCGAGTAGGACCCCCCGGTCCCCTCCAGCGAGAGGTTCACGGAGGAGTCGTTGGAGAGCCGCAGCCTCATGCTCCGCTTGAAGCGGTGGCGCTTGTTGGAGGCCCCGCCCCCACCGTGGTGGGACGAGACCTGCTGTTGCTGCTGCTGCTGCGGAAACCAAGAGGGGTGGAAGAAGTACTCACATTTTTACCTAAGTAAAAGTATCAATTCTGCCATGCAGAAACACTCTGTTACAAGTTTGGCAGGCTGCACTAGCGCTCCTGTTTTCGTGTATAGAGGGGCGGGTGTATAGAGGCGCGGAGAGATTGCGCCTGATCCCATTGGTTCACCGATCTGTCCGTCAACCCCCGGCCCCGTTAACACAACATTACGAGCGACGCCCACTGCACTCTGGTTGGTTGGGGAAATGAAACACTTGCTATACCGGGGTACACCGACGCGCTCCTCCAGGCTTTTATTTTTTAGCAAAACTAAACAATAAAAGCCTGGAGATCGAGGCTACAAGTTTGGTAATCAAAATGTATACTTGAGTAAGAGTACAAAAGTACATGTATAAAATGTATTAAAAAATACATTGAAAATAGCAGACATACACACTGTTTGTGTGTGCGTGCGTGCGTGTGTGTATACACACACTATGTTTGTTTGTGTGAGTGTGCGTGTAGGCCTGACCTCGACTAAGTCGAATAGTCGACTGGTTAGTCGCGGGAGGTCCGAGTCGACTGCGTGTCTCTTAGTCGAATCTAGTCGAGATTTTTTTTTCTTCTTTTTTTTAAAGGGCCAAAAATGAGGGGCACGGTGGCACAGTCGGTAGTGCTGTCGCCTCACAGCTAGAAGGTCCTGGGTTCGATTCCCGCAGGGGACGCTGTGGGCGCTGGGGGTGTGTTCTCTCCTCCGCGTCATCAGTGCCCATACCCTAGGTGGGGTTGGCGAAAGGGCCTTTCTGTGTGGAGTTTGCATGTTCTCCCCGTGTCTCCTAGGGTAGGTACCCTCACAAAAACATGCAGTAATCCTGGTCACTATACTGCCTCCCCCTGGCCAGCCGGGGCGCCTGATGGAGGGGAAGGGAACTGGTTGGAATAACGTGTTCCTTCCACGCGCTACGTCCAACCAGGGAAACTCTCCCCTGTCAGGTGACAAGAAGGTCAGTTGGCTCTCATGCATTGAAGGAGGCATGAGCTCGGCCCTGGCCTCCCTAGGTTGGCAGAGGGAAGGTAGTGCCCAGGATTACATAGACAATTGGCACTGGGTGTAAAAAATAGGGTTACAAAATCGTGGGATAAAAATTTAGAAGAAAAAAAAAAGGGCCAAAAATGTTTTAAATTGTTTTTTGGCCAAGTGTACACCTGCAACCACACGTAACTTCCACTTTATTCTTCTTATTCCTCGTCTTTGTATTGGTATTGTTTGTGTTGGAGCGCCTCAGTGCGGCTGCAGAGTTCATGTGCAACCTCTTCCAGAGAGAGATAGAGACACTAGAAACTCTGCTGGAGACACAAAACAAACTGTGTAGACTTGGCCCTTTGAAATAAAATGTATTTTGGCCCTAAATATATATATATATATATATATATATATATATATATATTATTTTTTTGCATTAGTCGACTGCCAGTCGACTATTGGCAATTAGTCGCCAATTAGATTCGACTAAACAAATCCTTAGTCGGGGACAGGCCTAGCGTGCACACACGTGTGGCCGGTCTCAGCTTTTGTCAGCTGTAAGAAGGGGGAAAGGTTTGGGATATCACTGCTTTCCACCACAACACTGACCTCCAGCTGCAGGAAGAGAGGGTTGATGAAGCACACTTTGACCTGCCTGCCCCGGGTCAGCAGCGCACACGGGTCCTGGGCCGCTGCGGTCTGGACCCGGCTGGATCTGGCTGACCCCACCGGGTCCACTGGTCCATTCTGGATCTCTGAGGGATTCAGCGAGCTCCAGAACTCTGAGGGGAGATGTAATGGAAGTATTAGTGGTTCTCATCACTTTTCTGGTTGGAGACCCGTAATTGTATTTTTTCTTTTAAATATTTTTGGAGTGCGTTTTTTTGTGTGTGTGTTTCGAGCAAGGGCCCAGCATCCACCTTTGAAATTGAGTCTATATACAGTAGGAAGTAAAAGTTCATACGAATGGCCTGTAGTTTCGCTGTTTTACCCCTGCCGGTGTCAGAAGAAATAACGCTCTATGCAAGCGGATGGGTTTTTTGCCGAACTTTACACTTGATTTTATTACCTTTTACTAAACATTGTCATAAATACTATATGCTTCCAGTCACTCGTTTAAAGTCTTCTTTCAATCACCATGATATGCGTTTTGGTAAATTATGGTCCCATTTATTTCAAAATTGATGATAAAGTAGAGTATGCTGTAGGAGGGGGCGTGGCTGCCTTGTGATGAGTTGATCGACGAGCTACACAACCAATAGCATTAATTCCCCACCCCCGCTCTGGTCCCAACCAATTACATTAATTTCCATTTCCATAGTACATAGAAAGATGGCGGACTTAATTTACGGTCTGTAGAGCATAGATATAGAAACCTAGATACCTCATTGGCCTCTGCAGTTCATTGTAACGACTGGTCTCTCAATACAAGGCTCTTCCGCGGGGCTGTTTGACTACTGACCAATCACATCACGTTAACTACTGGCCAATCACAGCGCGTCTAACTGACTAGTTGCTGCGCGGCTGCCTCTTAAGAAAAGACCCACCCCACCTGCCTCTGATTGGCCTACCGAACGCCCCCTTCTGTGACGCACACGGAAGTTTCCAGCTTGCCCCCTACAAGCATAGAGGAAGCGGAAGTGCGTCCGAGATGCCGACGCTTCAGAGCCAGAGGAGGCGTCTACCTTTATATGTCTATGCTGTAGAGTCTATGGGCGTGACACTGTCCATACTTTTTACTGTCTATGGTTTTGACCAGTGGTGGAAAAAGTACTCAGATGCCTTACTTAAAGGGATATTTCACTTTCAAATAAAATAAACATTTAAAAAATATATTAAAAATAAATGAAGAAAGTAATGGAAAAATCACGGCCCCCTCACGCATTAGAGTGTCCTGCTAATGTGTGAGGGGGCCGTGATTTTGCCATAACTTTTTTCATTTTTTAAAAATATTTATTTTTAATGTTTATTTTATTTGAAAGTGAAATATCCCTTTAAGTAAAAGTATCAATACTGCAATATAAAAGTACTCTGTTACAAGTAAAAGTCCGGAATTAAAAATTTACTTGAGTAAAAGTACAAAAGTATTTGTATCCAAATGTACTTAAAGTACCAAAAGTAAAAGTACAAAAATGTTTTCAAATAATTGTAGTGGAGTAAAAGTACAATATTTGCCTCTGAGATGTAGTGGAGTAGAAGTAAAAGTACTGAGAATTGGAAATACTCCAGTATCCAGTAAAGTAAAAGTACCTCAAAATTTTACTTAAGTACGGTACTTGATTAAATGTACTTAGTTACTTTACACCACTGGTTTTGACCCATGACTACCATAGTACCTTGTCCCATATGTGAGATGGCTTCCAGCTGCCTGTGAGTGGTGGCCTTGGCGATGGCCTCTGGAAGCTGCAGTGGGAACGGCAGCACGTCCCTTGAGAGAGACACAAAGGACATACTGTGTAGATCACTGGTTCTCAAAGTGGGGTCTGGGGACCCCCAGGGGTCCTTGGCGGGGTACCAGGGGGTCCCCAGCTGAATGAGTTAATATAGCGTCACAATCGTTTTAACCACTTTAACCATTATTGTATACAGAGTGCTGCACTATGGGCTTGTATTTTAGAAAGATCTTGAAAATTTGTGCAAATCTTAAAAAATTATAATTTAAAAGGCGAAGATTTTTTAACTCAAATGTAGAAGTGGAACCATTTGGTTCCACTTGTACACTCTCAGAGTTACAGACCCATAAGGGTCCAATTGGTTCCTAACCATCACCATTATTTGGAAAGAGACCCCCAGGGGTCCTTGAGGGTGTTCCACTTTGAGAACCCACCACAAAAGTAGTTCAATATTTACTGTGAACCAATGTCACCAAGTCCCTGGTGGTATAGACACATTTAAGAAGAGTTTGGCTTTAACAAGGTTGGCGAGATTGACGTTTCTAATGGCATTACATAGCAATCAAGCTTCTGGAAGAACAGTATCTAAAATGAACAACGTGTTTAAGAGTCATTAAGAAAACCACCGAAGGCTCGATCATCAAGGGCTCAAGTGCACATTTCTTTATTCCTCCGGCTAAACGCGTTTTGGCAATCAGCCATCCTCAGAGTAAGTTTAAAGAGAGTTTAAAGAGGACTCTTTAAACTTGCTCTGGAGGAAGGCTGATTGCCGAAGCGTGTTAGCCGGAGGAATAAAGAAATGCGCACTTGAGCTTTAACGCCTTGAATCTTTATTTATGGCAGTGGTTTCTCAAAGTGGGATGCTATTTTCGGAGATTTTTGAAAAACATCGAAAATGTTTGGAAACTTGTACACAATGTCTACGGGCTGCACATTTCTAAAGAGACAGTTTAAGTACTTAATCAACAAACAATAAAAACATTGGCCAAACTTTTTTTAAATAGCCGATCTACAAGCTCACAAAGCCTCGTAAGAGTGCTTGTAGATCGGTATAAAGTCTGAGAACCACTGTTGTATACTATGACACAATATACAGTGATAATTATAATTATAATGCCTAATGATAATATAACTGTATTATATATTTTTTTACCTGCTAATGCAGTAGAAGGCCACCAGTCGACACAGATCAGGGAAGCTGAGGGCAGACGTTTCCAAGGCGAAGGCTGGTGACAGAACAGGCAGAGTTTGAGTGACAGCTCTGCAACACAGCGGGCGATTGGTTCAAATATATCACGTTGCGACACGTTGTGAGCTTGTAGATCTGCTATTTTTGGCGAATGTTCCCCCCAAAATAGGGATACTGGGGTTCAAGTGGATAACCGTCAGGTATAAAGTTATTTTCAATCTGTCATAATGGAAACGACAGATATTTTGAGGGGGAAATATTTACATATTTACGTATCAGTATCACACATATGAAGGAAGTAAGGAAGAGGCCCAATTTCTTTCCAATATGGCTGCGGTACATAGAGCCTATTATCATCAAACCACGCAGTGACTGTAAGATAATAAAAAATCACACCCTGTGTGAAGTGGGCGGTGTCTTGCTAGCTAATCACAATACTGAATGGAGTCAACCAATCATGTACAAAAGATAAATACATTTATTGAAACTCTCTTTATGATGGACGAAACCATAACTTAAAAAAAAACAAATTTATGTTTTTTTTAAAGTTATGGTTTCTTATATAGGGCTATGCACATGTGTCATGTGACACTGGCCAATCACAGTCCTGAATAGATTGTGATTGGCCAATCACGGTGCAGGGTTAGGCGGGGTAAGTTTTGGCCAATCACAGGGCAGGATAATTGTACAAATTTCCAAACCTCACTTATAGGGGCGGTTTCACCGCCCAAAAAAAACGCTGGACCTTGCTATGTTATATGCATGTGTAACGTTTGTCCTGTGGGGCTCGGGCATTTTAACCCATTAAAACCGGGAAAGCATCATGTGTCATTTTAGATTTGAGCTAAAAAGCATTATTTCATACTATTCATAAATAGCAGATATCATAGCGCGTCACTTTGTGCCGTGCTACGAGCTTGTAAATCTGCTATTTTAGAAAATATATATATGAATAAATATATATTTTTAAAGCAAACATTTTTTACTTGCTTCAGGGGGTCCCTGGAACAAAATATTTTGAGATGGGGGTTGGTGGCCAAATACATATAATTTTGGGGGTCCTTGACATGAAAAGGTTTGAGAACCACGGACATATCAACATACGTTTTTCAGAAAACTGTTGGATTCAGAAGACATTTTGTAATATCTGCCTCAGTTGTTAATGGGTTAAATGCATCACTAGCTTGTTTCATACTCACTGGAGTCCTCCTCACAGATGAAGCACTCCTTCACAGAGGAGGCTGCTCGTTCCCCAGTCACTCTCAGACACAGTACTTTCCTGTGGTTAAAGATGCACTTACGTACCAGGAACGTCTGTAAACACAAATGCCAGAGAGACATATATAGAACAACAATGATCCATGCTGGTGGTCAGTGGGTGGATGGAATATAATATTTAGTTTGATTAGCATTATATATTTTGCTTTGTTTCTTTTTGTTTTTGAAAGTCAAATAACACACACTGATAATGGATATAGATTTATGGACTCGTGTCAGAATTGGATTTGTGTAATAATGTTTTTGTTTACTGCATTTTAATTTAGTTTGGATATAAAAAGAAAATTGTAACTATAATATCTCTGTTTCTTTGTATCACTACACCCTGAAGAAGGAGCAAGCCGACACACGTTGGCAAATATTTGAATTAAAGGCCTTTTAAATGTTTCTAACTTGCCTTTGGTGCCAGGACCTGGATTATTTATGCCATTCTTTTGATCATAACTCTTCTGCTCTCTTTGAAACGTAACTTCTTGTTGATTAAACTAATATCCCAGTGTCATTGTTAAAACATCTTTTGACACATGTTTTTCAGCCTATGTGATGGACTGATTCGTTGATTGGCTAATTGACGGCAAGCAATATGATTGGTCCTCACCCCAACGGGCTCTCTGAGCAAGATGTAGAGGGCGGAGTCATGGCTGAGTGACAGCTGCAGCCAGACGGGGTGTGTGACAAGCAGACGGTCCAAGATGCTAAAGACCCTCTGGGACCCTCGCTGCGGACAGCCAACGTCCTCCTGCATCTGCAATGGAGAGAAGACTAGAGCTTACCAGTGGTGGAAAAAGTACTAAAATGTTTAATTAAGTAAAAGTATCAATACTGCAATGTAGAAATACTCCGTTACAAGTAAAAGTACGGAATTAAAAATGTACTTGAGTAAAAGTACTAAAGTATTGGTATCAAAAAGTACCAAAAGTAGAAAGTACTCCTTATGCAGAATGTCCCATTTCACAAGTTTTCAAATGTATATGTATAAAAATCTTTTGAAAATAGCAGCTCGACAAGCTCACAATGCGTCGCATCGCAATGCATTGTGAGCTATTTTCCGAAATTGGCCAAAATGTATATAGGGTTGAAGTGGGTAATGTAGCTAAATCTAAAAAGTAACTAGTAACTAAAGCTTTCAAATAATAGTGGAGTAAAAGTATAATATTTGCCTCTGAGATGTAGTGGAGTAGAAGTAAAAGTACTGAAAATTGGAAAGACTCCAGTAAAGTAAAAATACCTCAAAATTGTACAGTACAGTACTTGAGTAAATGTGCTTAGTTACACCACTGGAGCTTAGCACACACGCACACGCACATAGATGTTAAACATAGACAGACCCTTTCTAGATGGCTATTCTCCGGCAGAGCCACACTGAAAAACATGGAGACACTCCCTCCTTTGTTGTGTGAAAATATTTTGCCGTTGTGCACGTTGTGGCAACCCAGGGGTAGTGGAGGTAAGATTAACAATAAAATAGGAAACACAGAGTCAGATGTGGTATAACTTAAAGTTGTACAATGCAGATTCACAAATAACGATTTTTAGCAACCTCTGCTGGTCACTACCGTCACTGCATACAATTTCCGTAGTCCTCGATTACCCAGAATTCCATTTGTTTTCACCGGAAGCCGGAAGCGTTTCAAAAAGCGTCCTTTTAATTGTTTTATACTATCTGCGGATCGTTTCTCTTAGCCAGTGGAGCATTAGTTACCATGAGCTGTGCTTTCTTTTTCTGTTCTTTTTCGATCTTCCAATCCTACATTCTCTTAAAATCAGCGTGAGGTTCCTTTTTGTTATTAGCGCGGTAGTTCCTGGCCAAACAGGAAACCGTTGCGGTAGTTCCTGGCCGACACGACGTCATGACGTCGGCCAGGAACGTCATTTTCCCGGGAAAGTCCCCCCCGACAGCGTTCAATAGAAAATATATAAATAAAAGGCTTCCGGGGGTGAAATTCATGGAGTGGGTGTTGTGAAACTTTTGCCACTCACAAAAGATATACAATTTAACTTTAGTTTTGTTGAAAACGTTACCTAGTATTACTTTAAACGGTCTTTATTCAAAAAGGTTCTGGGAAAAGGGCCGGGTGGTGGGTCAAAACTCAAACGTAGGAGACTTCTCGTCTTGGGGCTGTGGCTTTTAGCCTATGCTACACACAGGGGGCTCTGCTGTCCTGTGGGCAGAGCAGAGCAGTGACTATAGATTCCATTGGGGGGGAAAACCCTGCTTTCCCCCACGGTGTTGGAGCTCAGGTGGCCTAGGTGGGGGGAGGGAGAGAGAGACCGGGTGAGCCATAAGATTATGAGGACATCAAGTTCATCCAACAGCGTTCCATATGATTCAGAATAATGAAAACTCACTTGTACTGACGTCCTTCCACTCGTGACAGAAAGTGTGTCGCCTGCTTGCTGTCTGGCTCCAATTAATCTCTCAAGAACAGATTCTGCTCTGCCTTTGAATCTGTCGGGGGGGTTCGTCATATCGCGTACGCACTGGCCTACAAGTGGGCGTGCCTTCAGATCAGGAAGCAGGCCGCGCTTTACCCAATCAAATGTAGTGGGCGGGATTTACGTGTCCGCCGATCCTTCCCCACTAGAAACAAACCAAAACTCATTTAACAATAGCGTCCTCGGAGCAGACAAAACCACGGAAAGATATTCACATTTTAACTTGCTCTTTCATCATAGAAACAAGTGGGCTTATAACCAAAACGATCCATGTTCTCTGGGAGAAGTGGTGTTAGTGTTCCGTGTAGAAATATTGTTAGTGGGAATGAAAACATAGTCGCACCACCGGAAGTGAAAGGCTGAAGGCAGACCAAAACCCCGGTTTCCTTGCGCACGTGTGCTACGTCGACTTCCTCCCAGAGCCAAGTGAGATAGTCAAAAACAGCAGAGGGCGCTGTTTTTCCTTTTCATTTGGCGATGGGTTCCCAGATTGGGCTCCAACTGACTATCCAGCTGCCTGGGAGCTGGTGAGTTAAGTAATCAGCTCGGTGATTGTCAGATGGGCTGCAGGTGTGACCACAGCCAGCTATCTATTGGCTGCAGAACCTGGACCGGAAAGTATACGCCCTCTATTACCTGGCCCAGCCTGGGCTTGACTGACATCTGAGGCTGAGCTTCCCCTGGTTTGCCACAACGTGTATGAAAAGGCACAGGGCAATTGGTGAAAAGGCTATGATAAAGGATGCTGATCGTTAATGCGTTGTGTTTGTGTTCATACAGGGCCAGGCTGCGAACACAAATCAGGCCAGGAATGTAAACGACATTCATTTGTCCAAATTGATATAAAAATGTATAAAGTAGTAAGAGCAGCCTTGTATATCAGTTCTTGTCGGGGTGATTGCAGTATGGATTTTTAAGACACAGCACATTGATTCTGATTGTTTTTGAGTGCTATATTGACTAAAGTATTTGTACTAAAGTGGTACTTTAAAATGAGCTTTAAAACAATCGCAGACTCAATTTATACTCAACCAATAAACAAGCTTATAAATCAGGATTCACTCTCTTTCCGTCTGTCTGTCTGTCTGTCTGTCTGTCTGTCTGTCTGTCTGGCAGGCGATCTGGCAATTTCTCTCTCTTCCTCTGACTTCTCTTCCTCTGACTCTCACAATTGCCTGCTGGAACACTTATCTCTCTCTTCTCCTGACCTTCCCTGCTTCATTTTCTCTCTCTCTCTCTCTCTCTCTCTCTCTCTCTCTCTCTCTCTCTCTCTCTCTCTCTCTCTCTCTCTCTCTCTCTCTCTCAGCAGATTGCTGCTGGATGTCACCGCGGTGACACTGTGTGGGCTGCCGGAGAGCGTTCACGAATGTTAGCAGCAGATGGTTGCCATGCCAACCAGGGGCTACACATCATCTAAACCAGGCATTCCCACTCAGTGAAATACCCCTTCTCTATCGACAGGTTGATGCACGCACGCAAACGCGTGCACACACACACACACACACACACACACACACACACACACTGAGCACTGGAGTGAAGACAGGTTTTCACGGGCAGCTGGGGAGTTGTTTTATTTCTAGACAGCTTTTTTGCGACTTCCTCTTCCCTTCAAAAATACTGTACAAATAAAAATAAAAATAACAAGGAGCCATGCCATTACAGTAATGCTCAGTATGCTTTCTCACTGCTTTCCTCAATACATCCGCCCTCATGTCAGAGCGCAAAAGTACATTTTCTTTACTGGTGGTAACAAGTTAATTTGCTAATTAGCTTTTCTAAGTACCCAAAGACGCTTTACATGGGGGGGGGGGGGACAACAGAAGTGAATCAACTTTATTAGGAAGAAAAACACTAAGACTAACTAATAAAATATATTGGAAAACAATTATAATAACCGTTTTGGACATAAAAGGTTTCTACCCGGCAATATTCAGCAAAGTTCAGGTTTTGCTTTCCCAGTACCATGTTGTCTTTTATTTTATGTAATGACATCTCCTCCATTGAAGAGCCCTATGAGGCAGTAAACACCATTAGTGAGGTCAAGAACCAACTGCCACCGATTTCAATCATAGGGGTGGGAGGATTATGCAATGTTTTAATCACAAAGGCTGGTTCAGACGTCTCCATCCTTTCAGGAGAACATGCACATGTCCGTTTGGTTTGGATGTCCCACAATCTGTAATATACACTAGTATGAGAAAGTATTTATATAACAGACAGAACAGCCATTTTTAAGTTGCAGGACAAGTATTGTCTGACGCACATGTTGCTAGTCAACAAGGGTAAGCTAATTCTCATGATGCTTTGTCGTAACACGGTGTCATGGGCCTAAAATAGCCAATCTAAAAGCTCATGGATTGGCTATTTTCAGCATGCCAACACCCAGACCTGTTGTAAGAGAGAGTTATGACACTCTTTTTTCTCACTGTGATAAGATCACGTAATTAGTTAATCTATCTATCAAGCGTGCTTCATATAAACACCCAGTCTTGGAACTACACAATATCGTTTGGAAGTCTATTGCAGTGGTTCTCAAACTTTTTCGCGTCAAGGACCGCTAAATCAATATGTATGTGGCCGCGGACCACCACCTGAAAATATGTTGTGCCAGGAGGTTGCCCAGAAGCAAAGATTTTTGTTAAAAATGTGCGCCTTTTCAAAAAAAAGATTTACAGATTTGCACACATTTTCAGGATCTTTCAAAAATAGCCAAAGTATAAAATATGGATAAAGGGGTTAAAATGGTTGTGACGCTTTATCAACTGATTTTGCTGGGGACCCCACTTTGAGAACCAATGCTCTATTGGTCACCCGATGGCAAGCATCATCGTCAAATGTTCAAATCAGTATTTTGTAGCCACGCCCTTCTGTCTCTGGTCACACGTGGAAGCGGCTGACCTCTGAAGGTGGTCTGTACAGGGGACAGGTGGTCTGTACAGGGGACAGGTGGTCTGTACGGGGACAGGTGGTCTGTACAGGGGACAAGTGGTCTGTACAGGGGACAGTTGGTCTGTACAGGGGACAGGCTGCTCAGGCTCACCACACTCGCGTGCTGCACTGTTTGAAGTAATTAAGTAATTTACTTTAAAAGACAACTTTTACAACAAGAGTTCTATTAGTTTGTAATGATAATAATTAAAAGATGAGAGTTAAAAAAATATATATATATATTGCTTTCTATTGTTATAGCGATTTTTACTGAAGGGCGTGGGCATTCGGGTAATTGGTAAAAAAAATATTAATTTTTACACAATAAGCAGGCTATTTTTGTCTCCGCAAGGGCAAAGGCACGGAGGTCAGGGCAAAAACTAATAAAAGAACCCTTGTTGTAAAAAATCTAAGTTGTCCTTTAACGTTCTTCTTGTTCTTATCTTTGAGCACACAAATTCCAAATCAACTGTACTTTGGTTTTAACAATACATTGATTATTGAATATTATATGAATATTCTTCATTTAGTCTATGGAAGTGTCATAACTCTCTCTCTCTCTCTCTCTCAATAGCTCTGTGTAGGCTAAGTATAAGTCGCTGTCAGGCTTTAGGAACCAAATTTGCGGAGACGTTCAGTAGGAGTAGGAGTGTGTGTTCATTGTCACAGGCACTTACAATAGAGCTGCTAGCAACTTTACAGGCAGCTTTCCTCCCTTCATCGTGTGTGTGTGTGTGTGTGTGTGTGTGTGTGTGTGTGTGTGTGTGTCCCATGCCCATTGGGCAGGTAGTCACGGATCAAATGAGCATCCTCCACACTCAACCATCAGACGAAGGTCAGAAACTATGAGTATTTTGCTGAGAGAGAAAAAGAAAGACAGATTTGGAAAGACGGAGCGAAAGCAGGGAGAAAAAGAGGAGAGAGAGAGAGAGAGAGAGAGAGAGCATGGCCCAAGTGTTCCGTTTAGCCATTTCCATGTTGCCCTTACATAAATCATAACACTGCCCACACACACACACACACACACACACACACACACACACACACACACACACACACACACACACACACACACACACACACAGAGGACTTATGTAATTCCCTACGAGTAAAGGAAGCAAAAAAAAAAGTACAGTGAGAAATAAAGGGAAGGGGGGAAGGATTCAAAGCAAAGCTCCAGAAGAAAGTACAATGTGAAGAAACATAACCTGAATTAGCAGAGCGGCAGACAGCAGAATGTAGCGCGTGTGAGAGAACACCAGAACAGTTGCATGGACAGTATATCTGACACAGTGCCTGCTGCCACCCAGACCCCATTAAACAGTGTGAGCCAAACTTCTCCTCCCTGAAGAGGGGGACAGGAGGAGGAAGAGAAGAAGATGAGATGTGGAAGAAAAGGAATGCTGGCCCACACAGAAGGAGAGAAGTAGTATAGGGGTGTAGAGAAAAGAGCGAAGAAGACATTTGGAGGAAAGGAGAATGTTAATGTGAGACTATAAAATCAGCACAGTATGACACAGGGGAAAGAGCACTGTCTGCAGGGGAGAGAGAGAGAGGGGAGAGAGCAAAAGAGTAGGACTGGTGTGCTGTAAGTAAGTGAGCAGTGGTACTGTGGCTCTCAAGAAAGTGTGTGTGTGTGTGTGTGTGTGTGTGTGTGTGGGGGGGGGGGTGATGGGGTTGAGGACAGAGAGCGGAAAGATGGGGAGAGAGAGAAGAGAAGCAGAGAGAGGGGGGGGGGAGAGGGACAGAAAACTGACAGGAAAGCTTGAATTACTGTACTGTAGCTCATCATGTAGTCAGGCTCATGGGACTGGGCTGAGTTGGTCGTTATGGAATGTAAGTGTACCGTTCAAACTGGAGTGGGCATCCACACAGTACAGGTGGAATACTTATGCTGGTCCCAGTGGGCAGAAAAAGGCTGAACTGGTATAGGCCTGTATTTTAGGAAACCCGAATTTGCAAATGCAAAAACTTGACTGAGTAACTGACTGTCTGACTGAATAGCTTGCTGGGTGATTGACGGACAGACTGACTGAATGGCAGACTCATAGAATTGGATGTATGTGAACGGCTGCATATTATTTTTTAGGACTTCTGGATTTGCAAGTGTAAACGCCCGGCTGACTGACTTGAGCAACTGACACGGTGCACAGTATGGTTCACTGACACACACAGGATGTACTGTACAGAGTGAGAGACACAGAGAGGGAGAGAGGGAGGGAAAGTGAGAGGAGGAATGAGTGAGAGAGAGAGAGAGAGAGAGAGAGAAGGAGAGAAGGAGGTGGAGGTAGAGTGGACACAACTCTGTTTACATATTTCTTTATTCTACTTTAATTGTTTATATACATTTCTTAGTTTCGATTGTTTTATTTCACATGTGCTTTGGCAGTGTAAACGTATACTGTATGTTTTCCATGCCCATAAAGCCTGTTTGAATTTAATTGAAAATTGAGAGGGTTAGGTGGGAGGGAGATGGAGAGGGAGAGAGAGAGAGCCTTTTTCACCCACGCAATGAACCGGCCAATGCTTGGTACGGAAACCTGAGCACGCCATGATTTATGTGTGGAGAAGCGTCACGTTGTCAGTGAACCTGCCGCTGCCGGGCATTAAGCTGATAATGCAGTGCAAAGCGCAGCAATTTTCTGCTTGCAATCAAATCAAAAGTGAAGATAAAATATCATGTGCACACAACTGCAGATTATGAGACTGTAACACTGTACCTTGTACTCGATACAATACTGTATGGCTACATATCGTCTCTGTCGGGTGGAAAGAAACCTCATATGTTCCAAAACTGTGACCTTTCAGGATTCAAATAAAAAGAAAATAGCAAAAGTAGCAGATCTACAAGCTTGAAACGCAGCTTGAAACGCAGCTTGAAACACAGCGCGAAGCGACGCGTTTTGAATCCTTTCGTGTGACGCTGTAGTATGATCAAGTAAGGCGTTCATTTACGAAAAAATAACTAAACGTTAGAATATGGAGATAGGAGGTTTCTGCCCCGACAGCAACGATATACTATATAACAGCACAAGTCACAGCAGGTGAAGTGAACAGTGCAGTAACACTACTGAATACTGAGCATTATGCATTATGCCAGACAGTAGTGTGTGACGGTGTCTGGGGAGCCTTCATGTCATGGCCTGGGGAAACAAACTTCCAACAAAAGACCCCCCAGGGCTCCGGTAGTACCGGCAAGTGGTGGAAAAAGTACTCTGATTTTTAACTTAAGTAAAAGTATCAATACTGCAATGTAGAAATATTCTGTTATGTAAAAAAAATAAAAAATAAAAAAAAGTCCGGAATTAAAAATTTACTTGAGTAAAAGTACAAAAGTATTGGTATGAAAATATACTTAAAGTGCCAAAAGTAAAAGTAGTCATTATGCAGACGGTCCCATTTCAGAAGTTTTCAAATGGATACAAATCTTTTGAAAATAGCAGATCTACAAGCTCACAACGCGTGAGCCCCCAGCACTTTTTTGTGTTATCCGTTTAGCCTAAATGTCTGACTGTACCTCTGGCTGTTTACATTTCTGACTAATAAAGTATTCAATCAATCAAAGGCAACACACAAATGTGTGTGGGGAGGAATCAATTGGAATAACAACTAAATTAGGGAGAAAAAGGGGTAAAAATATTATTTTAGTCATTTTAATAATAATTTTTTTTCAAACTAATTGATTAAATCAATTAGTTTGATAAACTGTTGTCCCTATTTAATTCTAGCCCAAACATTGGTATGTGGTTACCACCACTGTAGCTAAAAAAGGCTGATGTTAAAGGTTAAAAATCAAGCATCATCAATCACATAACAAAAATACAGAGATGCATTTGTGTGGAGAAACCTCACTGCTTTCCATGTGGGCAGAGAAGTTGAAAGTGTTATTTTTAGGCGCGTGTTGTTGCTGTTCTCCACCATAGTTTGAAGGGCAGTCCCTGAAACTCGCAACAAAACAGTGGTATATCAAAGCACCAGATGATCACTATGCTTTTTCTAATTCCTCTGACAGATGTCGAGCTCGCAATGTACCATACAAATATTTTTTTTGACTTGCAGTGGTGTAAAGTAACATTTACTCGAGTACTGTACTTAAGTACAATTTTGAGATATTTTTACTTTAATGGAGTATTTCCAATTTTCAGTACTTTTACTTCTACTCCACTACAATTATTTGAAAACTTTAGCTGCTTGCTGCTTCTACTTTGTAGATTTTGATTATTATTACAAAACATACATTAACCACTTCAACCCTATATACATTTAGTCTATTTGAAAATAGCAGATCTACAAGCTCACAATGCGTCGCATCGCTGCATTGTGAGCTTTTAAAATATTTTTTATACAATTTATACATTTGAAAACTTGTGAAATGGGACATTCAGCAGAGTACTTTCTACTTTTAGTACATTATGATACCAGTACTTTTGTACTTTTTGAATTCCAGATTTTTACTACATTGCAGTATTGATGCTTTTACTTAAGTAAAGATTTTTTGTACTTTTTCCACCACTGTTGACTTGACAAGCAGACATCAGAAAAGAAAATCCTCAATGGAGACCTCAAAACAAAGCCAAGAGGAAAAAGATTTTAGATGTAACAACAGCGTCACAGTGTCGCTCCATTACCAAGGAGACCATCCCATTGTCCGGATATAAACATGACACATTGCTAAGTTTAGACAGCAGCCACAGTGACTGTGTGGGATGACTAATGGAGCGACATAATTGCCGTGGGTATTAAGCATCCACAGTGGGCACTGTATGGGTCCTGCTGACTGATGACATGCGTCCATTTAGATGCCTGCAGCAGCAGGGCTGTTTTGCGCAGTTTAGTCACGTGTACGGTTGGGATCCGCAACCGGAAGGAATCGGATGAACCGGATCCAAAATTGAGGAACCGGAATCGGTTTCTGGAACCGTTTTTTTAAATCACACTGTCAGAGCTGGTATGTGGACACATCTGCTATACAATCATGTGTGTGAGTGTGGTAGGGTTGTGTTTGTGTTAGTGTGCATATAATCTCTCAAGACAGATTCTGCTAACAGCTGAATCTGTCAACACCACTGCTTAGTCCACTGCAAACATGTAATGTTGTTAGTGGACTAAGAAAGGGGAGGGGCCAAACCGAGTTCCTGTTTCTAGACAAAAAAGGAGGTGGTTCCCCTAGAGGCAAAAACTATATATTTCCTTCTTTTTTTACTGAATGGGTTCCCAGATTGGTGTGCATAATTGTGCACACCATTTGTGTGTGTAATGTGTATGAGTTTCTCTCTGTAATCATATGCATGCGTTTTGCACACACCTCTGTCTGTGTAATAAGGTGAGATAAACTTGTATCAGTACCTGGCTCTTACCTTAGTGTAAGGTTAGATGGCACCATCTCTGCCTACTCACTCAGAATGCTGCCTACCAATGACATCATGGGTGGTCATTTCAATCAAGATTTCAAACGTCTTATTTTTTTTATTTGATGCAAGAACAGTGGCTTCTATTTCAGTGTGCTAACTTTCCAGGAACAGAAAGGCTGTAGTTTCCATTAATCCCCACCAATTATGTCATTGGTAGGCACTAGGCAGGTTTCTGGACTGTCCACAGCCCACCTCTGAGACGCAGAGCAAGTTGACAGAAATGGCCCCATCTGATAATGAGCATTAAGGAGGACCAATTATGTAAGGGATAATTGCCACCGCACCAGTAGTTGTTGAGAAATAACACCCGACAGGATGATTAAACACCGAGGCGAAGCGAGGTATACTTAATAAATTAATTAATAAATTGACCCAAAAGTAACAACAAAACGAAGTATTTCCTTGCTTACAGTAATGAAAGTATTCCATAAGTGTTGTTCGCCCAGCGCAACACGGTTGCCTCGAAAAACAAGGAAGTGTTGATCAAATACAATACATTTTCGGTTATTGCATCGCCTAGCGGAGCGTTTCAAAAGACTCATTAACACAAGAAGTCAGAGTGTCACTAGTCTGTGTGTGTGTGTGTGTGTGTGTGTGTGTGTGTGTGTGTGTGTGTGTGTGTGTGTGTGTGTGTGTGTGTGTGTGTGTGTGTGTGAAAATGAGCATTCTTGCCAAATTCGGTGTGTTTACATTGCATTATCACTGTATGTAGTGTTTATCAAAATGCCCTGTCTCCGTCTAAACAAGCAATAATATATCAACCATGCCACTATATACTGTAACATTCTGTCACGTAATGTAATCTTTCTTCCTCTGAGCAGTGTCTCATATAAGTAGTTAGTTCACAACGTGGCCATTACAAAAAGAAAGTCCCACTTTTTTTGTTTCATACTGCTTGCTGAACTCTAGCTGAAGTTTGGCTCCATCATCCCCCAAGAGAATTCATGTAAGAAATCCTGCATCTTTTCATAGTCAAGAGTTGACAAAGGTTTGATGCTTCCACCACCTGAGACGTGCCTACAGACGTACGCCACTGTGTTCTAATTGGGGTACGAGGTTCACAAAATAACTGTCTGTCACGCTCTGCCAGCAATAAGCCTGACTTATACACTTGGTTGTCCGCAGGTGGCGCGTGCCTAAAATAGCAGATCTACAAGCTCACAATGCGCGTCGCTGTGCTGCGTCATTTTAAGATTTATTTGGCTATTCAAAAATAGCAGATATACAGTGCGGCATGAACTTTTAGATCTGCTATTTTTTGAAAAATCATGAAAATGTGTGCAAATCTTTGAATATATATTTTTTAAAGCAAACATTTGTAAAAAAAAAAAATTGTTCCACAGACCTCCAGAAGCAAAGATTTGAGTTAAAAATGTTGTTTAAAGAAATATATGTATTCAAAGACTTTCACAAATGTAGCGTGGCACTATGAGCTTGTAGATCTGCTATTTTCGAATAGCCAAAGTATTAGAATAATAATCTAAAATGACACAGATGCTCTGCCAGCAATAAACCCTGACTTATACTTGGTTGTCCGCAGGTGGCGTGCAACCGAAAAGAGCAGATCTACAAGCTCACGACGCGTCGCTGTGCGACGCGTCGTGAGCTTGTAGATCTGCTCTTTTCGGTGTCACGCCACCCACGCGCAGCTAAGTAGAGCGGCAGCACACTTTGTTGCACAAAGGGAAATTTCCATTATGGTGACAACTGCAAGTTGGGGTGATTTATATGGTCATTATCTAATTACACCAGGGCAAAAAAAACAAAACAATATGGATATTTTGAGACTAATCAGTTGCAACCCACTCATGTGTGTATTGTTTACATACTGTAGTACAAAATGTGGGATGGGTGAAGTGATATCTTTTCTTTTGTAACATGTTATTTTTCTACCGAAGATTCAAAACTATCAGTGCTCGACACACCACCTCTCACTGCCAAATGTATTCCAGGCCGGGCCAGGTTCCGTTTAGTCCCATGCCGTGCCATGCCATGCCAGGTCAAATAGCAAAGCTGAGGGATAGGAATAATAGATTTTCCCCCCCTTG
Organism: Gymnoscopelus braueri; assembly: GCF_963280865.1. Classification (NCBI taxonomy): domain Eukaryota; kingdom Metazoa; phylum Chordata; class Actinopteri; order Myctophiformes; family Myctophidae; genus Gymnoscopelus; species Gymnoscopelus braueri. Next base: position 18,973,370 of record NC_137620.1, read on the forward strand.
AAATGAGGTGCCACTGGAATGGATGGAAAGTCAGAATCAATGGAAAAGGTTGTCTGAGGACTCCGGCTAGGGCTAAAAGCTGTATTTTACCACTTATGGGAGAATTGTATTCTTATAGCAAGACATGCCCCCTTGACTTGAGATACATGCCGTTCAGGGGGGGGGGGGCCTAATAGGGGGCCGTGCATGTTCTCTAAAAAGATAACATAATAGTCTGTGTCAGGGTGGAAACCTCATATGTCCAAAACTGTTACTTTTCAGGATTCAAATTCAAAAACAGCAAAAGTAGCAGATTTACAAGCTCGAAACTCGAAAGCGACGCGTTTCGAGCTTGTAGATCTGCTATTTTTTATACTTTCGTGTGACACGGTTAGTATGATCAAGTAGGGCGTTAATTTATGCAAAAAAACACAAAAGGGTAGAATATGGAGGTAGGAGGTTTCTTTCCGACAGCGACGATATACAGGATATACTGCATGTTGCCCTGCACGTACGGATGGCACAGAGGCAGTGGTGTAAAAAGTACACACATTTCTTAAAAGTATCAATACTGCAATGTAGAAAAAGTAGTAAAAGTCCGGAATTCAAAATTTACTTGAGTAAAAGTACCAAAAGTAGAAAGTACTCATTATGCAGAATGTCCCATTTCACAAGTTTTCAAATATATAAGATGTACTAAAATCTTTTGAAAGTAGCGATGCGACGCATTGAGAGCTTGTAGATCGGCTATTTTCAAATGGTTGAAGTGGGTAATGTATGTTTTGTAATCAAAATCAAAATCTACAAAGTAACTAGTAACTAAAGTGTTCAAATAATTGTAGTGGAGTAAAAGCACAATATTTGCCTCTGAGATGTAGTGGAGTAGAAGTAAAAGTATTGGAAATTGGAAATACTCCAGTAAAGTAAAAATACCTCAAAATTGTACTTAAGTACAGTACTTGAGTAAATGTACTTAGTTACTTTACACCACTGCACAGAGGAGGGAGAAATGTCATGCTTGAAAAGAAGCACTCCATTATGAAAGGTACCGTTAGGTTAGATAATATCAGATGCACTTGACAAGTGGGTGTGTGTAACGTATTGCTACCTGTATAAAATTAAGTGCCTTTTACAGCCAATTGGGTTCTTTTTTAGGGCGGAGAGGAGCATAATAGATTTTAGCCATATATAGCAACATCAGTTTTTCAGAAAACTCTTTAGAACAGTGGTTTAGAACAGTGGTTCTCAAAAATAGTAGATCTACAAGCTCACAGTGTGTCAGGGAGACCACCACTGCAGATGTGCTAGTTATAGTGTATCAAAATACTCTACTATATAGACTGGTAAATTATGTTGTATTCACTCGAATACTTCTGGAATGCAACTTTAAAAGTGTGCACTTATAAGCCTACCTGGAAATGTAGGAGCTGGCAAGACGGGGGAGACAAACACCCTTAGTGAACAAACACTCTGTGATTGCTAAATATAGAACTATTTAAAGGTAGGGTACGTGATTTTCTTTGGTTAAAATAAGTGTTAAATAGCTATATTCTGATAGTACTCATTGCTAAAGAGCTCTTTTTAAATAGAAAATGCATTTTCAGGTCAGGATAACAATTTGATCCAATCAGGATAGAGAACTCAGACAGGAAACAGATTAAACAAGTGAAATTAGAAGTAATGACACAAAGAAATGAGCAGACAACATTTGAACTGGAACACTATAAAAATGGAGATGATAAGAGCTGGAGAGACAGGGAGACTCCTGTTACTGAACAAACACTCTATAGCAATGAGTACTATCAGAATATAGTGCTTTAATAACAAAAAAACAAAAAACATCACTTACCCTACCTTTAACACTTGTTTCAACAAAGAAAATCTCTTAAACCCCGTTTAAGTCAATATCGTGTGTGCACTGCTGACACTGTGCCACACACATAGATTTGTGTAATATGCTATTTCTGACATAAAACTTCTCTGGGTGTTATCAGTAGCCATTAGCATAGTCACTACAATTCCAGGCTTTGAAACCTAGTGCAGGCGACACAAGGAAGCAATCTTCCATTGTTGTGTAACAGTGACCACAAGAGGACAATAGCCCACATTATCATTCTCTATAAGTAAACACATGATCGTTGTTGACATCAGCTCAGTTAGACTTCTATACTTCTTAAAATATTTCTCCAAATGAGTCAGCAAGGGAACCAGGGCAGGAATACACGCCTGTGTGTTTTAATCACTTCTAGCTTTTAGGCCCTTTATTTTGGGCATGTCAGTCATTATAGGTGTTATTATGTTTTAATATGTATCATTTTCAAATCGGTAGACCTACAAGTTGATAATACTTCCAATAATTTGCGATGCGTCGTCGTGAGCTTGTAGATCGGTTATTTTCGCCATTTATTGTATATCGTCTCTTTCGGGTGGAAACTTCATTATGTCCAAAACTATTACTTTCCAGGACAGAAATTCAAAAGTAGCAAAAGTAGCAGATCTACAAGCTTCGCGCTGCATTTTGAGCTTGTGGATCTGCTACTTTTGATGCTGTTGCGTGACGCTGTAGTATGATCAAGTAGGGCGTTAATTTACGGGGGGAAAAACACAAAAACGGTTTTGACCAATGAGCTCGACTCACAAGCTTGCGCACAGGGTTGCGCACACAGGTGACACTACTGCACATGCAAACTTTAGACTTGATTTTATTACCTTAATGAACATTGTCATAAATACTATTTGCTTCCAGTCGCTAGTGGAAGCGAACAACCAATAGCATTCATTTCCGGTTGCTTAGGATATGACACGATATGACACACAATATAGAAAGATGGCGGATTTGAAATTGATGAAAAATAGGCTTAATTTCCGCTCTGTAGAGTCTATGGGGGTAACGCTGTCCATTCTTTTTCACAGTCCATGTTTTTAGCTCTATGGGGTTGCCCCGTCACAGACGTGAGTCAACGTTACAGTATAGTGTGTCTTCTTCAGCTCAGAGAGGACAGACTGCATGGCCAAGAGACCCTGTGTCCCCTCCAACAGTTGGGACCGCCATGCCTGGGCGCTGTGATCACACTAACACCTACACAACACAGGGCAGGATACAGCGCTACTAGCACACACACACATACGGCACACGCACACACACACACACACACACACACACACACACACACGCGCGCGCGCGGGCGGGCGGGAGGGAAAATGCATAAACATTATGCCTACACACAGAGTTCCCACACATATTCCATTTCTAGACACACATGTGCTCACACACACACACACACACACACACACACACACACACACACACACACACACACACACACACACACACACACACACACACACACACGTACCACTTTGTTATGCCACCTCCAGACATATTGCACCATATAATCCCGCTCTGTCAATTCACAGACTTCATGTACAGTAGGAACAATATCGGAGCAACGGCAGGGTTTGAAGAGAAATGTGTCCTAAGACTATCCAACACTATTTAACCGTGAAATACATGCCAGTGTGTAATCTAAACAAATATAGGACAGTGGTTCTCAAAGTGGGGTCCAGGGACCATCTGGGTTCCTTGAGGGGGTTCCAAATGGACCCTTACAGGTCTGTAACTCTGAGAGTGTACAAATGGAACCAAATGAACCCGTAAGGGTCCATTTGGTTCCATTTGTACACTCTCAGAGTTATGGGGGTGCTTGAAATTAAAAGGTTTGAGAACCATTGATCTGGTAATAAATTAAATAAAAAATAAGCTACGAGTTAGTATAATTATAATGTAAATAGTACAGTGTGAGTATAAAACAGTAGAGCAACATCGACTGAAGCAATTAAAATATGACTGTAAATGAGATATCATCATCTCATAGACAGACAGACAGACAGACAGACAGACAGACAGACAGACAGCTGTCTGTCTACTGTATAAAGTGTAAACAGACAGACGGACAGACAGACAGACAGCTGTCTGTCTGCTGTATGAAGTGTAATAAGCAGCAGAAACAACTGAGAAGAAGGAAAATCACATCAACTCCCACGCAGACAAGACAGCACTTCAGTTTGGGAGTTATGTAACAGTCCCATCGTGTGAGATTATTACACTCATTCCACCCAGAGAAGGTGTGTGTGTGTGTGTGTGTGTGTGTGTGTGTGTGTGTGTGTGTGTGTGTGTGTGTGTGTGTGTGTGTGTGTGTGTGTGTGTGTGTGTGTGTGTGTGTGTGTGTGTGTGTGTGTGTGTGTGTGTGTGTGTGTGTGTGCGTGCGTGCGTGTCACCTCACCTGTCCCTTTGACTCCTATATGGAGCAGACTTTTACAAAAAAACAGTTGATATCAAAATACTGACTTACTGGCAGCAAGACAATATAAAGTGAAAATAAACTGTACTTCTCAGATCACAAACAAACCAGCGTAATTTGCATAATAGCGTGTTAATGTTTTGACAGTTATTGATTGTCTGGGCCGTTTAGAAAATTCTCAAATACTTTGTTGTTGAATGGATTTATAAAATCTACAACACCAGATTGGGTGTCAACCCTGCAGATGCTGAAATGAAAGACAGCATTATGGCTGACATCTTTTATTTAGCCCACTGGTTGGTTCTCAACATGAGACTCCCATGGGGGGTGTATGATTTGAGTTAGAAACCAAATGGACCCTAATTACTTGTCTGTAACTCAGAGAGTAAATGTTTCCATTTGTACATACCCTCAGAGTTAATACTGAGACTTTTAGCCTACAGTGTAGAATGGGGTCGTCCTATCTCTATATATATATATATTTTTTTTTTTAATCATAATATCAAATGGATGTCCATGGCCTAATAATAAGCTACTTGAAATTACTACTGAAATTAAAAAAGCTTAGGCTACTTGAGAGTCACATTTCCATTAACCAGGTATATAATCCATCACTGCCATCATCACCAAATCTAATTGCAAAGGACAAACAAAGTGTGAATGTCAAGACAATCATAGAATGCCTTATAAGCACTCAAGCAAACCACCACTTTGTTTTCACACTGACCATAAACTATGTTTAAACAAAACAAACGCCAACGCGCCGTGAACTTGTGGGCAGCAGGAGAAGAGAGAGAGATCTTCAGAGAGAGAGAGAGAGAAAGGAGCAAAAAATAACAATCACATGCACCACCAGATACGCCCCCACCACGGTCCACGCGTGTGTGTGCGTGCGTGCGTGCACAACTCTCAAGGAACTTAAGATGATTTTTTTTAAAGTGCCTTTGAATCAAATCACACGCTCTCCTCCTGAAACCACCTCTGCTTTTAAGTTATTGATAAAACAGTATTCCATCCATGCAGGTAGCTATGAAGCCACTTACCTTGGCTTTGTCTCGAGGTGGAGGCAGAAAGGTGCGTCGTCAGTCAGTCAGTCCCTCCGCGCTACTTTTTGGTGATGTTTTGGAGACACTATGGAGCCTTCTGGATCTGTAGGCTACTATCTATAACATAACGTCTGTGTCTGGCTCCCCCTTTCGTTTCATGCTTCGTTCATGCTCTTTTTTTTTTTCAAGAGAACGCAGCAGAATGGTGGCAAGGAGGAGGAGGAGGAGTGCTTTATTGTGTGTAATTCTCTGTATAAGCATCATGAGCTGAAGTGATACCCACCCCATACACACACACGCACGCACACGCGCGCGCGCGCGCGCACGCACGCACGCACGCACGCACACACACACACACACACACACACACACACACACACACACACACACACACACACACACACACACACACACACACACACACACACACACACACACACACACACACACACACACACACACACACACACACACACACACACACACACACACAGACAGTGGTGGGAAAAGTAGGCTACTCAATTTTTTTTTTTTACTATATTTAAAAGTATCATTAGGCCTACTCCAATGTCGGAACACTCTTTTACAAGTCCTGAATTCAAAATTGACTTGAGTAAAAGTAGGCTAGTACACAAGTATTGGTATCATCAAAATACTTAAAGCACCAAAAGTAGAAAGTACTCATTATGCAGAATGTGCCATTTTGCAGATGCAGGCATTAAATGCAGGCATTAAAATCTACAAAGTAACTAACAACACATTTCTTATAATTGTAGTGGAGTAAAAGTAAAATATTTGCCTCTGAGATGTAGTGGAGTAGAAGTAAAGTACAGAAAATGTACAGTAGCCTACTTGAGTAAATGTACTTAGTTACCTTACTGCCCCCAACACAGCTTCCCATGCATACACACTCCTCAGCAGGTTGTCAACTTGGCAAACTCCCACCTAAATCCCCTTCCTCTCTCTAGAATCTGACACAGTTTACAGGACAGACATACACAACCAGAGATAAAGGTTTTTGTTTTGTTTTTCCCACGCCTAATTTGGGTATGTTGTCGGACCTCAATGGAAATTATCTCGCTTTTTTGTGTTTTATTATCCTTTTTAGACTGTACAAACATGTAAGGCTACATACAGTAGGCTATAAGCATTTTCATCATAAAAGCCTCCAATCAATAAAATGATTATATAGGCTTTTTCGCCCCCATCATAATAAACCCACAGACTCGGTGCAGATCAATTTCGTAACGTAGCTCAATTCTTCAAGAGAACATAAGAGCTTGGAGCACCGGACGCATCAAAGTAGACTATTCATAAAGTGTATAAAACACCACATTTAGGGGTAACTGTATAAGTGTAAAGCAGTCGGCTAATCGGTCATTGCTACGTTTTCTATAATTATCTGTATACATTTAAAGGCTTTTATAAATGCTGTCTGGGGGATGGATGGATGGATGGATGGATGGGTAGATGATATAATATCATGGTGCGCTTTGGGTGTGTACGGGACACTGCATAATTCATATGCGAGGACATGCCATTGCGTGAACGGACACTGGAGGTCGCTATAGACCGTCCTTTATGCCCCGCCGTCAGTGCATCGCCATATAAGCTGACCCCATGCAACTGACTACGTACACTGTCAACTGAGAATGATATACTTTGCACGTTTGCTTCTAAGGATAGGCCTATAGGGGCATCTTTGACTAAATTATAATGTTATAAGTTTAGGACATTAAAATGTGTCCCTCTGCATTGGAGATAATTTGTAAAAACAAACAAAGGTATGGCACCCCCTACTGCCCTAGCCATAGAGTCATAATATACTTAGCCCTGAAACATGACAGTCATGGCGGAGCTTCAACCTGGTTTTGGCACTTTCTTCATTTACAACCCGTACATCTACATAAAAGTTCAGATTTCAAATATAAAGTGCAATTCCAGAAAGGCCTCTCCATTCCAGGCCAACCAGGCCGGCCGTTTAAAAAAAAACGGCCGAAATTTAAGTAAAACATTTATGGGCCTCTCTATCTGAGATTCCCAGGCTGAATTAGGGGCCCAGCACGTCCCTGATATTAGGCACCCATATCTTCCAAAGCCTCATCCAGCCCTACAACCCCTCCCGTTCACTCAGATCAGCTGACCACAGCTAAGCTAAACGTAAGGTGGCTGCTACATAGGTAACACAACACAGGGAAGCTATCAGAACCTTCCCTAAAACATCCGGGACAACGCTCCACACGTCCCAGACTCTGGCTCCCAGACTGTGGAATGAACTCCCCATTGCAGTCAGAACTGCAGACTTTTGATTGATTGATTGATTGATTGATTGATTGAATATTTTATTAGACAGAAATGTAAAACAGCACGAGTAGGCTACAGTCAAACACTAAAAGGAAAACACCAACAAAGTCCTTGCAGTCTTAGCCCTAGCCTTAATGACCTTGCAGGATTATGCAAAGGTTAAATTGTAATCTAGATAGCATGTTATGTAGACAGATGCCAGGTCAGGTCAGATTTTTGATATTCTACTGTTAGACTGATGATAGGTTCTTGGTTTACCTATGATTCTAGATTACTATTTCTATGCATTTGATGAATTACCTTGTGTTGTCCTTGCTTACTGTAAATCGCTCTGGATTAAGAGCATCTGTTAAATGCCTAAATTGTAAATTGTAAAAAAAACAAAAAGAAAACCCACTCTCACACAAACCTTTTAAACTTTTCTCCGTTTAAATAAACATATGTTTAAAGGAAAGAACAACCAAAGTCCCTAATGACTAGCCTATTTTGCATTCTATTCAAATGTCCTGTGTTTCTTTTATACTTCTCTTCTCGTCTTTAGTATTAACCTTTGTGCAACGGTGCAACCTGAGGCACTTTGCTATCCAAATAATCTTGCCTTAATTGCCACGGTCTAAATTGTTCTAACATCTCCCGTTTTGTAGCTTATCTGAATTTGAACCTTTTCCTACAAAAAGCCTGTAGATCATGTTGTATAGAGGCTACTGCAGTGGTGGTGGTGGTGTGTGTGTGTGTGTGTGTGTGTGTGTGTGTGTGTGTGTGTGTGTGTGTGTGTGTGTGTGTGTGTGTGTGTGTGTGTGTGTGTGTGTGTGTGCACGCACGTGCATTGTACATCTTGCACATGCCACATCACTCAGGGCAGTTCTTCCATTCATTCACCCAGTGAAAAAAAAACCAGCATCTCGATCAGCAGGCAGCCACTCGGAAACCACCAGCAGAATTAATTAATTCGAGCACGCACAGGCGGTCACATGCACGCGCTCACTCAGCGAGGCACACACAACTTGCCAATACCAACAGACAAATACATCCACGCATTCACACGTACATACTCAACTCTCTCTCTCTCTCTCTCTCTCTCTCTCTCTCTCTCTCTCTCTGTCTCTCTCTCTCTCACACACACACACACACACACACACACACACACACACACACACACACACACACACACACACACACACACACACACACACACACACACACACACACACACACACACACACACACGCGCCAGTGAGGTGTTTCCTCTTTCTGCTGCTGTCTTGCATAAGCACACAACAAGAACACACACGCGTGCACGTGCACACACACACACACACACACGCACACGCACACGCACACACACACACACACACACACACACACACACACACACACACACACACTCATGCAACACAGCGGCAGCTGCAGCATGCCCAGATGATGTCCCCAAACAGCAGCAGCAGACTCTGATGGCAGCATGGCGGACTGGCCCTCTATAGCAACAGGAGGTCCTCCAGAGGAGTGAGAAGTCAGCTCAGCTTACCACAACCAATAATGTGAGGAAGGCAGTGGGTCCGGACAACACCAACCTCTGTGTGCTGATGGTGTGCACTGAGCAGCTAGGTATATACCCTGCTCCGACCGGGACCTCTTCAAGCTCTCCCTGAGGCTGGAGAGGGTGGTGGGGGGGGGTGCCCCTCTGTGAAACCTCCTGCACTGTGCCAGTAGGCCTACCCGAGAAGGGACGTCTGTCCCCCTTGGTCCTCAGTGACTTCAGGCCAGTCGCTCTGACATCGCATGTCATGAAGATCCTAGATCAGGGGTCTTCAACAGGGTCAATTTTATACAATATGTAGTGGGGGCATCTCTCTCAGCTAAGGGGTCCTTGGCCTGAAAAACGTTGAAGAGCCCTGTCCTACAGTAGAGTGATTGGTCCTGAAGCACCTGAAACCGTAGGTGAGTGACTACCTTTACCCTCTGCAGTTAATGTACCAGGAGAACATGGGGGTAGTTCAGTCAGACAACTCTTGTATTGAATACATATATTTATTGAGCATAAATATATAGAGCGTATTTGCAGCACAAATATTTAAGCATATTTGGCGTTACGGCTCTGTCTCATTTCATTCATTCCCTGTAAGCATGAATTTAAAAAAAATGATTTGCCAACTAGATTTGACAGGGAATGGAATGAAATAAACCCCCATAAGGGAATCATAAAAACAGAGCCCACAGGTGGATGCTGAGGTGGTGGTGGGAGCACAAAAAAACTTCATAGAGCAGAGCACAAAGCAGCAGGAAGAGCAGCAAGATGGCAGAGCAGCAGCCAGAAGAATGGGCTTTGAGCAGGGAGGTTTAAATCATAGATATAGAAACCTAGATACCTCATTGGCCGCTGTAGTTCTTTGGAGCGACCTGTCTCTGCGGCCGCCATGTTCGGGAAGGCAGTCTTCTAATGCATATGCATAATGCAATGCTTATATCCATTGCTTATATCCATTGAAGCAGACGGTCTCTCCACTATTAAAATCATCAGAACTAGAGGTTTTCAACCGGGTTGTAACAAATGCCACACATGGAGTTACGGATCCAGTAGGCCTACACGTGGTTACATCTAAAATGCATATTTATCAATAGTCACAAAGCATTTCTGTCAGTCCAGTCACTGCAATAGACAATGTACTGTACATGAAATATGCCACATTGTAGAATTGCCTTTTCTGTCCTTAGCAACAGGAGGTCCTCCACATCCTCATCATGCTATACAGGTCAGAACACAGTTATGGACGTTTTAGGTCCAAACTTTAAATAATAACTACCACAATTAAATAAATAAAATCAACAATGAATTAAATATGTATTATTACATTTTTGGACCAAAAAACTTCTATTTGCTATCATTGAGTTTTGTTTTTGTTTTGACAAAAATAGCAAATACAAATTAAATTGGTTTGAGACACTGACAGGTGTTCTATTTTAATGGCACTGAAACCATAACACATAAAACTTCAAGACAGTTGAAAGCAATTATAACATCAAAGTCTCAGAGCAGTAGGCTATAATATAATGGTTAGTAAGTAAACAAATAAATAAAGTAAAATAATAAAAATCCCTGGAAGATAACTATTTTGCACAACTTTTGCCGTGCTCTGTAATTTATAGATTTGTAAAATTAAGACGCATCTAATGACAATAACATAACATATATGATGAAGGCTGTTGAACACGTTCTGAACCAATCTCATCCCAAGCTCCACACAATCTGACCATGTTTAGACTGCAGTAAAATCCCATTTATTTCACAAATCCGAGTGTTGAGTGGCCAACACTCGGATCAGTTGATCAGGATTTGGCAGTCCTTTGAGTTGTCTGCTTGAACTAGCTCCGCAGGCTTCGCATCATACGATGCTATCATCTACCTGCTAAATAGGGCCTATACCCACCTGGACCATGGGGCAGCACTGGACGAATCATGTTCTTTGAGTTCTCCAGTGCCTTCTACACCATCCAACCACACCATCTATCTGAGAAGCTCTCTGCTATGAAGGTAGACCATGGCCTGGTGACCTAGATCACTGACTATACCTCACTGGCAGACGCAGACCGCAATACGCCAGTCAGATATATAGTGTGCGGTATGGGTGTACCCCAGACTCAGAGCACAGTGGTCATTTCTTGGAATTTTGCTGAACATTTTATGTTTATAGTTTCCAGTCTAGCTTAATTGGCCACTCAGCCTTGATGAGTTCCACCTGTGGAAATACAAACAAATGTTTGATTGTGAATCATGATGGGGAAGTGCAATATGTCTTAGTGCAATATGTTTAAGAGCAAGTGCAATAATGAGTGCAATATAGAGAAGTGCAATACAAGTTTGATTGATTGAAATTTCAAGTTGTGCTGTTATGTCTTCCAGTGTAATTAGGCTGGACCATAGTCAGGATGGGGGGGGGGGGGGGGGGTGTTGTTGCAGTAGTGTGAAGAAGAAACCATTACTTACTGTAGTTCATGGAGATGTTTAATATGATTTTATGTGTGTTAATACGTCAGACTGCAGGGTTGACAGTCAGATGTGCTAGTTGTTTAGTACAGGTGTACAGCCTCACACACCGTCAATATCAACCGCATCACAGGTGTCAACACGTCAACACTGAACATGGTGCTTTGGTGGAGAGAGCTTTGCCGTTTTAGCACTCCTTCAACAGTAAAGGGTCAGAGCAAGCTGACAAAGCTGAGTTCCTTCAATGTTCTACCAGTCTGTGGTAGCCATGTGCCCTCTTCTTTGCTGTTGCATATTGGGGGAGTTACAGCAACATTAGGGACATCAACACTGAACAAGCTGGTGAAGAAAGCTGGCTCTGTCGCCGGTGCTAAACTGGACAGTGTGGCAGAGGTGGAGACAAGGAAGAAGCTGGAGGCGAAAGTGATGTGTTGTGGTCTGAAACGCTACGTGAGTACTAGCTCTTAATGAACTTACAGTATAGATACCGGTATGGACCATGTGGACACTACTCCTGTCAGTACACCTACACACGTGTGTGTGTGTGTGTGTGTGTGTGTGTGTGTGTGTGTGTGTGTGTGTGTGTGTGTGTGTGTGTGTGTGTGTGTGTGTGTGTGTGTGTGTGTGTTGATGCACAGCTGGTCTGAATCCTCTCAGGACATCGAGGACTCAGAATGTAAAAGGATAGCACTCACTGTACCTAACACAGAGTTGTGTGTGTGTGTGTGTGTGTGTGTGTGCGAGCATGGCTGTGTGCGTGTGTGTGATGGGTCTGGTGTCTATGTGCATGTGGGTGGCAGGTTGGGGAATGTGTGCATAATTTGTTGGTGGGTGGCCGGTTTGTGTCACAGTGTAGCTTGTGGCCTGTGTGTGTGTGTGTGTGTGTGTGTGTGTGTGTGTGTGTGTGTGTGTGTGTGTGTGTGTGTGTGTGTGTGTGTGTGTGTGTGTGTGCACACGCAGTGCAGTGTGCACCAGTAATATTCTGTTCAACATTGCTCATTACTTTACTCAATGTATAGTACATGAGGAGTAAAGTAATGAGTAACAGACATATACTGTATGTCCTCTACACTCTTTATTCTGCCATGTTTCAATCTGGGAACCCATTCAGTAAAAAAAAATGTTTTCTTTGTTTTTGCCTCTGGGGGCACAAACTATTTTCATGTTTAACAAGAACTCTGGTTTGGCTCCTCCCCTTTTCAGTCCACTTCCTTCTGGGTGCTCCCGTGTTTATTCCAACGAACAACAACATCACATGTTTAAGGCAGCTAACAGAATCTGTCTTGGGAGATTAGTTATGTTTAGACCCTTGAATATGACTTACTGTATACTTGACTTTACTGACGACCATTATCCCAAACATTGAAGAATAATATGAGTCCACACAACAGCTGCTGCTGTGAAACATTTAATATGCAAACAAACTCACAACGTTTCGACCAACAAGTGGCCTTCCTCAGCTGAAAATAAAAATATAAAGTTGTTGTGCGGACTGATTTTATTCTTCACTGTTCACGGTTTGTCCTTCACCAGCGTTTATATGGATGTGCATAACAATTCCTGTTGAAATCATTGTCGAAAACATAACTTGATTGATATTAGAGGAAGCCATTAGATTCAGTTCATCTCAGTATATGGTATAAAAATCAACTTACAGACTTGAAACGTGCTTTGAGATAAGTAAAGGAACATGTTAAGTATCATTGTGTGGTTATTCTTTTGTCAAAGTTATGTTATAATGAAGGCTTATTCCGTTTTACAGGGCTGATTGAGTTGAAAAGTCTAGCCGAAAATAGCCTCTGGAGATTGATTCACCAATGAAATTCAGCACTGACTCAGTTGGCAGGTCACGGATAACGCTGACTCAGCTATTGAGGCAAGTTTTTAATCGTTTTAATGAGTTTGGAGAAAATGTAAACAAACACAAAGTCTAAATACTGTATAAAGCCATCAATCTGACAAAACTGAAAAGGCTCTGTTTATGTACGATATAGCCTACTATGGCTGATACTGTGTGTGAATAGACAATGACAAGTATTGACGCTGACACACACACACACACACACACACACACACACACACACACACACACACACACACACACACACACACACACACACACACACACACACACACACACACACACAAATGCTTAGACTCTCACATTGCAGAATCTGCCTTTTGGCCTGGTGTCATACTCCACCCAGACCCTCAGGGCGTTGAGCATCTCTCCTCATGTCCGCTGCACTCAGCTCTCCTCCATCTCCTCTCCAGTTGTCTGCACTCTGCTCTGCTCCAACGTGACATTTAACTGCTGGATTTGACATCCACACTACGTGGGCGGGAAAACTCTCCCACCTGATTTACTCACTAACTTACAAGGAATCGCAAAAATGCGTCGCTTCACGCTGTGTTTCGAGCTCGCAGATCTGCTACTTCTGATTCTGATGCTTTTGTGTGACGCTGCAATATGATCAAGAAGGGCGTTCATTTGCGGGAAAAAACACACAACAAAATGTAACGTGGAGAGGTGAACGCAATCACCTTCATTGGACTGATAGGTTTTCTGTTAGAGTGCCCGGTGTGGGGATCGAGTTATTGGTGTCTTAAACACATGCTGTTCACATGTTGGGTGAACAGCAGAGGCCGCTGTGACTGGGAGTATAGTGATATACCGGTATGTGTGACACACACGCACGCACACGCACACATGTCAAGCAGGGGCAGCAGAGAGTTGTAGCAAAGATTGTTAATATAGAAAGATACACATTCTCCATTGGAGCCACTAGAGGCGAAGTAGTACACAAATCCTACAAATGGTCTCCTAAGTAGGCGTGGTTGTCCCCGACCATCCCACCACCCTCCCCCTCCCCTCTCCCTGGCTGACAACGTCATGTGGATGTGTATTTGTGTATTTTCTTCATTAAAGAAAATAAATGCTTTACATGTTTGAAAGTGCACTGTTGGCAAAGATGATTTTAAAGAAACCCCAAAAAATCCCACCACAAACTCACACGTATTATTCAGTCTTATCTTCTGCTAGATATGCTCCTAATTCTGCTCAACATAACAGGTCCTTTTATTTATAAGGTATAGATTTTACCACTAGAGACTATAATGTGTTTAGCATGAATGTTTAGCAAAATGTCATGATTCCCAAATCATACCCATCAACCAAGACAGTTAATAATGGAAAATGATATTATTGAGCATTGGAACACACATTTTATTTAATTTTTGAAATGTCCATAATGATTTCACGTAGGCCTACCACATTCACATATAGAATCTCAGTTTATTAGTTTTTAGAACATCTTATGGGGACAGAGCATAGAGTTCAAATCTAATATAATAATACAATATAATATAAGGGACAGACAGAGCCCTCTATGTCTCGTCCGTCCAGGGGCGCCGATGACGTGGGGGCGTCGGGGCTAGCGCCCCCACAGTCAATTGGTCAGCCCCCTCATGAATCTCAGATGTCAGGCTCAAACTTACAGTACCATTACTATTACCATTACTATAGCGGGGCGCAGATAGGTGTTAACGCGCCGCCGTTGACACCTAGAACAATTGCCCAGACAGAGAAACGGCTCGCGGCGGGGGGGGGGCGGGGCTATTGCGGCTCGAAAAATCGAACACAACTTGTTTAGACCAGGGGGACTCGGCACCAAGCGTCATGTGAACCATGGCTATGGCTGTGTGCTAAACATGTTCTGCAGGTTTTGGCTCTGCCGTGTGCCCTTATTGAAATGAAGGGTCGCTATGCTGTGTCCCTTGACTCCCTCGTCCTGTGTGCACTAACAGTCACTCACTGCATGCACTGAATACCAGTGGTGGAAAAAGTACTAAAATGTTTTACTTAAACAAAAGTATAAATTCTGCGGTGTAAAAATACTCTATTACAAGTAAAAGTAAGGTATTCAAAATGTACTTGAGTAAAAGTAGAAAAGTATTGGTATCAAAATGTATTTAAAGTACCAAAAGTAAAAGTACTCATTATGCAGAAGGTCCCATTTCACAAGTTTTCAAACGTGTAAAATGTATACAAATTCTTTGAAAATAGCAGATCTACAAGCTCACAACGCATCGCAAATCTGCTATTTTCAAATTGCCAAAGTATATATACTGTATAAGTGGTTTTGTAATAATAATAATCAAAATCTACAAAGTAACTATAGTAAATAAAGTTATCAAATAATTGTAGTGGAGTAAAAGTACAATATTTGTCTATAGTGGAGTAGAAGTAACTATAGGCTACTACTAAAATAAGTACTTTTATTTAAGTAAAACATTTGAGGATGGGACACACTGAAGGATGGGTAGAGTGTTGTTAATGTTGTTTTATGGTCATTTAATGAATTAATTAAGCAAAAAAAATCGCGCGCGCTTCGCGCGCCTACATGCCCGCGACGCAGTGGGTGGAGGGGGGGGGCGCGAGTGGTGGTCAAGTTCAGCCCCCATGGTCGCGCACAAAAGTCAGCGCCCCTGCGTCCGTCAGACTGCAGATGGACTCTTCAGATATCTTCCCAGATCTCGCGAGAGTGTGTTGCTAGGATAGAGAAAGGTGGATAACAAAGTAGATTTTCTCCTAATTTGTGTCACTTAAAAAAAAGCCATTTTAGTATGAAAATCGTGCATATTTTGTGTCTTGTGAAGATCGGGTCCAATATTTAGTTCAGTGACCATGGAGCTAAAGAATGGTTCAGAAGCTGTGTTCACGTTGACTCTTCCATTGGAATCAAATAGACTCCAACTTGCTTCCT
>NC_137620.1:18994747-18997247 GCF_963280865.1 Gymnoscopelus braueri
GGGGGGGGGGACCTTTGAGTTTATATGAATGTTAATGTTGCTTTTATGTGATGCCGAAATATTAAACTAAAATTGCCTTGTGGGCGGGTGGACAGTGGACCGTGGGGTGGGTGGATATCAAAAACATAATATGCTCAACAATTTTGTAGCTGTTTTTGAATGAACAAAATAAAGAAATAATAGTAACAATTTGGGGGACATTTTGAAACATGTTGAACATCAGACCAAATGTGGTAATAATACATTTGGTCATCCTTGAAACATGGAATGAATAGCAGGGTGGAGGTATACACTCCACCTACATTTATAGCATACTTCCAATACAAAGAACTTTCTTGCTTACGTGTCGTGACCACATCTGGATCTCATCAAGTGTTCCTTGTACCAGCAGAACACATGGTGAGCCTTCAGTCCACACATACTGTACATCTGTAACTAGTACTACACATCATATACATCATGCTACACATAGACAGGAAGAGAACACTGTGTTCTGTCACCTTTTAACCTTACTGTACCCTAAATCTCTTGCTGTGGCTCGGCGACTCCGTCATTATAACGACGCCTAAACCAGTGGTTTTCAAACTTTTTCATGTCAAGGACCCCCAAAATTGATATGTTTTCAAAATAAAATTCAAAATAAAGGTTTTTCACCATCTGAAAAGGTTTTGTGCCAGGGACCCCCAGAAGAGAAGATTTGTGATATGAAATGATTCAACATTTTCTAAAGCTTTCAGAAACGTTCTAAAATAGTAGATGTACAAGCTCGCAGCGGGGCACGAAGTGACGTGCCGTGAGCTTGTAGATCTGCTATTTTTGAATAGCCAACGTATAAATGGATAAAGTGGTTAAAGATGATTGTGACGCTGTATGAACACATTTTGCTGGGGGGCCCCCTGGAACCTCCCCAATGACCCCTGGGGGTCCCTGGACCCCACTTTGAGAACCAATGGCCTAAACACACCGGGGGGCATTGTCTCCGATAAAAAATATACATCCCGAGTACATCCCTGCAGAGAACTAATATTACGTGGCAATAAATCGATGCAATTTTTTATCCGGAACAAGGTAAAATTTTCACTGCGAATAAAGGCATCGACCTGTACGAATGAGGCATCAGCCATGTTGATAGTTTTGATGCAAATTACTCAATTCTTTGGATCGTTTTTGTGTGGATTTGTCACGCCTCCTCCGGTGTGTAAAAGACCTTTAGAATGAGAGAGTGGATAAACGGCGAGAGAGAAGAGAGAGAAGAGAGAATGGAGAAGTGACAATGGAAGGGTAGATAGATCCCCTGCGATGTCCACTGGGTGTACTGGTGTGAGTGGAGCACTGTGACAGAGGGGCCCTTATGTTCTTTGTGAGCAGTGGAAACTAGAGACCCCTCGCCATGCACCCCCCCACCCTCCCTTCAACCTCTGAGTGACATCAGCCACTTGGAGAGATGGGACATCTAGGGCTCTGCAACAACACACGTGCACGCACACACACACGTTTCATGCACACACGCAGTCACACATGCCCTTGCACGCGCTTACACCGTTGCACGTACATACTGTACATGCATGCTTGTACACCCTTGTATTCACAAAAAAATACGAACCATGCATGCACTTACACCCTTGCATGAACATATCCCTCATTCATGCTCTTACTCCTTGCAAGCACATACTGTACCTACCTGTACCCCCATGCACGCGCTTACACCCTTGCACGCACATACATAACCCCATGCACGCGCTTACACCCTTGCACGCACATACATAACCCCATGCATGTGCTTACACCCTTGCACGCACATACATAACCCCATGCATGCGCTTACACTCTTGCACGCACATACATAACCCCATGCATGCGCTTACACCCTTGCAGTGCCCAACTACCTTCATTATGTAAGAATCTATATTCAAATGACATAGTTATTGTTACAGTGATACTGTATATTGGGGGGAAAACTAATTTATTTTGAGCTTTTAAGTGAGTATTATAATAATCATTATTATCTTGTTGTATATTATATAATATTGTGTGACAAATAAACCCCTCTTGATTCTTGATTCAATAAATGCATATGCACACAATCAAAATCAATTTCTTCAACATTCACTTAGATTGTCAGACAATATAAAACCATTGGCTTAAATTCATCACTTCACTTCACCTTGAATAAAGATGAGGCAGGTCTCGTCTTCATCTCCACAATTCCACTTCCTCATTATGGTAATACACTTAGACAGAGGGACTAAACAAACAGAGCTGCACAGCGCATGAAAGGAGTGCTTTACAAACTGCCCTAGAGGTCAAGTCTATACAATATCAGAATCACAAAACAGTTGACAAGTGCAAATCCTTGAGGGGAAGTCGAGCAGGTGATCCAGCAGTACGGTCAGTACAAAAGCAGAATAAACCTCTATACAAAATATCTATCCATCTAGCTACACAACACGCACAAGCGCACAAACACGCATTGATTGATTGATTGAATACTTTATTAGTC
>NC_137620.1:19002247-19019747 GCF_963280865.1 Gymnoscopelus braueri
GCTGTTCGGGGGAGGTTTTCGAGCAGCCCCGCTATACGATGGAAAGAGACCTCTCTTCAACCTCTGTGTGTTGGACAGACATCGACACTGCCATTCATGGCCGAGAAAGAGCTGGGAGTATGAGTGCAAAACGGCAGCAATAATTCTCAGGGACCTCTCTGCCCCCTACAGGAAGAGACTAGCTTTTTTTTCGAGAGCCAGCGCAATGTTGCCTGGCTGCTACCGACCACATCGCACGTGATTGTTCCGCTCCAGAGCCCCTCAGCCCCTCCCCCTCCTCGCCAATGTTGAAACAGCTTAAGGGTGGCACAGTGAGGAATCTGCCATGCCGTATTTCATCCCCTCCCTCCAAACACCAACTCAGTCGGAAAGGCCAAATGGAGTGGTTCTATTTGGACTGTTACGTTGAATGACACCATGGTGCCGGGGCCATGTCAACACAGGAGTTCTCCTCACCCTGGTCCACAGAGGCGACCGCGACGCATCATCTCCGCTGTGGTCGCACACATTCGTTGCAGACTCGGACTGTGACGGGAGAACGAACACAGATGCGAGGCCAGGGACTGCTCCAGAAGCGTAGCATCTGTTGGGCCACTCGGGCCATAGCCCAGTCGAGGGAGCTCTTGGCCAGGCCTAGCTGCTGAAAGACGAAGGCAAAGAAAAAAGAATTCTGCCCCTCCGACAACAATACATACTGTACATTGGCTTCCCCATTTGCACCTTTTACCAAGCTACAAAAGCTGCCGACTCGTGCATATCAATGGTCCATGTGTGACCTGTTTAAGTACTGTAGTCTGTAGGTAGCATAGAGTTAAAAATAATAGAGAGGGCACCCGATATCCCCTCCCATCCACTTGCATTGAATTGCTCACACAGCGCATGGGCCGAAATCACCCCTTCTTCCGTTGTGAAATGTGGTGGTCGAGGCCTATTTGGTGTGTGTGTGTGCGTGTGTGCGTGTGTGCGTGTGTGCGTGCGTGCGTGCGTGTGTGCGTGCGCTCACTTGCTACAAGTGACAAAGTCACAAGACACCACAGTAAGACAACACAGTATTATGGTGCTAGTAAAGGCTGGGAGAGTGTGTTGTTACTGTTGTTTTATGGTCGTTTAATTATGTCGGGCCACATTCGCGCGCGCATGTCACCCGCATAGTATCGGCCAGGCCCAGTCAAAATTGTATTCCAGCCTACGCGGCTGGACTGCTCCAGATAACATGTGGCCAATAATAAGCTGAACCATGAGTTCAGGCTGGTGGACATCCAGTATGAATACATTGTCATACGAGGGGATTTACTAGAAAACTGGGGAGCCCTGGTGGACATCCTCCATAATGGGCTCGATTGACAATAGATCTTGAGCGTCCCTATCACTAACGGGTGCAGCCATCCACGTCAGGGCTCAGTCGAGGCTGGTCAGCGTCCCCACATGGTCTGCACTCTGCAGTGACAGCATTGGATTAGGACAGTAAGGTGTTCTGTTTCCAGTGGGTCAGCCTTGCTGATATCAACAGCCTGCTCTGCTATATCGGCAGTGAAGTGCAGTGGTGGGAAAACAAAAGTATTCAAATTGTTTACTTAAGTAAAAGTATCAATATTGCAATGTGGAAATACTCTGTTACAAGTAAAAGTCCGGAATTAAAAATGTACTTCAGTGTACGAATGGAACCAAATGGACCCTTATGGCAGTGGTTCTCAACCAAATGATTTTGGGTGGTCCCAAGATGGTTAGCTTAATGTGCAACATTGTTTTCTCACTGAACAGTAAACAAACCAACATACAGTATAAGTGCATACAGGCCAGGGTGAAGGCACATTTCTAAAGTGACAATTTAAGGACTTTTAAGACCTTTTAATACCTCTAAAATTAAAATAAAGAAATAAGACCATTACTGCATCAAAAGTAATCAACAAACTATACTATAAAATGGTCAAACATTTGCCAAATTGTCAAATATCCAAGAAAGAGGCAGAACTTGCAATATCCTCACAGCCCATCAGTGGGCCCCTGCCCACAGGTTGAGAATATGTTCTAAGTTGATGGCATAGGAAAGAGTCAGCATTGAAACAGAGATAGTTAACTGTGGCTAACGTCAGCTGTTTCTGCTTGATGATGTGAAGTAAACAAAACAGCTGTGCTGTCAGTAAGTCATTTCCAGGGAAATGAGGCAGCTGCCTTCTGTTTGAGACACACGTACGTTTGGCTCTCATCATGGTGTCCTTCCTTGTTACTCACAAGGTGACATTTCCTCCACGCTTTTCACATTTGCTCATTTTCATGAATATGTGGAAAACATACACATACTGTATGTCTGAGATGTGGAACTGATTTCACACTAACGACCACATTTGCAATACAAACAAGTCTTTGGACCCGACTGTGTCGTTAGGCTGGTGTTGCATTGTTCGCCTGCAAAAGACTGGTGTATGTATGCGTGTTTGTGTGCATGCCTTTTTGTTTAGTTAACAAGGGTTGCACATGTGTGTATGAGAGCACGGTGTGTGTGTGTGTGTGTGTGTGTGTGTGTGTGTGTGTGTGTGTGTGTGTGTGTGTGTGTGTGTGTGTGTGTGTGTGTGTGCGTGTGCGTGTGCGTGCGTGCGTGCGTGCTTGCTTGCGGCTGTTGACATCTCTATGTGCTAAGGCAGGGATATTCAACTAGATTAGGCAGGGGGCCACAATCGTAAAATTACTTGAAGTCATGGGCCACAAGACCGTGACAAAAAAAAAACGTTTAACCGCTTGTTGTGTGCTATAGGTGCGATAGGACACAATAATGGACACATTATGTCCATTATGGTAACTTATTAGGGCCTGCTTCAGAATCATACTGCATTCATGCATTTTGATGTTTGATAGGAGCATTTCTGTGTCCGTCCTTTATAGTGCACAGGCTTAGATTTTGATATTAAGAAATTAAGTAGATATTTCAGTATGTTCTGTGCACGGGTCCCTGGCATGGAAGCATCTTTGTAAAAAGAGTATTGGGGACCAGGTGAAGTGTTTACATGTTCGTATGAATGAAAGGATTTTTCATTTAGTTTGTTTTGAGTACCGGGTGATAGAGCACAAGGTCTTATGATGTATTTGATGTGGATGAAGATGGAAAAGATGGAAGATGGATAGCCCCTTTTGGGACCCTGTTTACCTTTTTTATATTTGGGAAGGCGGTATCCAGGGTCCCTTGTCGCTCAAACCACTCTCTCTCGTAGTCGCGGGTACCACTGTCTGGTCTCGGGCTAATAGCTCGTCGCTTAGAAGTTGCAGAGATTTCTCAAAGGTACCCACAAGAGCAATAGTAGCGCGCCAGAAAGCTGCATTAATCCGCACGGATCGGCGATGCCGTTTAACATTTTTAATAATTTTGTAAAACTTAAGCACTCACACTCTGCTCCACTGCCCATGACTGACAAGCTGCGCGTCCTACGCATAACTCTATGGTCCTACGTTACTGCCTCTGATTGGCGAGCTCCTACATGCTTGCATGACAATCACAACGCGGGGAGGCGGGACATGGGCAGTGGAGCAGAGTGTGAGAGAGGAGCCTAAGTTTTACTAAATTATTAAAAATGTTAAACGGCATCGCCGATCCGTGCGGATTAATGCAGCTTTCTGGCGCGCTACTATTGCTCTTGTGGGTACCTTTGAGAAATCTCTGCAACTTCTAAGCGACGAGCTATTAGCCCGAGACCAGACAGTGGAACCCGCGACTACGAGAGAGAGTGGTTTGAGCGACAAGGGACCCTGGATACCGCCTTCCCAAATATAAAAAAGATAAACAGGGTCCCGAAAGGGGCTAGAAGATGGACAAAATCCACAAAGAAATAGCTCATACAAGATAATAATAAGAATAATTTCTTTGGTGTAATCAACATCCACTCAAAACTCAGAAATAGTTACAGATGGATGGTTTGTGATGGATGCACTGCACTCAAAAACCCCTGTTGTGGTTTGTAATGACATGGTGAAAATAATAATAATAATTGCCTTGAAAGCTTTTGCCTTACTTGCTACATTATTCTGAAAGTAGTTAGAAGCATGGAAGTATTTCCGGCTGTTTTGTTTCTTTGTACCATGAAAAGGTCTTTATACTTTTTAAAGATATTTCTGGGGCTTTTTCTGCCTTTATTTAAGAGGACAGTAGGCTGACAGGAAATAGGGAGATAAATGGGGGGGTGAAACACAGCAAATTCAGGAGTCGACCCCGCAACACACTGTAAGACTGGATTACCAGCCTTTGTGGTATGTGCCTGGACCCGTAGGCCAGCAGGCACCCCAATACTTTTACTTTTGATACTTAATAGACATTTTAACACCAGATGCTTAAATACATATGAAGTGAGCTACTTTAACAATTTGACCCAAGTGATTTTCTTATGGGGTGACTTACATTTACCCGCATTTGGGTTCCTGTAGCAGTGTCTTGACTGCAAATGCAGTACTGGTAGGTGTTAATTTGGGACCCTGAGTGTCCCAAATCATTAATATTCCTCCATTCTAAATAGTAGCCTACATTTTCTTCTTATCTGTTAATTAACCATTAACAAGCTTCAGTAAATGGTTTACTGAAACATTCAAAATGGTCATCCTGTACAAGCAACCATATAATAAATATTTACATTTAATTTAACATTGGAACATTTTAATTTAAAAAGAACATGTTCCAGGGGCCACAAGAAAGCTCCGCTGGGGCCGGATTTGGCCCGCGGGCCGCCAGTTGAATATCACTGTGCTAAGGGGAGGGGGGTACAGTGGGCTCTCACAATCTCATTTCAATTAGCATCTCATTCCAGGTTTCTGGATTGGAAGGGTCTGTGTGTTTGAAGTGACGGAGATCTGAGACCCCTCGTCAAGCCACTGCTCAGCAGGACAGCGGGGAGAGAGAGAGACGCAGATGAAGAGTGTGAGACAAACAAAGAGAGAGAGAAGGTGAGGAAGATTAAAGAAGTAGTTCACCCCAAAAATTACTTATTTTCTGTCAATTACACACCCCATGAAGCATTGAATTCATGGAGTTCATTTCTATAGTTTTTATCACATTCCTGAGCCAATACTTTGATGATGATAATAAAGATGCTAATGTATCCGGTAGGAGACACAAAGGAGACTCTTTGTCACAAATTATTGGCTTAGGAATGCGATGAAAACAAAAAAATCTCCATGAATTCAATGCTTTATGGGGTGTGTAATTGATAGAAAATAAGTCATTATTTGGGTGAACTACTCTTTTAATAGGGAAGACGAAGACAGCGGGTGAGGGACAGTGAGACGATCAAAGACTGGTGCAGTCATTATTGTTGCAGTTTTCAAGACCGTTGTCGCTTGCCGGAAAATAGCTAGCAGATCTACAAGCTCACAATGTGTCGCCAGCACTCGCGCTGCCTAGCATTGTGTGCTTGTAGATCGGCTATTTTCATAGCATCACACTGTCTGTCATAGGAAAAGCAAAAGATAAATATCTTAAGAGAATGAAAGAAAATTGAGGTAAAAATTGTTGGACCTGCCGCAGCATCACGGCAGGCGATGCCATGGTAACAGTCCATCACAAAGAGTGTGTGTGTGTGTGTGTGTGTGTGTGTGTGTGTGTGTGTGTGTGTGTGTGTGTGTGTGTGTGTGTGTGTGTGTGTGTGTGTGTGTGTGTGTGTGTGTGTGTGTGTGTGTGTGTGTGTTTGTTAAAAAGAACATGTTTCTGTTTGCCGCTGCCTTTTATTTGACTCCTTTTTTTGTTTTTATTTTATTCAAATGTCCTTCCATGCTGCGTTCTTTGCTCTTATTTCTTATTAAGGAAATGGGGTGTTTTACCTTTTTATCCCCCCTCTTCCTTAATTATTACTGAATTCAAATGTGCCGTTATAACATGTTTATTTTGCTTAAGGTTTTATGTGAAGCACAATGAATTGCCTTGTTGAAGTGTGCTATACAAGTAAACTTGACTTGACCTCCAACAAATCCACGAAACGTATCAGACTGCTCCTTACGTGATTACTCCATGGACCGCACTTGTCTGCACCTGTGTGCGTGTGTATGAGAGAGAGAGAGAGAGAGAGAGAGAGAGAGAGAGAGAGAGAGAGAGAGAGAGACTCAGCATCAAGGTTTAAATATAGTCTTATCAAAAGCCCTGTTTTGCATTTAGCATTCTCCCCCCTGGGAAGCAATTTGTTCATTTGTTTAAACAGAGAGCCAGCACACGGAGGTAATTCTGAAGGACTGATTGCATTCTCAAACAGTCTCACTGGGACCATCTAGAGGAAGCCATGCCATTTGGAATCAGAATTCTAATTGAGACGCTGTCATTCCACATTATGTGGTGTATAGGCTGTATGCACAGCAGCCATATTGGAAAGAAATTGGGCCACTTCCTTTACTTAATTCACAGATGTTACCAATGATACTAAAAGGCTCTGTTCCATTTAATGTGGCACAGTGGTTCTCAAACTTAAAAAAAAAAAATTCAACGACCCCCATAACTCTGCGAGTGTACAAATGGAACCAAATGGACCCATACGGGTCCATTTGGTTCCATTTGTACACTCGCAGAGTTACACACCCGTAAGGGGCCATTTGGAACCCCCTCAAGGAACCATGAGGGTACCAGGACCAGGGCCACACTTTGAGACCCACTGGTGTAGCAGAGTGTTTCCAGTGAGCCAACAAGCACAATAGAAGCACCCTGACTCTGTTTGATCAGAATGGAACAGAGCCTTAATAATCAGTATAATTGGTAAGACTTGTGAAGGAAGGAAGAGGCCCAATTTCTTTCCATTATGGCTGCTGCTCATAGAGCCTATTGTGACTGAAGGGGTGTGTGTGCGTGTGTGTGTGTGTGTGTGTGTGTGTGTGTGTGTGTGTGTGTGTGTGTGTGCGTGCGTGCGTGCGTGTGTGTGTGTGTGTGTGTGTGTGTGTGTGTGTGTGTGTGTGTGTGTGTGTGTGTGCATCATGACTCCGTTCCGTTTCTCCGTTCTCTGCACTGGCTCCCTGTAGCGGCTCGCATTCAGTTTAAAACCCTGGTGCTAGCCTATAGGGCAGTGAAAGGAACAGCTCCTTCTTACCTCCGGGCTATGGTCGATGCCTACACCCCTGCCCGACCACTTCGGTCTGCCACCTCGGGGCGACTGATTGCCTCGTCACTCAAGGGTCCTTCTGGCCGGTCCACACGGTCACGACTTTTTTCTGTTCTGGCCCCACAGTGGTGGAATGAACTTCCCACTGATGTCAGGACAGCAGAGTCACTGCCCATCTTTCGCCGCAGGCTGAAAACCCACCTCTTCAGGAAACACTACCCTTCCTCTTTGCCTGGCCTACTTGTTGTTAACTAGTTGTACGAACTCTTGTTTTATTTTTGTATTGTTTTATTGGATCTTGTTTAGTCGATACACTTATTTGTTCTAGCTCGTGCTCATTTGATTTTGCTATTTTGTCTCATCTGTTTAAGAAAGTAGGTAGCTGATATATTGCACTTTTACCTTAGCGCTAGGTATACTCTTGGTTGCTTGTTTTTGCAGGAAATGCACTTAAGACTTCTGGTGATAAGTAGTTTCGTTCCCTACCTATGTTGAATGCACTTATTGTAAGTCGCTTTGGATAAAAGCGTCTGCTAAATGACTGTAATGTAATGTAATGTAATGTAATGACTCTTAACGGCATAAATCCACAGACCACAGAACACTCACTCGCAGACGACTGTGAAATCATTTCAACTTTTATTGTTCAACAGTTTACCTTCCCACTTTACAAATCTTTGGGGCCCCTAGCGCTGATTGTCTGTTGCCATTTTTGTTCAGAGGCCCCCCATCCTCCTCATGCCCCAAACAAACCCCCCCACAACTTGGTCACTGAGCAGAAGAAAGAAAAACAACTTTTCACGTTTTTCCTTTCAGTTCACACAGAGTTCAATAAATAGAGAATGGAAATAAAGGTTAAGTAGAATAAAGAGACAATGCTGTCACAGGGAAATGAAGTCACGGGATGATCAAGCACGTCATTTTCACCCACTGTATACTGTAATATGCACTGTTTTCCTTTTAAACTTCATTGCAGCTACAACAACGACAACAACAAAAAAAGAACAAACAAAAAAAAAGGAACCTCGGCAGAGACTCAGGAACTCGTTCAGATGCTATGCAAAAGAAGCTATGCATTTTCCTTAGGACGTTATTTTTTTCTCCTGTTCTTTTAAGAAAGAAAGTTCACAGAATGTAAGATAAGTTAGTATGAAGATGACAAGATGTTCTTTTTTCCCTCTTTTAAAAAAAGATACACCTGCAACTTTTCAGCCGTTGCCAACAAAGAGCGACGATGAACACTGGAAGATGAAGAACACTATAACTGTCGTCACTCGAGTTTTAAGACACAGAGCAGCGAAGCGAAGGAGCTTACGTACAATCAAAGAGCACTTAATGGGACAGACAGCGTTGGAGAGAGAAATCAACGATGAATGGGTTGATGATGAGTACAATGAAATGACGGCCTGTTCCTCGCCTGAGACCAGCTGGGTCAAAACACCCTCGCTCAAATAGTACCGTTAACACCAAATTGTGTGGTATACTTGGGTGCCAGATTGGGGGGGGGGTTTCGCCCAATATCATACTACAATTCAAGTGGTCCATCTTTGTGATCTGAGTGGTTCTGATGGGGTAGAGACCCCATCCATCTGGCGCTCTAGGCCTGTGGTTCTCAAACTTTTTCAGAGAAACTTTTGAGTAAATCTTACTCGAAATGTAAACACTGTGAAAAGACGTTTAGCACATTGAGACATCCTGGGTTTAAGATGGGATTTGTGTGGTACCCAGACATGCTTAACACTCTTCTTTAGGTCTCTCATACACAGTAACGTCTTAGAAATAAAACACGAAAATGCCCAATGCTCCCACACACATTAAAATGGGTGTTCCATTTTTAACAAATGAAAGGCAGTTTGTCTTTACATGATTAACTGAATTGGAAGTGCAAGGACCCCATATCCTGTTTGTCTTTTTTCTTTACAGTGTTGTACAGTCAGACATATGAAAAATACACCCAAAAAAATAATTAATTGATAGAAAATAAGTCATTTTTTGGGTGAAATACTCCTTTAAACAATAAAACCAGAGAGGCCGTGGTATATGCCTATTGTGATTATATCACAGCTTAGCCTCGCGTAGCCACTAGCCAGACAACTATTCCACAATCTCCGAATGCTATATAGAGTCTGGAACCACTGTACAATCAGGAAGCTGGCATTTCCGGTCACGAAAATATATTGTAAAATATCTTTACATTAAATGTTTTCTATTTCCATTTTGCTAAGTAGCAAGCTATATGCTTAGATGTTTTAGATTTATTTTAGGAGGATACATTTGCACGACTGTAAAGACGAAACTTCCATGCTTCCATGTCCCAGACACATTTGTACTGCATTTGAAAATTGTCGGAGGCAGTCTGGCCACACGAGACTAATCACAGATAGACGTGTTGTAGCCGTAGTATAACATGATGCATCACGACCTCGAGTGTACCGTTGCTTTCGTAGCACGCTTGCCAGTCGTAGTAGCAGTGGGTTATCATGATGATTATACAACAGAAGACTTCACCATGTTCCAATGGGGAGTTCCAATTAAACAGAAATGTAAAAGAAAAGAAAATAATCCATTTTACGGTAGCCAGTGTTTTCACTAATAGATGTTGTCTGTCAACATACCTCAAACACAGGTAAGATTTAAAATGTGTCAAATATCTACAGAAATAATTTATCTATTTTCATGTTGGTAACTATTTCGTATAGGCATCATGTTTTTTTTTAAACCACTTGACCCTATTCTAGGCGCGGGGGGGGGGGGGGGGGATATTTGCCGAAAATAGCCGATCTACAAGCTCACGGTCTGCTATTTTCTGCAAAGAGATTTGGTGTAGAGGGGGGGAAAAAGAGCACACACAAGTACATCTTAGTGCCAACTTAGGTCCGTTTTAGCGGTATTAAGTGGTTAAAATGATATTATTTACTTATACTTCAGTTCCATACTGCATACAGCAGTTCATATACAGTACCTCAATCCAGGTCAGTTTCCCATGTATCCCAGTAAGACCAAAAGAGTCCTCTGGGTTTGCTTTGTAATTACTGTAGCCTACAACAATACTGCCACCACAAAAGTGTGTGTGTGTGTGTGTGTGTGTGTGTGTGTGTGTGTGTGTGTGTGTGTGTGTGTGTGTGTGTGTGTGTGTGTGTGTGTGTGTGTGTGTGTCTTTGTGGTGGCTGAGCACTTGCACTGAGTCAAATGAACGGGTGCAGGAGAGGGAATTTCAAAGCGAGTACACTTTGTGTCAATGTGCATTTTTTTTCTTTCCAGAAGTGGCTTTTGCGCTTTGCATTATGCAATAAAAAAACATAATAATTATAAAATAAATATTTTACACAGTTTGCGACGTGCCTTGTTCAGTTTATATCGCCTTCGGCAGCGTGCAGTCAATGTGTTGCACTAAATCAATGGCAAAACACAGTCTTTGACCAGTGTTTCACGATAAGACAAAATCACATTAGAAATACAGCAATGGAACTTGTGAAATCCCAATAATAAATAATACAAACTTTCAACAACACTCACAACACGCTCGCACGCACGCACACGCACACACACACACACACACACACACACACACACACACACACACACACACACACACACACACACGCGCGCGCGCACACGCACAGTATTCAGCCATATACAGTTCACTTTTTCGGGAAAAAGGACAAAAGAACATAACTGACACATTGAAGATGAGCAGACGGTGATAAAACAGACCATTTGACATCCCAGGCTAACCCACCATGTGACAGAGTGGTCAGCCAAAGAAAGAGCCCCGCCCACTGCCACCCCACCCTACCCTCACCCACGGGAAATAACTTCAAGCTAGGGCTGGGCGAAATATGACTTCAAATCAATATCATCATTATTTCAAACTTTGGCCTTGATTACGATTAAAGGAATACTTCACCCCAAAAATATGGTGAATGAGATTTCTTTGTTTCGGTCCCATTCTTGAGCCAATAATCCAATATTTGACTAATTGAAGTTAACAGGAGACCAATCTTAACAAGAGAAAAAACACATTTAAAACATTGTTTTTAAACCGGAATAATCAGTTCAGTATGGGCTCATCAGTGATTACACTGTGAGAGTTGTTTTGGAGTTTGTTGAGGAGTTGTTTTCCGAGAGTTAAATTATCGTTTGACAGCAAACTCTGCTGAGGAGTCCCTTGAGCAAGGCACTGAATTTCCCAACAAGCTATTAAAGCACTGGTTTTCGATGAGAGCGTACACATGGAAAACAGTATTGAACACAGAGTTAAATGAACAGTGATGACTTAACAGTGCAGACTGGGGTCCCGGAGACATAACATCGTATCGGGAGTCCATGGCCTAATGCATATCGTTGCTGTCGGGCAGAAACCTAAACCTCTCCATATTTAAAAAAGTTTTTCTCCTAAATTACTTCATCATACAAGAGTGTCACACAAAAGTAGTGAAACTAGCAGATCTACAGGCTCACAACGTGTCGTGATGTGACGCGTTGTGATCTTCCAAACCGCCCCCTCAGGTCTTCTAGTGCTGACCTGCTCGAAGTGCCTACAATGACTTGAAAAAAAAAACACGGTGAAGCAGCATTCTGCTTCTACGGGCCGACGGCTTGGAATAAACTCCCATTATACCTAAGACAGGCAGCCTCTGTGGATAGCTTTAAAGCTTTTCTTCACTCTTGCTTTTAGTTGATTTTAAAATCTCTGTGTTGTTATTCATGTCCTCACTGTTTTGCCTGATTCACTGCCATTTTTGCTATATATATTCTTTTATGCGTTTGATTTTCTTTTTCATGTCATTGTTAAATTATGTGTACTTTTTCTGTAAAGCACTTTGAGCTGCATTTCATGGCATGAAAGGTGCTTATTATTATTATCATTATAGATCGGCTATTTTCCACCATTTTGAAACTAATTATAAAAATGGAACGGTTTTGGACATACAAGGATTCCATCCCGACAGCGACGGTATCAAACTAGGGGGGCCTTGAATATTTAAACGGTGTAGAATCACTGTCTTAGAGTAAAATAAAATAGTTAAAATGAAATTCTAGCTTTGCCCCCCTCCTCCCCCTCCCCCCCCTCATTCTGGTTAAAGAACACCACATCTCCTGGCATCATGCTCCGCCGTCTCCTAATGAAACCGTGGCTCTGCTGTGTAACCAGAGACCACCAGCATCCAGAGAGGCGCCTTGAGACCATGATGAAATATTCAAACTGCTTTGCTGTGTGCTGCTGCTGCTGCTGTGTTCAGTGTCTTATTGGCCGCCGTTCCAGTGGCCTGGAGCCGGTCTGGTCCGGCATGGTGCAGTGGTTGTTGTTGTTGTTGTTGTTTTGTGTTGTTTTGTGTGCATGTGTGAGTGCGTGTGTGTGTGTGTGTGTGTGTGTGTGTGTGTGTGTGTGTGTGTGTGTGTGTGTGTGTGGATTATTTTACAGGGTTGGCTTGCTGGTGGAATAATCATTACATCCACGCCATAAGAGATGGGACTGAAGATCTTATTGCCATAACACACACACACACACACACACACACACACACACACACACACACACACACACACACACACACACACACACACACACACACACACACACACACACACACACACACACACACACGCGCACACGCACACACACACACACACACACACACACACACAGTGTCTGACTGCTCTATCATTGCCTCATGAGGGGGCGACAGTGTGTCGGCGGGGGGTGGGTTGGGGGGGGGGCATGAAGAAAGCGATGGGTCAGAGTTATTCTGCGTACCTACAGTATATCGCTGAACCGGAGGAATGGGAATGAAAGGAGCGAGAGAGAACGAGTGAGATATTTAAAGTCCCCCGTCTCGGTGTGTGTGTGTGTGTGTGTGTGTGTGTGTGTGTGTGTGTGTGTGCATTCACACTCGGCATGAGTCACAGCCATAACAGCGTCTTCAGGCTGACCCCCCCCCCCCCTCCCATCGCCCACCCACCCCCTTTCCCTTTCCTCTCTCTCTTTTCTGCTTACTTATTTTGATCTATTTTTCGCTCACTCTGTCCATCTGTCTCCCTCCCTCCTCCTCTCGCTCTCTGTCTGTTCTCATCCTCCTGCCTGCCTCTCGGGGGCCGACAGTAAATCTGCATGCTATAATATCCTCTATGTTTGCCTTTCTTCTACCTGTCGGTTTCTCGCCGTGTGTCTGTCTGTCTCTCATCCGGGTTTGTTTTAAATACATCCTAAAAGAGAGGCAAAGAGATGAGAAGGACCTAAAGTGGCATATGCTGGAAGAGAGAGACACACAGAGTGTGAGAGAGAGAGAGAAAGGGAAAGAATGAGAGAGAGAGAAAGAAACATGATACTTGTCCAGTGTGGCACACACAAAGCCCACTCTGTCTCTTACAATGGGCCTGATTTTGCCACTTCGCAATTGAGCCCCAGACACACACACACACACTCACGCACACACGCGCACGCACGCACACACATACACACATGCTCACCGACAACACACACACACACACACACACACACACACACACACACACACACACACACACACACACACACATGCTTCAAAGTCTCAAAGAACTCTCAAGCCCTAAAAGAGCCATTCCCGCTCCCTCCACTGTTTGGGCTCTACTGACATGGTGCATTCAAGCTCTGTCCCAGCAGGTCCACCTTCTGTCATTGTCATTCCCTCGTTTTGTTCTGTCCTGAGCCCTGATACGGTTCCACAGGCAGAAGCGGGGGTGGATGTTCAAGTCCAGCTCCAGAGTCTGTCCTCATATTCACCTTCCCCTCACCCCCCCCCCCCCTCCCCTTCCCAAACTCCCAAAATGCAGCTCAGGAGGGGACAGAGAGGAGACGGATATTCAAAGTTCCAACTCCAACATTTACAACCCTTAAACCCCATGGCTGTACCTCTGTTCCCAGGCGGCAAGGAGTGCTAGGATGCTGCAGTCTGCTGGGCACTCTCTACCTACAGTACGTCTGCATTCATTATGTCTGGTGTCCATCCCTACGAGGCCTGGGTCTGCAGCGATGATCTAAGATGGGTGGTCCGACCCCCCTGGGGTCCCCCCCTGGCGGGCTGCGGCGTGGCGGTGGACCCCGGCGCCGACCCCCCCTGGCCCGGGTGGTGCGCGGGGGGCGGCGGCGGCGGCAGCTGGCTGTGGTGGCTGACCCCGACCTGTAGGTGGCGAGGCAGGACGGAACGCATGGGGGTCTGCTGGGGGGGCTGCGACTGCTGCGGCGGCCGCAGAGGGTAACTCCTCCTGTAGCGCAGCGACTGAGACCGGAGGAGGTTGCGCGTGTACTGCACCTCCGGCATGATCAGCTTGAGGCAGAGCTCCTGGGCCTGGCCGGACGGGCCCTGGCTGAGGTTGGCCGGCAGGTCGTAGCCCACGATGTCCACCTTGGCGCTGGGCTGCCAGGGCCGCAGGTCCTTGTTCTTGATCTGCGCCGCCGAGCGCAGCTGCGGCATGCGGCCGCCGAAGCAGCTCCGCATCAGCCTCTCCTGGGCCCGCCGCAGGAGGCGCACCTCCCTCGCCACGCAGGCCGGGCCGAGCGCCGCCAGCTTGCGCCACAGCGAGGCGTTGAAGTGGTCGTAGAGACGCGCGTCCAGCGAGTTCCAGGCGCGGATCTTGGCCGGGAGGCCCGGCGTGAGGCTCCGCTTGGAGCCCGGCGTGCGCATGTTGAGCTTGACGTAGAGCACGTCGTCCAGGTCCCAGGACAGCAGGTGGCGCAGGAGCACCAGCGACTCGTCGAAGTACTCGGCGATCATCACCAGCGAGAAGGAGCGCTCCACCTCCGCCACGAAGGCGCGCGCGTACGCCTCGTCCGTCGCCGGCCGGTCCTTGTCGCCGCCGAGGTCGAAGGTCAGCGTGTTGCGGGCGTACATGGAGTCCTTCTCGTCCGGGCGGTAGTAGCGCCACGGCTCCTCCAGGAAGGCCTCCAGCGAGCCGTTGGGCACCCGCTTGAAGCTCTGGCAGTACTGGTTGTAGTAGCTGAACAGGGACTCGAACATGGAGCCGGGCTCGCGCAGGATGGTGACGTAGACGGTGTCGTTGGGCATGAGCCGCCGCACCTGTCAAAGAAATGAACGGGTTAACATTTTAAGATGAACCAATGTATATTGCATTGCTTTTCCTTAAAGGGTCTACACCATGAAAATCACTTTTTTCTTGTTTTTTTGTATTTTTTGGGGTCCCCAGTGTCTCTTGTACCCCAAAAAATGTTTTTATTTTTAATTCAGTCATTCCTTCTCATTTCATGGATTTCCAGAAATGTTTATGAGGTCACAAACATTATTGATGGCAAACCCAATGTTAAATGAAAAGTGCCCGAATCGCTCCGAAACTTTTTCTACCCCCCCTAAGTGGGGGTCTACGAACAAATACTTCGGGCTCTGATTTTGGCTCCGCCCCCCGGAAGTGGGTGAAACAGGCACCTCAAACACTTGGTGGAATTGTTCAAAAATGTTCAAAGTGTTTTTTTTTCGATTTTGTATTTTTCTTAGATGCTTCTTTTTATGCAGATTTTTTCCATATTTTTTTAAAATATTTTTTTTTATTAACAGACACAATTGACTTGGGATGAGTATATCTGAGTGATGATTTAGGCTCAAACTTTTGAAAAAGGTTTGAGGGACATACACCATATGATATTAAATATAAAAAAAATAAAAAAAAATCATGGTGTAGCTCCTTTAAGTAAAAGTATCAATACTGCAATGGAGAAATACTCTGTTACTCTGTCAGGTATTCAAAATGTACTTGAGTAAAAGAACAAAAGTATTGACATCAAAATGTATTTTAAGTACCAAAAGTAGAAAGTACTCATCACGCAGAAAATAGCAGATCTACAAGCTCACAATGCGTCGCATGGCGACCAAACATACAATGACTTGTCGTTCTACTGGATCTCTTCTCCACTCGTTTTTTAGTCTAGTTTTTATTTGTTGACGAAATTGCCTTAGTTTTAGTCATCGTAGCTAAGTTTTTATTTCGTTTTTATTTCGTTTTCGTCCGTGAAATCAACACTGCGATCCAACGCACCTCGGCGCGGTTGAAGCGCATGTGGCTGGTGATGATGTTGGGCGGCAGCGTGTGCGGGTGGACGAAGTGCGCGGCGAAGGTGCGCGGGTAGCAGAACTGGTGGACGCACGCCTGCACGGGCAGCGCCACCGTCAGGTTGTTGCGCTCGCCGAAGCGGAACAGCAGGTTCTGCATGGTGGTGCTGGCCGTCTTGTGCGTCTTCAGGAAGGCCACGTTGGTGTGCTTGGGCTTCAGGCCGGGTGCCGGGTGGGAGCGCAGCGCGGGGCAGCCCAGGTGGAACGCCTCCATGGTCCTGGAGAGGAGAGAGAGAACATTTTAACATTTTAATGAATTCACTTAATTAACCCAACACACTCACCGCCAAAGGGGAGAATTCTCCCCTTTTCAGTCAATGGTGTTTACCGCCAAAGGGGAGAATTCTCCCCTTTTAATTCCCAATCTCCAACATTATTTTTGGTCAGCCCAATTACGAAATGTACTGTCATGGACGTTGAGAAGACAAGACTCACAATGGTTTCAGTTAGAGGCTAAATTTGTCGACCCATTACCATTGGACTCTCTCATATTTATAAAACAGTTCAACAAAATAAGAAACATAGGTAACTGTTTCACTGTTCTTAACACACTTCGTGCTTGGAGGGATTGTTAAAAAAAACTTGGCATCGTTAATTATACTTCCATACATTCTCCTATCTATCGCAATCCTGATCTAGACAAACATCTAACCTCAATTAATATACAGAGGTGGGCCCAGTTGGGGATAAGTCAATTCAAAGACCTGTTTCATACAAATATGCAGTTAAAATCATTTATAGAATTAAGAACAGAATATGACATCCCAAATACTGACTTCTTCAAATACTTACAAATGCGAAATATTATACATTCACTTAGAAGAGAAAATAAATTAAGATTAGAATTATATGAAATAGAAGAAACATTAATGTTATCGACCACAATTAAAGGTAAAATTAGTGAATTGTACGATATCTTCTCCAAAGACTGTCACTCATCTTTTTCGCCCTTGTTGAAAATTTGGGAGACAGATTTAACAATGAAATTTGAGGAAAACATTTGGCTAAATATTTGTGATAGAATACATTTCCCATTCACAAGTAACAAAATCAAAGAAGCCAATTATAAATTCATTCACAAATTGTATCTAACTCCAATAAAAATGCATAAAATGTCTAGAGACAACTCAGTAAATTGTCCTAGATGTAAAACCAGCGAAGGAACTTTTTTACACATGTTTTGGCAATGTGAAAGACTAAAAATATTCTGGAATGATGTCCACTCATTCACAAAATCTGCATTAGAAACCGAATTTGACTTGTCCCCATGTGTCTACTTACTAAATGAATTGCCTATTATACAGATGGATCCCAAAAAATACAGATTGTTAATTATCATAACAT
>NC_137620.1:19024747-19033874 GCF_963280865.1 Gymnoscopelus braueri
TACGTCAGATATTTGATAGCCGATCTACTTGTAGATCTGCTATTTTCAAAAAACATGCTGGGAAAAAAACATTTTAACAGGGTACCTGGCAAAAGAATGTTTTCAGAGAGGGATACGCAAACAATTACATATTAATTTGGGGGGGGGGGGGGTTCCTTGACATGAAAATATTTTAGAAACACTGGTTTAAACAGCATTAGGAAACGAGCCCAAAAGAAGCAACTACAACTACCAATATTTACAAGCGACTTTACAGAAAAAGCCGCTTATAACAAGCGGACATGGCAACCCCGGGCCACCGGCCCTGTGCACGCGCTACAGACCAACTCCCGCTCCCGGATCGCTGACAGGAGGAACTCTCCCTGTCACCCGAACCGCGCCAAGCCGCCAAGTGAAACGCTGGATTCCAAGCCTCTCTCTCTCTCTCTCTCTCTCTCTCTCTCTCTCTCTCTCTCTCTCTCTCTCTCTCTCTCTCTGTGGTCCCTCACTTGCATGGCAATGGGTCGACATCTCTCTTCAGTGACATACACATACACCACCCCCCCCCCCTAGCCCCTAGCCCCCACCCCCCAGTCACATGCCAGTTTGCCAGCTCCTATTACTGTCAAGTAATGGTTGTTTATGAGGGGTGGATGCTCTTATCCAAGGTGTGTTACAGTACCGGGTCCGGATCGGGACGTGTTGTGTGTGTGTGTGTGTGTGTGTGTGTGTGTGTGTGTGTGTGTGTGTGTGTGTGTCCAATCGTTAAGTACTAGAAGTTCTGCCCGCTACGCGGGCAGAATTCTAGTACCCCCCCCCCCTACCCCCCCCAAAGAAAATGTCGTTTGGGGGTACAAAATCATGGGATAAAAAAAAAATAAAAAAAAACCCAGAGGGTCTCTCCCCCCCCCCCTTAGGGGTCCCTGGGGTCTCCAGGCCGTGACCTACAGACACTGCGAAGGAAAACTGTGAAGCCACAGCCACGCATGCAAGATGTTGCACATGAACTCTGCAGCCGCACTGAGGCGCTCCAACACAAACACTCTGACATTAAGCTTCACACAACAAACATCAGCAGCACACACAAACATTCACCACAATGACAAACAAATTACGTCCGCGCAAAAATAAGCAAGGGCTCGCTTATTTTGGGGTTCAAAAATCGTGGGATAAAAATTTCCCCCAAAAAAGTTTTTAAATTTTTTACAGCGCATCGCCTCCTGCCGTCCTTCCTCTCTCTCCATCTCCGTGTCTCTCTCTCTCTCTCTCCCCTCTGGCCCTCTCTCTCTCCCTGTCTTCCTCTTCCTCTCTCTCTCTCTCTCTCTTTCCCTCCCTCCCTCTCTTCCTCTCTCTCTCTCTCCCTCTATGTCTCTCTGTCTCTCTCTGTCCGTCAGCGAAAATTCTGTCGCTGTGTTTGGCTAACTATTCTCTCTCTCCCACCCTCCCTCTCTCTCCCTGTGTGCGCGCATGGCTGTCCCCCCCGCCCCACCCCCACCACACTGACGCAACGGGACTGTTGACATGGCCATGCCCAAAATAGGTTGACTTATTCGGATACATGCGTGTGACTGGCCACCCCTGCCGGTTCTCTGAATTTTTATTTTTAAATAGGCTCTGTCATGAATAATTGAGCACACATATGAAGTGAAACAACTAAATTCTATCCAAACGATATGTTATAAGTAAATTCCGTGCCTCAGAGAAGAATTTTGAGAGCATTTTATAAGCTAAAGTAAGAAATGAAGGCACTCGCACCCTGACTCGCACAAAACAATGGCTGCCGTTCGTCTTTTGTCGGCTGCACTCGGAGCCATTCGGGCTCACTCGAACTCGCCACCTGATTGGCCAGCTTTTGCTGTCAATCACAGAACGATGAGCGACGTTGCCATGTCCAGGTTTTGTAAGCGTGAAGTGGGTGTAAATTGGTTAGAGAAAGTGCGTCGACGCATGCGCAGTGGGCAGCTTTGTGTGTTAGGTTGCTTGTTGCTCGCTTAGGTTGCTTGTTGCTTGCGCACGATCTGGCAACAGCGGGTTTTTTGTCCTGAGTCGTTTGCCCTTTCAGCCAATGTCCCGATTGTAAGGTAGATGGGGTGAACACATAATCTTGGCAGTGACTGGTGCCAGGCTTGTTAACCACTTTTAACCCATTAAAGGTTTCATGACGTTCAGTTTCACCACACATTAAAAGTCTTTGTCATGGTCCTTCAAACGTGTATAAAAAGTTTTAACAAAAAATTCCACTCCATTGATCCATGGCAGGTGTTTTTCTCTCACATTTCTAAAGCCTTTTCAACTGCAATGAAAAAAGAAATCTTTGCCTGCGGGTGTCGCTGGTGAGGGATTTTGCCTGTCAATCATCGCCTCTGCTCCGCCCCCCCCAAAGGAAAGGATAGGGGAGGGGAGGGGCGAGGAGGAGAGTGGGCGGGATTAATCGACTGTGACCTCACTGCCGAAGGGCCAAGCTCAGATTACTTTTCAGCCTAATTATTCAGAAAACCCCAGACCCCAGAAAATCCACTGAATGTTCAAAGTTCAGATTTTTGGGGTGTAATTGAGGTCATAAAACCCCCAAAAAAACATAAAAAATAAAACAAAGTGAAAATGAATGTCATAGAACCTTTAAGACCTGAGGCGATTCTTAAAAAATGTTTTCTAAATCCTAACAGTTTTTTGAAAAAAAATCTAAAAAGATTTTTTTCCAAGATTTTTCAAAAAATAGCAGATCTACAAGCTCATAGCGCGGCACTTGTAGATCTGCTATTTTTGAATAGCCAAAGAAATCTAAAGTGACACCAATGCGTTCCAGGTCTTATTAACCCTATACGCTATATATATTGGCTGTTTGAAATTAGCCGATCTACGATTGTGCTGTGTGAGCCTGTAGATCGGTTATGCTCAAAACATGTCGAAATCTCTTTTTTGGAAACAAGACAAATCTTGTATGGGGGGTCCCTGCAGCGGTGGTAAAAGTACTCACATTTCTTACTTAAAGTAAAAGTATCAATACCACAGTGTAGAAATACTCTGTTACAAGTACAAGTGTTGGACCCAAGAGCAAGCTGGCAATATACCAAGACATATAAGGGCAGATCGGCTACTTTCAAATAGCCAAAGTATATATAGGGCTGAAGTGATTCATTTATGTTTTGTAATAATAATGACAAGGTAATTACTTGCAAAGTAATACTACAAAGTAGCAAAAGTTTTCTAATAATTGTACTGGAGTAAAAGTACAATATTTGCCTCTGAGATGTAGAGGAGTAGAAGTACGAGTACTGAGAATTGGAAATACTCCTGTAAAGTAAAGAAATACCTCAAAACTGTGCTTAAGTATAGTACTTGAGTACATATACTTATAGTTACTTTACACCACTGGGTCCCTGGCGCAAAATATTTTCAGATGGGGGGGCCAAATTACATGATTCATTGGCGGGTTCTTGACATGAAAATGTGTGAGAAACACTGGTGAGCTCAGGAAATGTCAGGGTCATGCCCTTTTAACCCATTAAGGGTCATGTGCCCGCTGAGCGCCACAGGAGCCCTGAGGGCTGTATAGTCAAACTAACTGTTTCTTTGAATGGAGAGCTCCATGGTTTATGAGCCATGCAAGCCTTTGCCCGTTGAGCTTACTTTAAGTTTATTTGCAGTGGTAAAATCAATCAATCATAGAAAATGTAATGATTATAAAAAAAACTAAACGTTCTAAATCTTTGCTCTCTCAACCCTTGCCATTTATCGATTTTAGTCTAGCACTTATCCTTTTTTTTAAAATCTCAATAAAGTTGGTTCCTCCGTTTTCTTTTATGTAAAGCGACTTTGGGTACTTAGAAAAGCGCTATATAAATCCGAGCTTTCATTATTAATGTTATTATTAACTTGAGGTTGATTGAATTTCCAAACTCAAAGCCAACACAACTGAGGAACAAACATAAAAACACCAATTAATGTATTTCAAGAGACAAATGGCACACAACATGGTGGGAAACAGCAGAACGATAAAATGTCTTAAAAGCCACGCTAATAACAGAACAGAACACCCACTGAGAGTTATGGGCATTGGGCAATTTGGTTTCTAACATTCAGATTTGCACTGAGGTAGGCCACTTATCGCAGAAAGCACTTTATAAGCCTTCCCTGGAGAGAGGAAATACATCAACCTATAGCGTCCCCTATTCTGGGACAAACATTGACAGAGCCACAAGCTCACAACACGTCACGTTGCGGTGCGTCGTGAGCTTGTAGATCTGCTATCTTCAGCAAAGAGCTTTGGTGTAGAAGGGGGGGGGGAAAGGAAGCGGGGCCCCAAGTATAGACCCCTGGGGGACTCCTCTTGTCCACGACGTATATATAGGGTTTAAGTGGTTACAGTGAGAGAGACGAGGGGAAATTAGCTCATTTCAGTTTTTCCATCCTCTCCAATGATATATCTCTAAAGCCAGAGAACAGCTGGGATTGTACTGCTTCAGTGGGATAACACACACACACACACACACACACACACACACACACAAACACACACGCGACTGAAGCGCAATTGCACTTAAATGCATACGGTACACAAAAACACACCCACACACACACACTGACATGAAACGAGCACACGGAACCTCCCGAGCACACGTACATCACCTCAATATGTCTCATATCCATATTGTCTCTGTCGGGTGGAAACCTCATATGTCCAAAACGGTTACTTTTCAGGAGTCAAATAAAAAAATATAGCAAAAGTAGCAGATCTACAAGCTCGAAAACGCGGCGCGAAGCGACGCGTTTTCGAGCTTGCGGATCTGCTGCTTTTGATGCTTTTGTGTGACGCTGTAGTATGATCAAGAAGGGGGTTCATTTCCGAAAAACTGTTAAAATATGGAGATGAGAGGTTTCTGCCCGACAGCAACGATATGCATTTGTGGAGAGCAGGAAATTGTGAAATAATGAGCGTGTGTGTGTGTGTGTGTGTGCGTGCATGCGTGTGTGTGAGTGTGTGTGTGTGTGTGTGTGCGTGCGTGCCCGAGTGTGTTATCACAGTGTTGTGCTACTACATCATTTCAGTAAATGTGTGACAGTAATGCATTCAGACTGATGGGCGGCTTTTATAGCTGTTGGGATTCATGGCGGTGCTAGGAGCCTACATGATGTGGTTGCTGATGGGCAGTTTGACTGGCAATGACTCTACGGCAGTGGTTCTCAAACTTTCTTTCACGTCAAGGACCCCCAAAAGGATATGTAAATTGGCCGCGGACCCCCTCTCAAAAATGTTTTGTGCCAGGGAGACCCTCAGAAGAGAAGATTTGTATTAAAAAAGGGGGGGAAATTGAAACAGCAGATGTACTTGTGAGCTTGTATATCTGCTATGTTTGAATAGCCGACATATAAAAGGATAAAGTGGTTAAAATGATTTGTGATGCTGTATTAACACATTTTTCTGGGGACCCCCTGGAACCCCCTCAAGGACCCCCTTTGAGAGCCAGTGGCCTACATGATGTGGTTGTTGATGGGCAGTTGACTGGCAATGTCTCTAAAGAGATACCGGACCTTTACTTGTAAACAGAGCATTTTCTGCATTGCAGTGTTGATACTTTTACTTAAATAAAACATTCGAGTACTTTTACCACCACTGGATAAGAGATTTCCTCATTTA
The DNA here is from genome assembly GCF_963280865.1 of Gymnoscopelus braueri. Classification (NCBI taxonomy): domain Eukaryota; kingdom Metazoa; phylum Chordata; class Actinopteri; order Myctophiformes; family Myctophidae; genus Gymnoscopelus; species Gymnoscopelus braueri. Next base: position 19,030,365 of record NC_137620.1, read on the forward strand.
CGATAAAAACTGAATGACCAGAGGGGGGATATCAAAAGCAGAGATTTCCCCTGCATCTCCCGCAACAATTCCAACCCTGAATTTAGTCAACATCTCTGGTTATAGACAACCAGTGGCGGAAAAGGGACTCAAATGTTTTACAATACAGCAATATGTAGAAGTACTCTGTTACAAGTAAATGTCCGGAATTCTAAATTTACTTGAGTAAAAGCACAAAAGTATTGGTATCAAAATGTACTTAAAGTGCCAAAAGTAAAAGTACTAAGATGTTTGAAAATAGCAGATCTACAAGCTCACAGCGCGTCGCGATGCGACGCGTTGTGAGCTTGTAGATCGGCTATTTTCAAATTGCCTCGGTAAAAAATAGGGCTAAAATGGTTAATGGTTTTATAATGGTTTTATAATGTAATATATTTATATCTGCAAAGTAACCAGTAACTAAAGTTTTCAAATAATTGTAGTGGAGTAAACGTACAATATTTGCCTCTGAGATGTAGTGGAGTAGAAGTAAAAGTATAGACAATTAGAAATACTCCGGTAAAGTAATAGTTACTAAAAAATTGAGTAAATGTACTTAGTTACTTTACACCACTGTAGACAACTAGAAGAACTGAGCGTGTCCGAGTCGTTGAATCTAACTGTGGGGCGTGAAGGGAAACAAAGGAGGATTCGCTGGCATTCAATGCATGATGCATTACCACTGCACCATCTTTGGGATTCGGGAATGTCTTATTACCTTTCCCCAGGAATGAAACAATGGCTTGTGTGGAGCCTCATAATGTGACAGCCAGCCATTAAAGACTATCTGCTCAATGATGTGAGTAATAAGGAATGCCTTTCCCTGTCCATTATTGTTCCGAGTAACCTTTCCCATGTTGTTCGATCACATTAACCCATTAACTCATTGACTGCCAGAGTTAAAACCTCGTTCATAGCAGCCCTTGCCAGCGATTTTCGTGTTTTTTTGTTTAGTTATTTTGTTATTTAATTCACATCTAGAAAGTCTACCTTGACACTTGAATCGTTTTGATCGTTCCACCACCAGAGAGCAGCACATACCAAGCTTGATCGCCTCTCGATCACACTCGCCCCCTCCCAGACCCACTCACACAGTGAAACACATGAACCGGAAGTGAAATGTCTCAGTTTCTGTTATCGGCGAAAATTACTTTGTGATGCACAACGGGGATGACTGTTCGTCACCCAGACCATAGATTATAGGAGGGGAGGTCTCCGATCGCTTTTCATAGCGTGTGAAAAACCGTTTGTTTCCCTATTATGGTCGAAAATGACTGGGGGGAAAAATGTAAAACCGAAAACGGAACCCAAGTCATGGAACCGGATGCAGTGGTGGTTGAAGTAAGTGGAACCCGAAACTTAGCCTGATTCATAACAGAATAGCGTGATCAGAGCATAAAGATCAATAAAGACGTTAGATCGCATTAATGCGATCCTGGCGGCCAAGCGCGCTATTTATTAGATCGCGTTAATGCGATAATGGCGGCCAATGAGTTAAGACCGGGAACGCATCTGTATCAATTCAAGATTTCTTTGGATATTCAAAAATAGCAGATCTACAAGCTCATAGCGCGGCAGTGCCGCGCTATGAGCTTGTAGATCTGCTATTAATGTGTGCAAATCTTTGCATATATATTTTTTTAAGCGAACATTTGTAACTCAAATCTTTGCTTCTGTGGATTCTACAAATGTCTCCTAAATCCTGTTTTCTGAAAAACGTATGTTGCTATAATATCAGTGGTTCTCAAACTTTTCAAGGACCCCTTTACGACCCCCAAAATTATATGTATTTGGCCGCGGACCCCCTTCTCAAATTATTTTGTTCCAGGGACCCCCAGAAGCAAAGATTTGAGTTACAAACGTTCCCTTTAAAAAATATATATACATTCAAATATTTGCGCAAAATGTTCAAGATTTTTTTTAAACAGCAGATCTCGAAGCTCGAGCTTGTATATCTGCTATTTTTGAATAGGCAAAGTATAAATATGGATAAAACGGTTACACAGATGTGTTCTCAGTCTTAATGGGTTAATTTATCTGGACTGCTCTCTGAGCTGCTCTCTGTCCTTCTTCCTGATACATCCTTCAAGGGGTTTTCAACTAGATTAGGCAGGGGGCCGTAATTGTGAAATTACTTGAAGTCGGGGGCCACAAGACAAATAAAAAGCAATAAAGAGACTGGACAATTTGTCCCAGTACCATTCTTTTCAGCCAGGTGAATGATCTCATGTCATGTCAGTGTGTCCTAGCTTACATTTCCAAGTGGCTTGTGGCTGGATTCAGAATGATGGAGCTTTCAAGTTGTTCAGCTATTTTTGTGGGTAGCTTGACAAAAGCTCTACATTTTCAGTGGCACGCCAACATAAAAGAGCACAACGTGACTTTTTGAGTGCATTTCGTCCATCATACTAGGCTGGCTCTCAAGCCCCTGAATAGCTAGCCTCGCGAAATAATTCTCCAACTCATCCATTGGCACTTACACAGTCAAATTATGCTTTTACCCGAGCCGAATGGCAAGATGATGCTCAACTAATGGTTCTTGAAAACACGCCAGAAGAGCGTGTGCCCTTATTCGCCAGATGCTAAAACATGAACTAAAACTAAAATCTTTCATTCATACGAACATTGGAAAATCTTTCACCATGTTCTGAGCATTATAGGGAATGCGTAAAATGGCATTCCCAAACAGGTCAAATAATGGCAGATATATTGGCCAAGACTATCGTAGATGTATTTTTATAGATTTTAACATTTGTATATCTACGAGTCACCCCCCCAGTGCGCCCTGGACTTTCACCAGTAAAGCCGGTGCATGTACAAATGCAAAATATAAGGCGCTAAGACTCTCGTAGATATAAAAATGTCAAAATCGATGAAACACATCAACGATAGCCTTGATCTAAGGCTAGGCCAGACGGATATTTCAGTCCGGCTCTAGTACAGATGCAGTGTGTTGGGAGTTTTACGCGTCAGTGTGTAGGCTACCCTTAAAGACCCCTACCGCCACCACCTTTCTAAAGACCAAACCAGGCCACGGCTGATGCTAGGAACAGATAGGACCAAGCTAGCACAAAGGAGTCTGGCAGTAGTAGCTCCAGGTCCCCTTTCTTAAGGGTAAGAGGAGCTGCTGCGTGTTGTAGCGGTCTATGTGTGTGTGTGTGTGTGTGTGTGTGTGTGTGTGTGTGTGTGTGTGTGTGTGTGTGTGCGTGTGTGTGTGTGTGTGTGTGTGTGTGTGTGTGTGTGTGTGTGTGTGTGTGTGTGTGTGTGTGTGTGTGAGAGCATCTGTGCTTCTGTGCTTCTGTGTGTGTGTGTGTGTGTGTGTGTGTGTGTGTGTGTGTGTGTGTGTGTGTGTGTGTGTGTGTGTGTGTGTGTGTGTGTGTACACGTGCACGAGGAGGGACGGAGGTAGATCAGGTATCATTGAGAGTTAATAAGAAAAGGATTTAAGTGGCTTTCAGTCGACAGACACGATTTTACCCCCCCCCCCTTCCCC
>NC_137620.1:19034074-19041574 GCF_963280865.1 Gymnoscopelus braueri
AGTTATTTGTTGTGCCAAGGACCCCCAAAAGTAATTTATATGTATTTGGCCGCGGGACCCCCATCTGAAATGAAAATGTTTTGTGCCAGGGAACCCCAGAAGAGAAGATTTATGTTTTAAAAAAAATGTTAATCGATATTTTTCAAAAATTATCGAAAATAGCAGATCTACAAGCTCTGCAGGCGGGACGAATTGACGCGCTGCAGAGCTTGTAGATCTGCTATTTTTGAATAGCCAACGTAAAAAATGGATAAAGTGGTTAAAATGATTGTGATGCTTCAGTATATGAACTACTTTTGCTGGGTGAGTAAGACTTTGAGTATAGAGAAATGATAGACAGAGATCACAAGGGAAGGAGGGAGCGTGGGTGGACGGGTGAGACGGGAGGGAGGTAGAGAGAGAATAGAAAAGAGGGCAGGTGGAGGTGTAATAATAAGCAAGAGAAATGGAGAAAATGAGGGGGTCGGGACCAGCTGGATGCAGAGTAGGCCGTGAAAACAGGAGAGAGAGGGGAATTAGGGAAACAAGAGGAGAAAGGGTGGTTCAGAGAGGAGAAGGAAAGATGAAAGGAGGCGGATAGAGGTGAGAGAGAGAGAGAGAGGGAGGAGAGAGAGAGAGAGAGAGAGAGAGAGAGAGAGAGAGAGAGAGAGAGAGAGAGAGAGAGAGAGAGAGAGAGAGAGAGAGAGAGAGAGAGGGGGAGGGAGGGAGGGAGGGAGGGAGGGAGGGAGAGAGCGAGACAAAAAGGTGAACATGAAAGCGAGGAAGACAAAGATTTATTCAACAAAGTAATTGCTGCGTCCGAACAGAGGTGGGAGCGTGGACCAGGGTTTTAAGGCCTTTTTTGTCGCGCGCTAATAACACAGCGAGAGAGTGAAGGCCTCATTACCTTCCAGGTTCAACAGGGTTTCATTCGCCTCGCTCTCGCTCCCCTTTTGTGTTTTCCCCCTACAGCTTGAACAAACCCTCCCTGTACGGACGGCCCTATGGGCTTCCATTAGCCTCCATTCACTAATGAGCCAACCAGGCCTACCTCTCTGTTGCCAGATTTTGCGAGAGAAATAAAGCAACCATGGTTCATGACAACAAGCCCAAAAGAAGCCACACAAGCACTTTAAACCTATACGTCAGATATTTGATAGTCGATCTACTTGTAGATCTGCTATTTTCAAAAAACATGCTGGGAAAAAAACATTTTAACAGGGTACCTGGCAAAAGAATGTTTTCAGAGAGGGATACGCAAACAATTACATATTAATTTGGGGGGGGGGGGGGGGTTCCTTGACATGAAAATATTTTAGAAACACTGGTTTAAACAGCATTAGGAAACGAGCCCAAAAGAAGCAACTACAACTACCAATATTTACAAGCGACTTTACAGAAAAAGCCGCTTATAACAAGCGGACATGGCAACCCCGGGCCACCGGCCCTGTGCACGCGCTACAGACCAACTCCCGCTCCCGGATCGCTGACAGGAGGAACTCTCCCTGTCACCCGAACCGCGCCAAGCCGCCAAGTGAAACGCTGGATTCCAAGCCTCTCTCTCTCTCTCTCTCTCTCTCTCTCTCTGTGGCCCCTCACTTGCATGGCAATGGGTCGACATCTCTCTTCAGTGACATACACATACACCCCCCCCCCCCCTAGCCCCTAGCCCCCACCCCCCAGTCACATGCCAGTTTGCCAGCTCCTATTACTGTCAAGTAATGGTTGTTTATGAGGGGTGGATGCTCTTATCCAAGGTGTGTTACAGTACCGGGTCCGGATCGGGACGTGTTTGTGTGTGTGTGTGTGTGTGTGTGTGTGTGTGTCCAATCGTTAAGTACTAGAAGTTCTGCCCGCTACGCGGGCAGAATTCTAGTACCCCCCCCCCCCTACCCCCCTCAAAGAAAATGTCGTTTGGGGGTACAAAATCATGGGATAAAAAAAAACAAAAAAAAACCCAGAGGGTCTCTCCCCCCCCCCCTTAGGGGTCCCTGGAGACCCTGGGGTCTCCAGGCCGTGACCTACAGACACTGCGAAGGAAAACTGTGAAGCCACAGCCACGCATGCAAGATGTTGCACATGAACTCTGCAGCCGCACTGAGGCGCTCCAACACAAACACTCTGACATTAAGCTTCACACAACAAACATCAGCAGCACACACAAACATTCACCACAATGACAAACAAATTACGTCCGCGCAAAAATAAGCAAGGGCTCGCTTATTTTGGGGTTCAAAAATCGTGGGATAAAAATTTCCCCCAAAAAAGTTTTTAAATTTTTTACAGCGCATCGCCTCCTGCCGTCCTTCCTCTCTCTCCATCTCCGTGTCTCTCTCTCTCTCTCTCCCCTCTGGCCCTCTCTCTCTCCCTGTCTTCCTCTCTCTCTCTCTCTCTCTTTCCCTCCCTCCCTCTCTTCCTCTCTCTCTCTCTCCCTCTATGTCTCTCTGTCTCTCTCTGTCCGTCAGCGAAAATTCTGTCGCTGTGTTTGGCTAACTATTCTCTCTCTCCCACCCTCCCTCTCTCTCCCTGTGTGCGCGCATGGCTGTCCCCCCCGCCCCACCCCCACCACACTGACGCAACGGGACTGTTGACATGGCCATGCCCAAAATAGGTTGACTTATTCGGATACATGCGTGTGACTGGCCACCCCTGCCGGTTCTCTGAATTTTTATTTTTAAATAGGCTCTGTCATGAATAATTGAGCACACATATGAAGTGAAACAACTAAATTCTATCCAAACGATATGTTATAAGTAAATTCCGTGCCTCAGAGAAGAATTTTGAGAGCATTTTATAAGCTAAAGTAAGAAATGAAGGCACTCGCACCCTGACTCGCACAAAACAATGGCTGCCGTTCGTCTTTTGTCGGCTGCACTCGGAGCCATTCGGGCTCACTCGAACTCGCCACCTGATTGGCCAGCTTTTGCTGTCAATCACAGAACGATGAGCGACGTTGCCATGTCCAGGTTTTGTAAGCGTGAAGTGGGTGTAAATTGGTTAGAGAAAGTGCGTCGACGCATGCGCAGTGGGCAGCTTTGTGTGTTAGGTTGCTTGTTGCTCGCTTAGGTTGCTTGTTGCTCGCGCACGATCTGGCAACAGCGGGTTTTTTGTCCTGAGTCGTTTGCCCTTTCAGCCAATGTCCCGATTGTAAGGTAGATGGGGTGAACACATAATCTTGGCAGTGACTTGTGCCAGGCTTGTTAACCACTTTTAACCCATTAAAGGTTTCATGACGTTCAGTTTCACCACACATTAAAAGTCTTTGTCATGGTCCTTCAAACGTGTATAAAAAGTTTTAACAAAAAATTCCACTCCATTGATCCATGGCAGGTGTTTTTCTCTCACATTTCTAAAGCCTTTTCAACTGCAATGAAAAAAGAAATCTTTGCCTGCGGGTGTCGCTGGTGAGGGATTTTGCCTGTCAATCATCGCCTCTGCTCCGCCCCCCCCAAAGGAAAGGATAGGGGAGGGGAGGGGCGAGGAGGAGAGTGGGCGGGATTAATCGACTGTGACCTCACTGCCGAAGGGCCAAGCTCAGATTACTTTTCAGCCTAATTATTCAGAAAACCCCAGACCCCAGAAAATCCACTGAATGTTCAAAGTTCAGATTTTTGGGGTGTAATTGAGGTCATAAAACCCCAAAAAAAACATAAAAAATAAAACAAAGTGAAAATGAATGTCATAGAACCTTTAAGACCTGAGGCGATTCTTAAAAAATGTTTTCTAAATCCTAACAGTTTTTTGAAAAAAAATCTAAAAAGATTTTTTTCCAAGATTTTTCAAAAAATAGCAGATCTACAAGCTCATAGCGCGGCACTCGGTGCCGCGCTATGAGCTTGTAGATCTGCTATTTTTGAATAGCCAAAGAAATCTAAAGTGACACCGATGCGTTCCAGGTCTTATTAACCCTATACGCTATATATATTGGCTGTTTGAAAATAGCCGATCTACGATTGTGCTGTGTGAGCCTGTAGATCGGTTATGCTCAAAACATGTCGAAATCTCTTTTTTGGAAACAAGACAAATCTTGTATGGGGGGTCCCTGCAGCGGTGGTAAAAGTACTCACATTTCTTACTTAAAGTAAAAGTATCAATACCACAGTGTAGAAATACTCAATACTTACAAGTACAAGTGTTGGACCCAAGAGCAAGCTGGCAATATACCAAGACATATAAGGGCAGATCGGCTACTTTCAAATAGCCAAAGTATATATAGGGCTGAAGTGATTCATTTATGTTTTGTAATAATAATGACAAAGTAATTAATTACTTGCAAAGTAATACTACAAAGTAGCAAAAGTTTTCTAATAATTGTACTGGAGTAAAAGTACAATATTTGCCTCTGAGATGTAGAGGAGTAGAAGTACGAGTACTGAGAATTGGAAATACTCCTGTAAAGTAAAGAAATACCTCAAAACTGTGCTTAAGTATAGTACTTGAGTACATATACTTATAGTTACTTTACACCACTGGGTCCCTGGCGCAAAATATTTTCAGATGGGGGGGCCAAATTACATGATTCATTGGCGGGTTCTTGACATGAAAATGTGTGAGAAACACTGGTGAGCTCAGGAAATGTCAGGGTCATGCCCTTTTAACCCATTAAGGGTCATGTGCCCGCTGAGCGCCACAGGAGCCCTGAGGGCTGTATAGTCAAACTAACTGTTTCTTTGAATGGAGAGCTCCATGGTTTATGAGCCATGCAAGCCTTTGCCCGTTGAGCTTACTTTAAGTTTATTTGCAGTGGTAAAATCAATCAATCATAGAAAATGTAATGATTATAAAAAAAACTAAACGTTCTAAATCTTTGCTCTCTCAACCCTTGCCATTTATCGATTTTAGTCTAGCACTTATCCTTTTTTTTTAAATCTCAATAAAGTTGGTTCCTCCGTTTTCTTTTATGTAAAGCGACTTTGGGTACTTAGAAAAGCGCTATATAAATCCGAGCTTTCATTATTAATGTTATTATTAACTTGAGGTTGATTGAATTTCCAAACTCAAAGCCAACCCAACTGAGGAACAAACATAAAAACACCAATGAATGTATTTCAAGAGACAAATGGCACACAACATGGTGGGAAACAGCAGAACGATAAAATGTCTTAAAAGCCACGCTAATAACAGAACAGAACACCCACTGAGAGTTATGGGCATTGGGCAATTTGGTTTCTAACATTCAGATTTGCACTGAGGTAGGCCACTTATCGCAGAAAGCACTTTATAAGCCTTCCCTGGAGAGAGGAAATACATCAACCTATAGCGTCCCCTATTCTGGGACAAACATTGACAGAGCCACAAGCTCACAACACGTCACGTTGCGGTGCGTCGTGAGCTTGTAGATCTGCTATCTTCAGCAAAGAGCTTTGGTGTAGAAGGGGGGGGGAAAGGAAGCGGGGCCCCAAGTATAGACCCCTGGGGGACTCCTCTTGTCCACGACGTATATATAGGGTTTAAGTGGTTACAGTGAGAGAGACGAGGGGAAATTAGCTCATTTCAGTTTTTCCATCCTCTCCAATGATATATCTCTAAAGCCAGAGAACAGCTGGGATTGTACTGCTTCAGTGGGATAACACACACACACACACACACACACACACACACACACACACACACACACACACACAAACACACACGCGACTGAAGCGCAATTGCACTTAAATGCATACGGTACACAAAAACACACCCACACACACACACTGACATGAAACGAGCACACGGAACCTCCCGAGCACACGTACATCACCTCAATATGTCTCATATCCATATTGTCTCTGTCGGGTGGAAACCTCATATGTCCAAAACGGTTACTTTTCAGGAGTCAAATAAAAAAATATAGCAAAAGTAGCAGATCTACAAGCTCGAAAACGCGGCGCGAAGCGACACGTTTTCGAGCTTGCGGATCTGCTGCTTTTGATGCTTTTGTGTGACGCTGTATGATCAAGAAGGGGGTTCATTTCCGAAAAACTGTTAAAATATGGAGATGAGAGGTTTCTGCCCGACAGCAACGATATGCATTTGTGGAGAGCAGGAAATTGTGAAATAATGAGCGTGTGTGTGTGTGTGTGTGTGCGTGCATGCGTGTGTGTGTGTGAGTGTGTGTGTGTGTGTGTGTGTGTGCGTGCGTGCCCGAGTGTGTTATCACAGTGTTGTGCTACTACATCATTTCAGTAAATGTGTGACAGTAATGCATTCAGACTGATGGGCGGCTTTTATAGCTGTTGGGATTCATGGCGGTGCTAGGAGCCTACATGATGTGGTTGCTGATGGGCAGTTTGACTGGCAATGACTCTACGGCAGTGGTTCTCAAACTTTCTTTCACGTCAAGGACCCCCAAAAGGATATGTAAATTGGCCGCGGACCCCCATCTCAAAAATGTTTTGTGCCAGGGAGACCCTCAGAAGAGAAGATTTGTATTAAAAAAAGGGGGGGAAATTGAAACAGCAGATGTACTTGTGAGCTTGTATATCTGCTATGTTTGAATAGCCGACATATAAAAGGATAAAGTGGTTAAAATGATTTGTGATGCTGTATTAACACATTTTTCTGGGGACCCCCTGGAACCCCCTCAAGGACCCCCTTTGAGAGCCAGTGGCCTACATGATGTGGTTGTTGATGGGCAGTTGACTGGCAATGTCTCTAAAGAGATACCGGACCTTTACTTGTAAACAGAGCATTTTCTGCATTGCAGTGTTGATACTTTTACTTAAATAAAACATTCGAGTACTTTTACCACCACTGGATAAGAGATTTCCTCATTTACGATAAAAACTGAATGACCAGAGGGGGGATATCAAAAGCAGAGATTTCCCCTGCATCTCCCGCAACAATTCCAACCCTGAATTTAGTCAACATCTCTGGTTATAGACAACCAGTGGCGGAAAAGGGACTCAAATGTTTTACAATACAGCAATATGTAGAAGTACTCTGTTACAAGTAAATGTCCGGAATTCTAAATTTACTTGAGTAAAAGCACAAAAGTATTGGTATCAAAATGTACTTAAAGTGCCAAAAGTAAAAGTACTAAGATGTTTGAAAATAGCAGATCTACAAGCTCACAGCGCGTCGCGATGCGACGCGTTGTGAGCTTGTAGATCGGCTATTTTCAAATTGCCTCGGTAAAAAATAGGGCTAAAATGGTTAATGGTTTTATAATGGTTTTATAATGTAATATATTTATATCTGCAAAGTAAACAGTAACTAAAGTTTTCAAATAATTGTAGTGGAGTAAACGTACAATATTTGCCTCTGAGATGTAGTGGAGTAGAAGTAAAAGTATAGACAATTAGAAATACTCCGGTAAAGTAATAGTTACTAAAAAATTTAGTAAATGTACTTAGTTACTTTACACCACTGTAGACAACTAGAAGAACTGAGCGTGTCCGAGTCGTTGAATCTAACTGGGGGGGCGTGAAGGGAAACAAAGGAGGATTCGCTGGCATTCAATGCATGATGCATTACCACTGCACCATCTTTGGGATTCGGGAATGTCTTATTACCTTTCCCCAGGAATGAAACAATGGC
>NC_137620.1:19046574-19049074 GCF_963280865.1 Gymnoscopelus braueri
AGGGGAACATTAGCCAAAAAATAGCAGATCTACAAGCTCACAGGCTTATATATTGACTATTTTTGCCGAAGAGATTTTGGTGTAGACAAAAAAAAAGGTCTAGAGGATTTAAGTGGTTAATCTGTGTTACCTGAGAGTAACATTAATCTGTATTACTGTTGGGAGACACCTGTATAACGTCCCTGTCAGGCAGAAAGAAACCTCATACCTCCATATTTTAACTTTTTGCACACAACCACCATGTCCCTCTTTTGTTATTTCACAGTAATCCACTCCCCTTAGCATCCTTCCTTTATTGCAACTAAATCAAAATTCGCTGTCAAAACCAACACTGATGACCACAGGGAAAATTTTGAACGTCTTATCCATGCTTTTATCTCAACCCGACTCGACTACTGTAATGCCCTTTATGTTGGCATTAGCCAAGCCTGCTTGTCACGACTACGGTTAGTCCAAAACGCGGCCGCTCGCCTCTTAACAGGGGCACGGAAATATGATCACATCTCCGCCGATTCTTTCCTCCCTACACTGGCTCCCTGTTCGTTACAGGATTCAGTTTAAGACTTTAATGTTTGTCTTTAAGTCTTTAAATGGGCTGGCACCATTGTATATATCGGAGCTTCTACCTACAAGGGTCCTGAGGTCTACTGACCAGTCACTCCTTAAGGTCCCAGCAACAAAGTTGAAAACCCGGGGAGATAGATCATTTTCCTTCATAGCGCCCACACTGTGGAACGAGCTTCCAACCCCATGTTAGAGCGTCTCAAACCCTGCCTGTGTTTAAATCACGTTTGAAAACGCACTTGTTCTCCTTGGCGTTTGAAAATTCAGATTGAGAAGCTGCTGTTTCCGCCAGTCAAGTATTTTAGTATTTTGTTACTGAGTGTACGGCACTTTGGTTCAACACTGTTGTTTTAAATGTGCTCTATAAATAAAGTGGATTGGATTGGATTGGAGACTGTATAATCAAACCTTTTAATTAATTGTCTGGTTCTGGTCTTGGTTTGTTTCAATAATGCATGTTATTCTTGTGTGGGATTTGATCATCCCAGGCTCATATTATTAGTATTGCCACCACACCAGCAATAATAATGATGGTAAGAGCAGCTATCTGTTGTTGCGGCCCTCTGCTTGGTATCCTCAACGTCATTTGGCCCTCGGAGAGAAATAATTGGCCTACTAGAAGCACACTAATACTGTAGATACACATATACCACATGCATGGTGTTATGTGTGTGTGAGGATTGTGTGGAGATTGTGTCAGTGTGCGTGTGTGTTGGTTTGTGTGGGTGTGAATGTTAATTCCAGGCAGTGGCGTAAAGTAACTTAGTACATTTACTCAAGTACTGTACTTCAGTAAAAATGTAAGGTATTTTTACTTTACTGGAGTATTTCCAATTTTCTATACTTTTACTTCTACTCCACTACATCCCAGAGGCAAATATTATACTTTTACTCCACTACAATTATTTGAAAACTTACTTTGCAGATTTGTATTATTATTACAAAACATAGGCCTACACTTCAGCCCTATATACATTTCGTCTATATTTTGATTGTTGCTGCCAATCACCACTGCTTCCAGTGATTGGTTGGAGAATACAACTTAAAGGACGACTTCACCCATTTTCAACCTACCTTCATATAATAGATCCTCACTAATGCTCCAGATAAAAGAAAAAGAAAAAAAAAATGTTCTACTCAGTCTGTGTCTCATAGGAGGGCTGTGGACACTTCAGAGATCGTTAGGAAGGGGGTTTTTTTCTTCAAGATTTCATTTTTTGTTTATTAAAGCGAGAACAATGGCTTCCATTATAGCATGCTAACTTTCCAGGAATAGAAAGCCTGTGTTTCTATTAGCTTGGATTACCCATCGATGATGTCACTGGTAGACGGGTTTCAGAACTGCCCACAGCCCTCCTCTGAGGCACAGAGAGAGTAGACAAAAACCGTGCCATATTATCATGAGCATTAGTGAGGAGTCAGGACCAATTATACGAAGACAGGTTGAAAAATGGGCGAAGTCGTCCTTTAAGAGCTTTGAACACCTGTGCTCCCTGGCAGCATTATTTTTGCAGGACGCTGTCCACCCACACATGCACTCTGTGTTCTTTGTTATTAGTTGGTGTGTCCTTTAGTCATTTTATTAAGTGAGAGCGCTGAAGCCAGCTTTTTGTATAAATCCTGTTTTGTTAGATTAGATTAGAGTAGAGCATAATTAGGATTTGTTTGTACCTTATTTTGTGTTTTCCTAGGTTAGCGGTTTAAACTCGAGGTTAGGTTTAGGATGATTATATTTATTTCTCTGAGTTGCTCCATCTGTCATTTGTTTTTGTTTAAGTCCATTTAAGTTATGTAAATATTTTATGTGTAAGACAAAAATGTGTTTCACTCCCAGCAATTCATGTTGCAGAGAGACATGTTTTTTCTCTCTCTCTCATGCACACACACACACACACACACACACACACACACACACACACACACACACACACACACA
>NC_137620.1:19054074-19066574 GCF_963280865.1 Gymnoscopelus braueri
CGAGCTAAAAACTAATTGGGAATATGGGCTCAAGCTGGAAACACCAGCAGACGTAACCACCTCCTCCTCCTCCTCCTCCTCCTCCTCTGACCCCACCCCGCTGAACACAGGGTTACATTGCACTATTCAGACGGTGCAGCAAAACCACCATCTCCCTCTTTTGTTATTTTACAGTAATCCAATCCCCTCAGCATCCTTCCTTTCCTCGCTGTCAGGGCAGAAACCTCTTCACTTTTGTGTTTTTTTTGTAAATTAACGCCCCACTTGATCATACTGCAGCGTCAAATAAAGGTATCAATTTGCGCCACGTTTCGAGCTTTCGATCTGCTACTTTAGCTTTTTTTTATATATCCTGAAAAGTAACAGTTTTGTATACTGTATGAGGTTTCCACCCGACAGAGAGACGGTACGCAGGAGACACTGACGGGATTCAATCCAAGACTAACAGGGAATACTTGTGTCTTACGTTAAGACTTTCAAGCTTGCATATCTGCTACTTATCGGCCACTGTCAATGTGTTAATTTACAACAAACAAAAAACTGCCCTGTAGTGCTGCCAGGGCAGGGCAGGGCAGGGCAGTGCAGTCCGGGGCCATGAGGGCTTTAGCATTTGGAATCTGTAGCTCTATTACAACTCAACTGGATGACAGCTTTATTTGGCTGCAGTGAGCGCACTGCACACTGATGCTCTGTATTTCCTTTTCTCTTTTTAACCACACACACACACACACACACACACAAAAAGAAAAAAAGATAAAAGAGGAAAAAAGGCTCCCGCTTCAGTCAGTGGCAGCCATGACAAACGAGCAAAACGTATAAATCTAAAACACAGCCTTTTGCCTCGGGAGCTACTGTATCATACTTCCAGCATTATTCCCCTTTCACGCCTGTGGCAAACCCGTTATATGACCCCCCCGCCACACCCTCCTCCACCCCACCGCGGTCGAGAGTTAAACGGACCGCGGCAGCCAGGGACCTTTTGGAAATCAAAAGGGTTGGACCAGCCATGCGGCATTCAGACAGAGCTTCTGTCACGTTTTGGAGTCAAGAAGAGTGAACAGTGCAAGTCAAGACCACCTCGGTCACTGAAGCTGAATGTCGACGCCGTCTCCATATTTTAACTTTTTGTGTTTCTTTGTAAATGAGCGCCCCCGCCCCACTTGATCATACTACAGCGTCACACAAAAGTATCAAAAATAGCAGAACTGCAAGCTCGAAACGCGGCGCGAAGCGACACGCTTCGAGCTTGCAGATCTGCTATTTTTTGCTATTTTCGAATTTGAATCCTGAAAAGTAACAGTTTTTGACATCTGAGGTTTCCTTCCACCCCGACAGAGACAATATCTAACATACAATTGGGAGACTGGCTGAAAGTGAGGGCAAAACGGGAAAAAGGGGAAAAAAAAAACATTGCACCGCTGTTGCCAGATCGTGCGCGAGCAACAAGCAACCAGCTTCATGAAAAAACACAAAGCTGCGCACTGCGCATGCGTCGACGCACTTTCTCTAACCAATTTACACCCACTTCACGCTTACAAAACCTGGACATGGCAACGTCGCTCATCGTTCTGTGATTGACAGCAAAAGTTGGCCAATCAGGTGGCGAGTTCACAGCCTGAAAAAAGACGAACGGCAGCCATTGTTGGTTGTGCGAGTGCCTTCACTTCTTATTTTCGCTTATTAAACGCTCTCAAACTTCTGCTTTGAGGCACGGAATTCACTTATAACATATAGTTTGGATAGAATTTAGTTGTTTCACTTCATATGTGTGGTCAATTAATCATGACAGAGCCTATTTAAAAATAAAAATTCAGAGAACCGGCAGGGGCGAACAGTCACACGCATGTATCCGAATAAGTCAACCTATTTTGCCAATAGCCATCTCAAAAGTCCCGTTGCGTCATGGCTGTCCCCCCCGCCCCACCCCCACCCCCACCACACACACACACACACACACACACACACACACACACACACGCACACACACAGGGAGAGAGAGGGAGGGTGGGAGAGAGAGAATAGTCAGCCAAACAGCGAGACATAATTTTCGCTGACGCAGAGACAGAGAGACAGAGAGGGAGAGAGAGAGAGGAAGAGAGGGAGGGAGGGAAAGACAAAATAAGCGAGCCCTCGCTTATTTTTGCGCGGACGTAATTTGTTTGTCATTGTGGTGAATGTTTGCTGCTGATGTTTGTTGTGTGAAGCTTAATGTCAGAGTGTTTGTGTTGGAGCGCCTCAGTGCGGCTGCTGAGTTCATGTGCAACATCTTGCATGCGTGGCTGTGGGTGGCTTCACAGTTTTCCTTCGCCGTGTCTGTAGGTCACGGCCTGGAGACCCCAGACCCCAAGGGCGGGGGGGGGGGGGGGGGGGCACCCTCTGGGTTTTTTTTTTTTTTTTTTATCCCATGATTTTGTACCCCCAAACGACATTTTCTTTGGCGGGGTTAGGGGGGGGGTACTAGAATTCTGCCCGCGTAGCGGGCAGAACTTCTAGTGTACATACAAGCCTGGTATGAAGGAATTGTCAGCTCTCAGTTAGCCTTTACACTGATAATGATCTGACCTAGACCTGCACACCATTAAATTGAAATCCTATGGTAATTGGTACAACAACAAAAAAAACAGTAGCCACCCCCTAGGTCAAGATAACGAACAGCTCTACTTCCAGGGCCTGGAGAAACGAATAGGGCCATAACATCATTAATCCCGGAGAGGGAGAAGTTTGTCGCATCGGTGAACGATCCGGCAGCGTTAAAAATGTCATTAAAAGATAAAAAAAAAGAAACACAAGAAAGATTAGAAGGAAAACACACAGCCGGTAAATACACAGTCGGTAAATACAGACACAAAAAAAGAAACGGCATCTCTTAACGATATTGATACTGATTATGCAGAACTGTCCAACTGGCGAGGAATAATTTTCTCCATGTTGGCCACGGGACAGATGAGCAGATTTGCAGATAATTGCAGCTCCGCCGACCATGTGCACAGACTCTGTGAGCTGTTGAAAACTGCTCTAACCCATTGAGACCAGGAAAGCATCTGTGTCATTTTTATACTCTGGCTAATTCAAAAAATGTAGGCCGACATTGGCCCGGATCGCTGGCGTAGCGGTCCAGGCACCTATAGGCTCAATGTAGCCTGACGGCGCGTCGCGGGTGCGACTCCCGATCCCGACGGCCGTTGCTACTGTCCTGTCAAATAAAGGCATAAAAGCCAATATACAAGCTCGTAGATCTGCTATTTTATTCAAATCGTGAAAATGTGTGCAAATCTTTGAATATATATAAATCTTTTTTAAAGCCATTTTTAAAAACTCAAATCTTTGCTTCTCGGGGGTCCTTGGAACGACATATTTTGAGATGGTCCGCGGCCAAATACATAATTTTGACATGAAAAGGTTTGAGCACCACTAATTATAGCAACATATTTTTTTTTCAGAAAACTGTTAGGATTTAGAAGACATTCAGTAGAATCGGCCTCAGGTCTTAACGGGCTAATGACTTGTTTGAACGTTGATTGTGTTGTCGAGTCACTGATGCTGATCAGCTGGAGAGAGAGGCGTGAATGAATGAAAGGCTGATAGCTTATCAGCTTAGAACCTCTCCAGCGCCTTTTGTTTGAGGTACTTGTTAGAACAGCGTTTTGGCGTGTCTGTCTGCCTAGCGGCTTCTGAACAAGCCAAGTGTATCATGCTAAAACAATGGTCTGAGTTGAATTGCGTTGCAGCCCAAAGGTTTCTATTAACAATAACAGAGGAGTAAAGTTAGGATGTTGACCGAACCAGGCACCGTAGCTGATGATGGTCTGACTGTCATATCGTTGCTGTCGGGCAGAAACCTCCTATCTCCATATTCAGACTTTGTGTGTTTTTTCGTAAATTAACGCCCTACTTGATCATACTACAGCGTCACACAAAAGCATCAAAAGTATTAGATCCACAAGCTCAAAACCATGTTGTTGAACACGGATGAAGACATCGAAATGTGTCCATTGTGTTTGGATAACTGGGTGACCTTCGTCAGCAAAAAAAGAACAGCAAATGGTGGACAATTCTCCAAAAACGTACTAAAATGTTTTACTTAAGTAACAGCATCAATACTGCAATATAGAAATACTCTCTTACAAGTAAAAGAACGGAATTCAAAATGTACTTGAGCAAAAGTACAAAAGTAATGGCATCAAAATGTACTTACATTACCAAAAGTAAAAGTGCTCATTATGTATAAAAATCGTTTGAAAATAGCAGATCTACAAGCTCACAATGCGTCGCATTGCGACGCATTGTGAGCTTGTAGATCGGCTATTTTCAAATGGCCGAAATGTATATAGGGCTGAAGTGGGTAATGCATGTTTTGTAATAATAATCAAAATCTACAAAGTAACCAGTAACTTAAGTTTTCAAATAAATGTAGCGGAGTAATAGTACAATATTTGGATCCGAGATGTAGTGGAGTAGAAGTAAAAGTACTGAAAACTGGAAATACTCTTGTAAAGTAAAAATACCTCAACATTTTACATAAGTACATTACTTGAGTAAATGTACTTAGTTACTTTACACCACTGAAAACCACACCACAATTCTCAGCCACCCACTCCACTTTGATTGGGTAAAGCACAGCATGCCTCCAACTTTAAGGGCCTTCCCCTGCGGAGAGCCATTATCTGGATTTTCTTAGACCGTGCCGACAGATTTTCATACAAATCGAAAATCTGTCTTGAGATTAGGTTTGTGTGAAATTTAAATACCTTTTGCTTACTTGCATTTTAAACACGTATTTAAAATGACCATTGTTTCATAATATGTCATCATCGTTGAATACAAATTCCCATGTAAAATAGAGGCGTTATCATTTTTGTGCAAACCCTCCACTGTGCCTCGGATTGTTTTGAAGGAGACTTCAGCGTTTTATATTTGAAACCATATTCCGCCCATTGCAATGAGCTCCTCACTAGATGGAAATGGAATAAGGAAAGTAGTTGACGATCAAAGAGACTACATTAATAAACTGTGAGCTGGAACAGTAAGCGTCACACAGCAAGCGGTGAGTGCTAGGCCAGCACATTAAAATTGACTTTTTATGGTCCTGCACAGCATAGCTCGTTGGGTAGTGCATAGTCTCTGGCAGTACCCAGATGATTAGATAGATGTCTAACTTCTAGGGCGCAACTATTGAAAAGTTAAGGACAGCACCTGAGACGAAAAAGCTAAATTTGTGACAGACATATGAATTGACTAACCCCAGAGACCTCCTTAGAGTCTAAAGGCTGTTTCAGCTGGGATCGTGGGGATCGTGCCGCGATCATTGTTGTTTTGTACTCCTGCGCCTAGCGTGGAAAAAAAGCTGACCACAATCCAGCTCACGGGACCGCGCCCACTTGCCTGTCTGCCCTTCAACTTCTCCGCATGTCCCAAATAATCGCCCGCCTCTCATTAGAAAGGAGGCGGGCGATTAAGGAGGTCTAAGGCTTACACCAACCACAGACTTCTGTAACTGTTACATCCCAGCTAATCAGAGGCTGACCTGACTTTCCCCTTGTGATTCGACCCTCTGTCGCTGGAACTGATGACATAAGATGGTGGGTCCCACCATAGGTAGTGCATGGCACCTGTGTGTGAGGCCTCCTGGGACAAGTTAGGGATACCATACCGAATCTTGCAAATATATGCATTTTTGGATGTATCCATGTAAAGTCTGTTTTTTTTTTGCTGGTGCCTTTTGCTGACGTAGGGATGAAGACGCCCCACATGAACCCTATGCTGTGTGTTACAATCAAACCCAATCAGTAGTACCTTCATCCCACTCCCCTCCCGTAGAAACTAAAGCCCCCCTCTCTCGGTTATATAAGAGGGAATATACGAGAGAGTGTGAAAAGCCCACTCTCTATCTATGGAATATATTGCATGTGTATGTATGGAGTCAATGGAATGTAATGAAACCCAATCGGATCTCACAAACAAAACCAAAGAAAAATCATTAACATTGAACACTTCCCTCTCTGGCCTCGTCAGCATAACACACACACATACATACAGTATGTAAGTTAACGGCTGCGTAAACAGCGCGAAAGCCCTGTAATAAGTGAGATCAATACAGGCCAGATCAATATGGACTATGGCTATGGCAGCGGAAATCCCTACATCCAATTATGTGCCACTCAAAAACGCATTGTCCTCCTACTCACACTTAAACGTGACAGGATCTAATTAATTGGACGGCCTCGTTTGTTGATTATCGGCATTATCAGTGCATCACTTCCATTTGTAATGAGAGAGTGAGAGAGAGAGAGAGAGAGAGAGAGAGAGAGAGAGAGAGAGAGAGAGAGAGAGAGAGAGAGAGAGAGAGAGAGAGTGAGAGAGAGAGAGAGAGATATGATCAGTGTTGCCAGATTGTGCAAGAGAAATAAGCAACCAGGTCTATGAAAACAAGCCCAAAATAAGTGACTAGAGCACTTTAAAGTTACATATAATTGGCTATTTGAAGATTTAAAAAAAAATATATATATATATATATATTTTTTTTTAATCAAAATATTTTTGAAACATTTTAACAACACAAATCTGGTAAGGGGGTCCCTGGCACAAAATGTTTTCAGATGGGGTTACGTGGACAATTACATATTAATTTGTCCTTGACATTTGACAATTGTTTGAGAACCACTGGTTTAAACAGCGTTAGGAAGCAAGCCCAAAATAAGCAACGACACAAGCCCCCAAAAAACGCAACCTGCAAACTACCAATATTGACAAGCACCTTCACAGAAAAACAAGCCCAAAGTCGCTAATAATAAGCGGACATGGTAACACTGGAGATGATCCCCTCGTTAATTCACATCACGACGGCCACGCACATGGAAATTACACCCCAAAATAAGAGGAAGTATTGGAGCTGGCGTCACAGGATAACAAGGATAGTAATTAGCATGAGGTCTGTATAGCTACAAAAGGATGTCTGCCTCTGACTGGCTCTAATGAACAAAAGGAAGGCTCTCGCTGTGGACTGGTGGAGAATATCCAAAAAGACAGAGAGACTCAAAGAGAATATTAGACGCTTTGACAGTTTTGGAGCCAAAGCGGTGGCAACAAGTGGACATGTTTTATGCACAGATTCTCCTTGTTTGTAACTCCAACGGCCGCTTAGGAATTTTCAATTATTTCTGCCAACAAAAAGTGCGAGAGATTAATATAGTAGCAGACGCAGTGTGCCACATGTACACTGGGATAGGAGACAGCAGATAAGTCTATGTGGCATTTTGCTTAATTGGTTTTACACCAGCGAGCAGCTGTGGCTGCTGTCTCTAATTAACATATCCAGCCTAGTACGTGTGTGTGTTTGCCTATTGTTTTAGAGTGGATTGGACAGACAACTGCCCTAAGTATTATTATAGGAAAGCTGAGTGGGAGAGACTGTACGGGAGAGAGAGAGAGGATTCAGCTGGGATTTGAGCACAATAGAGCTATAAGTGTATTAGTGTAAACACTTAAACCCCATATACAGTACTTCATCGGAGTCCCCCCAGGGCTCTATACTAGATCCTCTAGTCTAGTGTTTCCCTCTAATCTCTATGCCGAAAACAGAAGATCTATAAGCTCACTACGCCTTGTGTTGCGGCGAGTTTGTGAGCTTGTAGACCGGTTATTTTCACGAAGCATTTGCCCCAGAATAGGGACACCAGGGTTTAAGTGGTTACTTAAAACCATAATTGACAAGAAGAAAGTTGGATGATATAGAGAGAGTGGCACTAACAACTTATATATATATATTGTAGCGGTCAGAGCATCCGCCTTTCATGCGGAAGGTCGTGAGTTCGGTTTCAACGTCAGCAAGGGCATGAGGTCTCAACGGGTCCCTAACGTCAGATCAAATAGGTTCAGATCTGAGCCAAGATCTGAGCGAAGTCTGCAACCTGTCCTGGACGAGAGTCTCCAGACGTGAAAACTGAGAATCTGTTTATGCACTGGTCAGCCTCAACTAGATTTAAGATCTCCAAGACAAGATCATGTTGACATGAAATGTGTCTATATAGCTGCTGATGATCAAAAGCCTTTCATGCCATGAGTTTTAGATAGGAAGGATAGAAGGGAAACCGGTCTGTAGTTCTTGATCTCAGAGGGGTCAAGTGTCTCAGAGGGGTCAAGAGTCAGTTGCATCGGTCAGATCGGAGAGAGGAATCAGAATGGGAATTTTTGAACCGGGAACATGGGAACTAGGAACGGCGCGTTTTCTAAATCATAAACCCCTTCCCGTGTCTCAGCTGTGCTTTGTTACAGACGGAGCCTGCGGATAAACGGCCACGCCGATTGCACTGGGAAAGAAGAACGCTCAAGTCTGAATAATTAACGACAATGGAACAATAAATGTGCTGTTCTTCTCACAAGTTCCTCCTTATTCTAAAAATGTCAGAAAGCAGATGGCACTCTGCCTTGGGCTGAAGCTTTGGCAGAGAGGGAATAGAGGAGAACGGAAAGAGAGACAGAGAGAGAGAGAGAGAGAGAGAGATTGTGTGTGTGCGTTTGCGTGCGTGCGTGCGTGCGTGCGTGCGTGCGTGCGTGCGTGCGTGCGTGCGTGCGTGCGTGCGTGCGTGCGTGTGTGTTTGTATGTATGTGTGTCTGCGTGAAAGAAGGGGGATAGGTTGAAGTCAAGAGCCAAGCCCCTTTCTATATAACAAGAATGTACCCCCATTTCATATGACCTTTTATTATAGAATATTTCATATATAAATGGATAGTGGCCATTATGGACAGTACCATCAGAATCAATTCACATGCTCTTAAGCAGTGGTGTAAAGTAACTAAGTACATTTACTACTTAAGTACAATGTTGAGGTATTTTTGAGCGGTGTAGCCGTTCCTATAAGTGGGTTTGGGACCGTCGTGAAAATTTGTCTTTCGCTGTACTGTGATTGGTTGACTCTATTCACACCCTTTGCTCAGTACTGTGATTGGCTAGCGAGACGCATGATGAAATTAATAACCTATAAATAGCACCACGCACTTCAAAAAAAGTGAGCTTCCATCACTGTGATGACCACTGTTCTAAATAACATCGCTCACTTCACACTGGGTGTGATTTTTTACTTTACTGGAGTGTTTCCAATTTTCACTACTACATCTCAGAGGCAAATATTGTACTTTTACTCCACTACAATTATTTGAAAACTTTAGTTACTTTGTAGATTATGTACTAGTTACTTTGTAGATTTTGATTATTATTACAAAACATACATTACCCACTTCAGCCCTATATACATTTCGGCCATTTGAAAATAGCCGATCTACAAGCTCACAATGCGTCGATCTGCCATATCTACTGTACATTGCAGTATTGATACTTTTACTTAAGTAAAAATATCAATACTGTGAGTACTTTTTCCACCACTGCTCTTAAGCCCTCTGTCCTGTATGTGTGTGTGGGGTCACGTTGTCCTTAGATTGCGTGTGTCAGCAGGTACGCCGTGACGCTCTGTGTGCCGTCGATACATCTCTGCACCATGCATGCATTTTCCAAGAAAATTAAGCATAAATTAGGCCCAGGTTGATATATTGGTCAGGCAGATATATCGGCCATTATTTGATTCTTTAACAACAATATGCAGCCGATGTGGCCTGATTTGAACCTCTTTCAAGCTGCTCTCCCTGACACATTGTGAGCATCGGTCGGGTTCGGGAGTGAGTAATATTCAGATCACGTACATGTGCTTTGTTGTTTGTGTTCTTTGTGGTGATTTCCCTTAGGGTGGTCATTCACAAGTGTTTCAGAATGCATCCACTCTTCTATCTATCTGTTGTCGAGGAATTCCGAATCAATCACGGTATTGAGGCAAGTGGAGTTGTTTTTCTTCTATATCCATTAGTTCATTATGTTTCTTCATAAATGAATGCCCTATTTTATACTTGTATAAACAATGCTGTATGACAATGCTGCACTAAAGTATCAAAAATAGACGATCTAATTTGGATTATTTTTTTGGTATGTTTCCCTATAATGACATGGCCAAAATAGAGAGGCCAGGTTTAAAGTGATTACATATGTCTGTGGGTTTTATAAATGAACCAATGAAAAGTATTGAACAAGAGCCTGTGACTAATTAATAAATACATTGGATGTATTGGAACACAAATACTTTTTTTCCCCCTTCCATTTCCTGAAAAGTTACGTTATACAAAGGTTTCCAATTGACAGCAACGGTTTCTAAGATAATGACTTTTTACACTTGACATTACACCATGAGCTCATGGGAGAAGCACATCGAGCACAGGCTGCTGACGGTCAAGTAGTTTACACAAAGATAAGAGGAGCACGCTGTGCTCAAAACAACGAATAGCAGGCCTGCATGACATGTCTCGATGCTATCATATTCTTCTGATTGTCACAACACATCATGAGGCCAAGGATGAACAATATCCTCATGTCAATGTCACACCACAGGTCACACACATGCTAACAAGACAGTTAACCCAGTCAAGCCGGGAAAGCATCGGTGTCATTTTTAGATTTCTTTGGCTATTTTTGGAGAAAAAAAGTCATGAACATGTGTGCAAATCTTTGCTTCTGGGGGGGTCGCTGGAACAAAATATTTTCAGATGGAAGGGGTCCGCAGACAAATACATATTATTTTGGGGGTCCTTGACATGAGAAAAGTTTGAGAACCACTGATATTATAGCAACATAAGTATTTTAAAAAAAAACTGTTAGGATTTAGAAGACATTTGTAGAATCCCCAGAAGCAAAGATTTGAGTTGAAAATGTTCGCTTTACAAAATATATATATTCAAAGATTTGCACAAATGTCCACGATTTTTCAAAAAAATTGCAGATATACAAGCTCGTAGCGCTGCACTCGGTGCTGTGCTATGAGCTTGTAGATCTGCTATTTTTCGAATAGCCCAAAGTATAAAATAATGGTTATAGCTAAAAATCTAAAATGACACAGTAGGCCTATATGTGTTCCCGGATTGAATGAGTTAATACTATGTAATCATGTGTTTGTACACCGATGTGGATAGGCAAGTGCCTGAGATGCATGGCAAATGGACTGCATTTATACAGCGCTTTTCTCCAAAGCGCTTCACCCATTCACACACCGATGGTGGAGGAAACCATGCAACAAGGCACCAACCTGCTCACCGGGGGGGCAGTTAGGGGGTTCAGCGTCTTGCTCAAGGACACTTCGACACGTAGCCATGCAGGAGGCATCGGGGTATCGAACCTAGAACCTTCAGATGCCAGGAGGGCCCCGCTCTACCGGCTGAGCCACTGCCGCACCATCAAAGCTCTATGTAGACTCAAGATTCAGCAATAGTTTTTTTCCCCTGAGGCTGTCAGAGCCCTGAAAAAGGACAGACAATACAAACAAACAGAACTAAACCACATTCAATGGGTAAATACCCACATACTGTACTACACTCACTTGTATATAGGCCCTACCTTTTTTTTGCACATTCTGTATATCAGCTACTAAATTATTAACCAGAGTTACAAACATCAAGATTTGAGTTACAAAAATATATATTCAAAGATTTGCACACATTTTCCACGATAAAAAAAAAAGCAGATCTGCAAGCTCCTAGCGCGGCACTTTATGAGCTTGTAGATCTGCTATTTTTTTAATAGCCAAAGAAATCTAAAAATGACACAGATGCTCTTAATGGGTTGAGTTTTTTACCGTGACCTTATTGTATCTATTTTTTATTACAGTATCATTATCATTTATTATTATCTTGTTATGTTGTAAATGTTGTTGTTTTGCACAATCTGCAGAACGTGATGCCTCCTTCTCTGCCTGTGCCTCTCTATCTGTGAGTGACAAATAAACATTCTTTTACTTTGAAGGCCTTTCAAGTGATTATAAGAAAATAGTCTGTCTGTCAGTCTATAGAGGGAGAGAGGGGGGTCCAAGGGGTCCTCAGCTAAAGAAGTAGTTAACATAGCATCTTAACCACTTTATCCATTTATATGTTGGCTATTCAAAAATAGCAGATCTACAAGCTCGCAGCTGTTGACACGAAAAAGTTTCAGAACCACAGATTCAGCGGACGCCTTTTTAGTACATTGCAGCAAAAAGAGCACACATTATATTCTTAGCCATGCGTCCACCTCGAGGGAATCAAACCGCCAGGCTTTGGCAGCACTTCCGTTCACGCTCTCTCGATTCACTTGTTGGGGGAATTAAGTGTTTTGGCTCAAGGACACGTTGGAAGATCGCAGCTTGCGAGGGACACGCGCTACAGCTGTTGCAGAGATAATACGCGTGAAGTCCATTTTTAGAGCGGTTTTGGCCTCGGCGGGGAATCAACACCTGTAACCTTGGCAGATGCTTGAATTAACATTTTTGCCGTCTCGCCCGTCGTATACCTGATGCTCCGCACACGAGATGATTACAGTGTGTGTGTGTGTGTGTGTGTGTGTGAGCAGCACATAGGGCTTGAAATTAATGACCTTTTCTGCTACGAGACGTCCTCGCTTAATCACTATAAGCCGCCCCGGCCCTTCCACAATC
>NC_137620.1:19071574-19089074 GCF_963280865.1 Gymnoscopelus braueri
CAGCATGTAGGGCGGGCTTATATATACCTCTACCTTGTTGTGGAGTACAGTGGCCCCCAAAATAATTGGCAAAAGACTAAAGACTTTAGGGATAACATAAAAGATTTTTTTACAAAACATTTTTAATCATGTAAAAAAAAGTCACATATTTTTTCTTTAACACCGTGAAATAATTTTCAGTTTTCATCGTGATACTGATAAATAGGAACTTAAAGTATAGTTAGTTCCATCGTTCCAAGCCGAAACACAATCGATTGATTGATTGATAAACGGGCTCTGAAAATGCTCGTGGCCCCCCACATTTTGAGATGGTGGTCCGCGGGCCAAATACATATCTAAAAATGTTTTCTAAATCCTTAACAGTATGTTGCTATATCAGTGCCGCGCCGTGAGCTTGTATATCTGCTATTTTTGAATAGCCAAATAAATCTTAAAATGACACAGATGCCTTCCCGGTCGTAATGGATTAACACGACCGCCGAAGGTCAAGTGGTCCCTCGCTGGTCCCAGAAAAGGTTGTGTGAACCACTGAGTGTAGTACAAAAACCCACATAGTTGTGTGTCGTACAAACCAGCACTTTATTTGCTGTGGTTTGCCGCACTACTACTACGGCTCCCAGCCAGACTACCACAGCTCCCCCCCCCCCCCCCACGTAATCTCCCACAGACAGACCATTTTAATCCAGATCAGACCAACAGACCAACAGACCATGCATGCTGCCGGAGTCTGGCTCCTTCTGGACATGGCCAAGTAGTAGAACGAAAACGTTTCCCTCCACCACAAAGCACAGTCCACTGGATGCAGGCCTAAAAGCCCTGACACCCACACACACACACACACCCTTTACAAAACGGGTCTATTTTCATCCGTGCCACAAAGTCACAACCTGCCATTGTTGCTGTGCAAAAGCAGCAAGACGAGCGACGAGTCATTTCTCACGCACAGTCAAATCCCAGAGGTCATGATGTAACTCATGGCCAAAGTCTGATTAATACTGCGCGTTAGCTTGCGCGTGGGAGTCATCCTGCGCGACCTACAAGCGACCTACAACCAGTGCCGCTTTAGACTCCACGGGGGCCCTAAGCATGATACGGGACACATGCACGCGCGCGCAGCGCGCGTGCATGTTTCCCCCCGCGCTCGCGCGCTTCGTTTTTTTTGGCGGTTCTGGGCGGATTGGGCCCGTTTTTTTCGCGGTTCTGGGCGGATTGGGTCCGTTTTTTTCGCAGTTCTGGGCAGATTGGGTTTAAAAAATAATAATAATAATAATCATTTTTTTAATTTTTAATTTTTAATTTTTTTTGCGGGTAGGCGGGGCCCCACGCAAGGCGGGGCCCTACGCAGCCTGCGTAGTGTGCGTGTAGGGAGAAGCGGCCCTGCCTACAACGCCGCGGCCTTGCTTTGTGAGCTTGTAGGTCGGCTATATTTTCGGTACCTGTGTGACTTTTTTGGCGGTTCTGGGCGGATTGGGCCCGTTTTTTTTCGCGGTTCTGGGCGGATTGGGTCCGTTTTTTTCGCAGTTCTGGGCAGATTGGGTTTAAAAAATAATAATAATAATAATAATTTTTTATTTTTAAATTTTTTTGCGGGTAGGCGGGGCCCCACGCAAGGCGGGGCCCTACGCAGCCTGCGTAGTGTGCGTGTAGGGAGAAGCGGCCCTGCCTACAACGCCGCGGCCTTGCTTTGTGAGCTTGTAGGTCGGCTATATTTTCGGTACCTGTGTGACTCCAGCACGCAACTAAGTACAAATAGAGTTTTATGGGTCAATTAAGGTATTCGTTTCGTGCATTATTACAGGGACACATGATATACCTGTGTGTGTGTGTGGGGGGGAGGGGCGGTGTTGCCAGATTTTGCAGAAGAAACGAGCAACGAGGTCTATGAAAACAAGCCCAAAAGAAGCGCCTTGGCTACATGAACACTTTACACCTTAACACATCAGCTATTTGAAAATAGCCGATCTACACGCTTGTAGATCTGTTATTTTCAAAACAAATTTAACAACGCAAACTACACAAATTACAGCCTGACAGCGTGTTCCCAAACGGCCTTTGCTGCGTGTCACTCCCCAGCTCTCTCCCCATTTCCTGTCAACCTTCTATCCTATCAATAAAGGCATAAAAAATGCCCCCAAAAAAAACTTTAAAACTACACAAATTACATATTCATTTGGGGGTTCATGACATGAAAATGTTTGAGAACCACTTGTTTAAACAGCATTTGGAAGCAAGCCCAAATAATCAACTACACTTTAGATTCTAGAAACAAGCCCAAAAAAACACGCAACTACCAATATTTACAAGCAACTTCACAAAAAGACAACCCCAAAGTCACTTATAATAAGCGGACATGGCAACACTGGGGGACAGGGGAAGATTTGGCACATGTCCTGAGCCAGACTGAAGCCCGGGATGCTAATCAGTAAATCCCTGAGTGTTAATTAAACATTTTCCTGGGTTAATTCAACACCCGGCGTCTGACAGGCCCCCATTATGTGATGTGATGTGATCACTACATTAACATGCAGGGATGGCCACAGAAACACCTTTTGTCACACCTTGAAATGTGAGCGCCGGGGGTGACTGGTGCTATGATGCTGGTAAGCACTGGACTCACATTTCAAGACTGGCACAGCACACACGCACGTGTGTGTGTGTGTGTGTGTGTGTGTGTGTGTGTGTGTGTGTGTGTGTGTGTGTGTGTGTGTGTGTGTGTGTGTGTGTGTGTGTGTGTGTGTGTGTGTGTGTGTGTGTGTGTGTGTGTGTGTGTGTGTGTGTGTGTGTGTGTGTGTGAACAAATAGTTTACCCAGCTAGGGTGGAAATAATGTACCTAATCTAATACATTTTTCTACTGGGAGCTATTATACAGCGTGCGGACCTCCCTTCCTCTTCTAATGTACGTATTTTAGTTCAGCACCTAGCTGTGATTTTATTGTTGGGATGTGTGCCTGCTTCCCTCTGGACTCTGTAAACAAATAGTTGCCAGCCACAATAGTAGGCACTAACCAATGTACTAATGCATGTAATGTTGTTGGCTCTACACACTGCCAGTGAGTTAAGTGTGTGTGTGTGTGTGTGTGTGTGTGTGTGTGTGTGTGTGTGTGTGTGTGTGATACAGGCAGACCTGTATCCCGAGAGAAGACAGACTATGCACCCACTGCACACAAAATGAAGTGGAAACCGAGCTACACTTCCTAACCGTCTGTCCATTGTACCAAGACATCAGAGACACATACTTCCCACAGATTACAACCACACATGGAGATTTTGAAAACATGACCAATGACAAAAAACTCCCATATCTGCTGGGCGAAGTACAACAATGTGCAAACACAGCAGCAAGATTCGTGAGTTGCTGTGATAGGAAAAGGATATCAAACGGAACACAACCACCCTAAAGACTAATCATTGTGTATATTCCGGCACTATACCTGCACCCAGTGATCTTGGTACATAGAAATTGACCTATCGAAGATTCTGACTTTCAAATGTACATATTTTTTGTTTTGATTGTATTGCTGTATTGTTGTATTATGCTTTCTGCTTTGGCAATGTAAACGTATGTTTTCTCATGCCAATAAAGCCCTTTGAATTGAATTGAATTGAATTGTGTGTGTGTGTGTGTGTGTGTGTGTGTGTGTGTGTGTGTGTGTGTGTGTGTGTGTGTGTGTGTGTGTGTGTGTGTGTGTGTGTGTGTGTGTGTGTGTGTGTGTGTGTGTGTGTGTGTGTGTGTGTGTGTCCAGGAGGAGGCCTGTTAACACCGGGCATTAATCTCACTTGGACTCGCATCCACACAGCAAACTGCAACACACTCGCACACACACACACACACACACACACACACACACACACACACACACACACACACACACACACACACACACACACACACACACACACACACACACACACACACACACACACACACACACACACACACACACACACACACACACTTTCCCCTCTCTCCTCCAGCCTGCGGTGGCCATCTAAGATGCCGGCCACAAACAAGTAAATTTTTTATCACTTGAGCTCTCAACGCACAAGGTCAAGGTCAATCAGTCGCAACCCACAGTCAAAGCCATTAGTGTGAACTACTGATCCTACTTCACAACGCCGAGCCAGTATGTCTTGTACTGTCTCTTTGTACTGATTGCAAGGTCTTGTTGTTGTCCCTCGTGACATGTGTGTGTGCCTGCACGTGCTTAACGTCGGATGTCAGTAGGTCTCCGCGCTAATGTTACCAAGACACACTTGATCACTGTGGGTCATGTGCAGTGGTGGACGAAGTACTCACATTTCTTACTTAAGTAAAAGTATCACTGCAATGAAGAAACACTCTCTTATAAGTAAAAGTCCGGAATTCAACATTTACTTGAGTAAAAGTACAATAATCAAAATCTACAAAGTAACTAGTAACTAAAAGTTTCAAATAATTGTAGTGGAGTAAGAGTGGAGAGTGGAGTAAGAGTCTACTCCACTACATCTAGTGGAGTAGATGTAAAAGTATTGAAAATTGGAAATACTCCAGTAAAGTAAAAGTACCTCAAAATTGTACTTAAGTGCAGTACTTGAGTAAATGTACTTAGTTACTTTCCACCACTGGTCATGTGCAGACTGTGCTTGCTAGAAAATAGCCGATCTAAAAGCTCACAACGCGTCGCACTACGGAGAATAAAGTTGGGTATTACAATTGACACTTTTATTCCACGAGATCAGAGCATTAGATATGCTACGGATCATAATTAGTTGTTTTGAAATGTAGACTGCATAATTGTTTGAAAGTATATTAATTCAACAGTGATTTCAAGCCAAATCAGGCGGCTGTACACAGTGAAGAACATAACTCTTAAGTGCAGGGTAGTTTATTACGTGGACCAGTGGAACTGTCACAGTGTTCAAAGCCAATGTTAGCAACTTTCTAAGTGAAGATTTTCCATCTTTAATTTTTTCTATTTGCGTGTTGTAAAATACAGAAGAGAAGTGCCAAAAAGAAAAAAAGAATAATGAAAAAAGCTAAAATATCTGATCTACAAACTCACAATGTATCAAGAATGTATTTCATTTTCCTCTCATACAATAAAACAACGAGAAGAAAGGGGAGAAAATATGACTTAAAATATTCTAATAAATACCAAAAACTCATATGAAATAAATACCTCAAAACTTCTTGGTTCCAGGAACCAATATATGTCGTGGGGTTTGTCTTTGGCCCCGGGCCTAGAGAGCTGTGGTACCTCCGTCTCTCTCCAAGGACACTGTCTAACAAACCACCCACTTAGGTTTTATATCAAAGTCTAAAACGGTATAAATTAGGGTTGGGCAACGGAGCTGGTTCTCCGATATGATAGACATTATTATGATGAACGATATGAAAACCTTCAGTACGTTGCTGTCGGGCAGAAACCTTGTATCTCCATATTTTCAACTTTTCATGTTTTTTTACGTAAATGAATGCCCTCCTTCGTCATACGAGAGTGTCACGCGAAAGTAGTGAAAATAGCGGATCTACAAGCTCACAACACGTCGCACTGCGACGCGTTGTGAGCTTGTAGATCCGCTATTTTCACTCATTTTTAAATAACAATCAAAAAGGAATGGTTTTGGACATGCAAGGTTTCCAACCTACAGCAACGAATACCAATATATAGGAAACACTATTACTGTATTTTCATATCTTATCTTTCAATAATGTGTGGGAAATAACTCTCCCAAATCCTCTCCCATGTCTCGCTCCATCGCATCCCGTTCCCTGTAAGGCAGCCGTTGTCGTTTTCAAAGGCCTCATTCTATGAACAGTGATGGACTTTAACACTGCCATGCATTGAGTCCAGTCAGCACACACTTTGTCATATGACTTTCTCAAGGAGTATGTGTGCGTGTGTGTGTGTGCGTGTGTGTGTGTGTGTGTGTGCGTGCGTGTGTGCGTGCGTGCGTGCGTGCGTGCGTGTGTGTGTGTGTGTGTGTGTGTGCGTGTGTGTGTGTGTTCGCTCAGGGAGCGTGTGTTTGCGCATGTGATTAGGTGTATGTGGAGAGGTGTGAGGGAGTGCCTCGTTGTCTGTCTTTGTGTGTGTGTGTGTGTGTGTGTGTGTGTGTGTGTGTGTGTGTGTGTGTGTGTGTGTGTGTGTGTGTGTGTGTGTGTGTGTGTGTGTGTGCATTGTTATTCGCTGCAGTGCTCCAACAGAGCTCATTCACATTCATCACTTTTGTCTTTGTGGCTTTCATATGGACACAGCACAAGAACCCGGGAGCTTTTCAGGTCTGTTAGTGACCTACTGTAATCATTTAGTCACAATGACAACCCCCCCCCACACACACACACATACACACACCCTCACGTGTTCTAACCTACTTGCTGAAGACCAGAGAGAAAGGATAGATAGATGGATAGATAGATAGATAGTACTGCAGATAGATAGTTTTCATTCGACACGTTTATTTGCGCTCAAGATTTTAAAAGACAGACTAATGGCCAAAGGAACAGAGAGAGAGAGAGAGAGAGAGAGAGAGAGAGAGAGAGAGAGAGAGAGAGAGAGAGAGAGAGAGAGAGAGAGAGAGAGAGAGAGAGTGAGTGAAACATGCAGAGTGCTTGAGAGAGAGAAGCACATAGATAGACAGACTGACAGTGACACCAACAGAAATTCAGAGAGAGCTGCAGACAGAAAGATAGATCAAGAGAGAGAGAGGGAACAGAAAGACACTGTCAGAGAGAGAGAGAGAAAGACACTGCAGAGAAAGGAAGAGAGAGAAAGAAAGAAGAGAGGGGCAAGAAGAGCATCTTCTAAATACCTAAATCGTAAATTGTAGGGGCCGTTGAAGGCAGACAGATGGACAGTAGGACAGGTGCAGACAGACAGACAGACAGACAGACAGTAGGACAGGTGCAGACAGACAGACAGACAGACAGTAGGACAGGTGCAGACAGACAGTGACGCAGACAGTCAGACCCACGCATTTGGATTGGAGATTGGAATTGGAAGAAAATCGACATCCAGAAAAAGAAAAGAAAGGGACAGAAGGTAGAGCAAAAAGGAGCAGCAACCAGACAGTCAGTGACACACAGACCAGTAGAAAGGTGCTGAAAGAGAGACACGGGAAGATGGAGATCTATGGAGAGAAAGACAGACAGACAGAGAGAGAGAGAGAGAGAGCTTATAAATAGACGGGCAGAGAGAGAGACAGTGACATGACTGAGAGACAGACGGACAGAGAGAGAGACATGCTAGAGAGACGGAGAGGGAGGCAAAAAAGATAAGATTAGATCTGTCCTCTTTAGTCAGTGTCCAGAGTGTATGCTCAAGGTAGGTTATATCACAGACAGAACAGGGGACTTATGTAGTTCACGTAATTTGAATTACCAAGCACATCTCATTTATCTGTTTAGATTTAGATCCATTTGGTGAGTATAGCCTATAGGTGTAGTCGAATCAAGCTTATCATCATCAATAAAGCTTATCATATCAATAAAAAAAACGCTCAAACCTTTCTACTCTTGTAGCCTTGGATCAAGACTTTCATAGATGTATTTTATTGAGTCTGACTCTTGTCTCTTATCTATGACACGAAAGCAAAAGTCAGACCTCGATCAAATGCATCTATGATAGTCTAGATCCAAGGCTACTGTTGCAATGACCCTGTATGACATGACATCCAATAAGCCTGGCGAATAAACTTCAGCCAACGCACTGCAAAACACAGTACAATCAATGACTGCAATGCTGCATATCCCCTGGCACTTCAATCAACTAATGGACATTAGTCAAAACAGAAAAAATCACCGGACTTGTCAAAATGTGAAGCATATACTGTTATGATACGGTCTACAAACTGGACCTAATAGTCATGTTAGTGATTCTTGCATTTATAATAGACTAGGCTACATAGAGATGCAGGCTACACAAGTGGTGAGTGCTGATATCTCGTGGCAGCCTGTACAACAATTTGCATGGAAGGATTATTTAATTTGCCAGAGAGGTGTTTATCATTCTGATGTGATTGAACTAGCGGGATCAATCATCCCCTAAAACCAGTGGTTCTCAGCCTGTCGGTCGGGTCCCCCAGGGGGGTCCCCACATGATTTTGCGGGGGGTCCCCAAGATGTCAGTGAAGTGACAATTTAAGGACTTCTAAGACCTTTTAAGTACCTAAAAAAAAGACCGTTACTGCATCAAAAGTAATCAACAAACTATACTATAAAAACTGGTCAAACATTGGCCAAATTGTCAAATAATATATTAAGAAAGAGGCAAAGAATTTGAAAATAGCAGATTTACAAGCTCACAACGCCTCGCGCTGTGAGCTTGTAGATCTGCTATTTTCACAATTTTTACGTGTGGAACAGAGTCAAACAAAATGTAATGCCTCAACTCCTACAATTCCAAGTGCTTGTCAGGGTGGGGGGTCCCCAGTTCAAATATGATTATTGTGGGGGGGGGTCGCTGCCTATAAAAAGGTTGAGAACCAATGCCCTAAACCCCCTCAAAGGAGAGACATCACCATAAACAAGAGCCTAGTTATAATGTTGTTCTTATTATAATGGGACCAAAGAAAAATGTCATCTACACCCTGGGAGAAGAATGTGGGGCAGGCTGCCCCACTCTCTGATCATCATATGGGGGTCCAGCATCCCTATTCAGGGGGGGAACATTCGTCAATAATAGCAGATCTCACAAGCTCACAACGCATCGCCCTGCGATGCGTTGTGAGCTTGTAGATCTGCTATTATCTGCGAATCGCTCCCGCAGCATTGTGAGCTTGTGTAGGTAATGTAGATCGACCATTTTCACCAAAGAGATTTGGTGTAGAGAGTGGGGAGAAAAAAAGAGCATACCAAGTACATGTTGTAACTCAGCCCCATTTGACTAAGAATAGAGGGTCTTAAGTGGTGTGTCTTGTCACAACAACCGCCCGAGGAGGTGTGTGTGTGTGTGTGTTGATGGCACATCATCATCACCGGTCAGTGACACACAGCATGCAGCAGGCTGGAATAATGTCACATAACTCACTGACTGATTCCCAAACACCGGTTCGGGACCCTTTCGTGGGTCGCGCAACCATTTTTATGGGTCAAGAGTAACTATCCCAATGTTTTCAATTCCTACCATTGTTTTAATTGTTTCAATTATTATTTTTTTATTATCCAAACAAGTCTCTGAAAAAAAAATACATTTTTCAAAAGAACTTCATACATTTAAAAAAAATAAAGAAATTACATTACTATATTTTAAGAAGTAGTGAAAAATAGCCAATCTACAAGCTTGTAGATCTGCTATTTTCACTAGTTTGGGTTCCAGGGAGACATAAAATGTATCTTTTGGGTCTCTCCAGCTAAAAAGTCAGTCAGTCAGTCAGCCCCCCAATCACAACACAAACAACGCCTATCTATCTATCGATCTATCTATGATATATCTATCTATCAGCCCCCTCCTCAACATAGTAGCCTAAAACCCAACCGTTGCTGCACATGGAGGCTGGAGATGCAGCAGGGTCTTAAACGGGGGGATGCCGCTGACAAAAGCACCGATGAGAGAGTCACCGTCACGTACCTTTGTCATCATGTCACAAATGAAGCGGTGATGATGTTGGTGGTCCCACCGAGACCGTGGGCGGGTGGTGGTGGTGGGCTGCAGGCTGCAGCGGGCACAGTGTCCGCGACTCTCTCTCTCCTTCTCTCACGGTGCTTGTGTGTGTGTTGAGTCAAACCAAACCTGGGGGGTCCCGGTCCCCCTCCCTCCCTCCTCCTCCTGTGATGGACTGATCACTGATGTGATGAATGGACGGTGTTCCACTCGTGTCCCCGTGTTGTCGCAGTCAGGAGGCTGTGCTCTGGGCAGGTCGGTCACTGTGCTGCTGCTGCAACAAGACGATCATCGTGGTGGCGGTGACTCGTCGTCGGTCGCGGCGACGCACACGAACCAGATTCATCTCTCTCTCTCTCTCTCTCTCTCTTTCCCTCCCTCTCTCTCTCTCTCTCTCTCTCCCTCGCTCTCTCTCTCTCTCGCTTTCCCAGTGCGCGCGTACTGTGCACGTGACGTGGAGCGTATTGACCATTAAAGCGCTCCACGCACACAACAACACAAACATTCATAAGAGGCTACACGCCCACAAAGACGTCGGCAGACCCCCGCCCACCCCCACACACACCACACGACCCCCACCCCCAAACACACGCGCACAGGCATACGCGCACGCACAAGAAATAACCCACACACAGTCACTCACTTATTAATTTAATTCATGACCGTAATAGGACAATGTGAGTGTGTGTGTGTGTGTGTGTGTGTGTGTGTGTGTGTGTGTGTGTGTGTGTGTGTATGCGTGCGTGCGTGCGTGTGTGTGTGTGTGTGTGTGTGTGTGTGGAAAAAAAACATGCACGTCAGTCATACACGCACGCTAATAACACGCGCGCGCGCACACACACACACACACACACACACAGGACCACAATGAAAACAAGCCCCTTTGTGTGTTATCCTTTTAACAATCATTGTAAACCCGTAGGCCTACCACTGCTGTAGGCTACTGTTTACAAACTGTTAATAAAGTATTCAATCAATCAATAAATCACACACACACACACACACACACACACACACACACACACACACACACACACACACACACACACACACACAAGCATACACAGGACATTTAACAGAGCTTTTTCTCGGATCTTGCGGCATGCCCAGACAATAGATAAGTTTTGAATGATGAACCAGAGTGTTCATCTCCAGTGATTTAATGAAGTCCTGCTCTAGTTGCTTCCATATATTATTGTTCTATGAAACCACAGGGGGTCATTCTGAAGGGGCCATGGGGGCCGTTGGATGAACAATAGAGCCGCTGATGCTTGATTAGGCACCTTTGTTTCATTGATCCCTGTGATGATCCCTGCTGTTT
This sequence comes from Gymnoscopelus braueri, assembly GCF_963280865.1. Lineage (NCBI taxonomy): Eukaryota > Metazoa > Chordata > Actinopteri > Myctophiformes > Myctophidae > Gymnoscopelus > Gymnoscopelus braueri. The sequence goes on from NC_137620.1 coordinate 19,082,475, forward strand.
ATCCTCAGCAGTGGCGGAAGAAGTACTCACATTTGTCCTGTTCTGAACTGTCAACAGCCCACCTCTGAGACACAGGAGTGAGTTAAGACAACGATGATGCCATCTTATAATGAGTATTAGTGAGGACTGAGGACCAATTATTATTAATTAATTATTAATTAATTAAGATAACAGGCAGGCTATAGGTGCATGTTCTGGATAATTGCCTGTGTGCTTTTGATGATGGGTGTCTGGACATAAGTCAGATCAGTGCTAATTAGAGGTATTACAAGAAACAAACTCAAATATTTAACTTAAGTAAAAGTATCAATACCGCAATGTAGAAATACTCTGTTACAAGCAAAAGTCCAGTATTCAAAATTTACTTGAGTAAAAGTACAAAAGTATCGGCATTGAAATATACTTAAAGTACCAAAAGTAAAAGTACTCATTATGCAGAATGTCCCATTTCACAAGTTTTTTAAATGTATGAAAATCCTTTGAAAATAGCAGATCTACAAGCTCACAACGCGTCGCTTTGCAACGAGTTGTGAGCTTGTAGATCTGCTATTTTCAAATGGCCGAAATGTATATAGGATTGAAGTGGTTAATATATGTTTTGTAATAATAATCAAAATCTGCAAAGTTTTCAAATAAATTCAGTGGAGTAAGCACAATATTTGGATCTGAGATGTAGTGGAGTAGGAAGTAAAAGTATTGAATATTGGAAATACTCCGGTAAAGTAAAACAAATCCTCAAAATTGCACTGAAGTACTTGAGTACATGTACTTAATTACTTTCCACTGATCCGAAGCTTGCTAAACACCTCCAAGGTAATACTAATGTAACTGCCCTTCGGCTGTTTGTGGAAATTGTGGGGGTCAGCACTATTTGACATCCCTGGCTCTTGCGGTGGGCGTAATTGCTGAATGGGCAATTTGCTACTAATTGAATGTTTTATGATTGATTAGGTGTTATTTTTAAGACGTTTCTCCCCCCCAGGGGCAAGTTTGATTAATTTGAAACATCCTCATGTAAATTCCTAAGATGACCAGACAATGCACTCAATATCCTCTTGTCAACAGAATTCGGCCTTGATGTGGTTATCTGTCAAAAACAATTTTGTGAAGAAGAAGCCTAATTGAAATCAGGCAGGTAAAAAAACAATACGAAAAAACATCAACTCTGTTGTAACTAAGTAGGCCATGTCCTCTGTTGTGATCCAGAAATCTATTAAAGTGGTGGCTGGTCATACAGTCTTCTTGAAGCATAAGAGAACAAGATGGCAGTGATAGTGTCACACTGAAGATTATTAAGCACACATAGGCTAGAGAATATAACGTGACTGGAAGATATATGAGTCATCACGGCTTAAGTAAGTAAGGCAGGAACAGACGTAGGTCTACTATGCTGTACAAACTGTAGGCTACAGTATAATGTAAAAAGGAGAAAAGTACAAAAAACACAGCTACACTTCAATTAGCAGGGCTGGAATTTCACAATTTTCAGGGGTCACTTGGTTTTTTGGTGTTAATCTTTTGAGGCTACAAAGGCCAACTGTACAGGGCAGCAAGGCCATCAAATAAAACAATGAATTTAACTCCGTGGAAACAATGAATTGAACTTAAGGTAAATGTTTTTATACATAGTATAACTTCCATCCATCATCATCTACTGCTTATCTGGAATTGGGTTGCAGGGGTAACAGTTCCAGGAGAGAATCCCCAGACTACCTGGGCCACATGAGCTAACTCTAACTGGGGGATCCTGAGGCATTCCCGGGGCCAGCATAGCGATACAATCCCTTCATCTGGTCCGTATGCCTGTGGCCTCTTCCCTGCTGGCCATGCCTAGAAAACCTCCATGGGGAGACACCTAGGAGGCATCCTTATTAGATGCCCGAACTACCTCAACTGTCTCCTTTCCACGTACAGGTGCAACGGCTCTAGTCAGAAAGTCTCTCCACTCAGCATCACGCCCCATGCCCAAGAGAGACGCGACTTGCAAGCCACCCTCCAGAGAAAAAAAAAGCTTATAAAAGTGCATTAGCAAATTACCAATATTTTACTAAGTCAAAAGTTCAATGACACTGGGTGCCCGCTGGCCTAGCGGTCCAGGCGCATACCACATAGGCTTGACGGTGTGTTGCGGGTTCGACTCCCAAGTCCCGACGACCTTTGTTGCGTATCACCCCCCATTTCTCTCCCCATGTCCTGTCAGCCTACTATCCTATCAATAAAGGCAGAAAAAGCCCCCTAAAATATATTTTTTTTTAAAAAGTCACAGGGAGTAGCATTGTATGTGTAGTCGCATCAATAAGGGCTAAGATTGAGCATTTACTGGGAAATGTTAATAAAACAATCAACTGATGCACAAACTTGGACACATCATCAGTGTTGTTACCTGGAGTCACTGGGCGTTTCGGGTCTTGCAACAGACACCCTCCATCAGGCGACCCAAACAAGGCGGATCAGACCCCGGCCTGTGTCCAAGTGGCATGCTACTGCCCCCACTGTCTCTTGAGGGTAGTTAGAGACAGTGCTAATTGGGGGTTAGGGTTAGCCTGGCACTAGCCAGACCGACAACACGGATCCACTCACATGTGGAAATCTGCGAGTGAATCCACGCCATCAGTCTGGCCGATGCCAGGCCAGGTTAGTTGAGATGTTGCACCTGGTGTTGGCAACACTCGGAGGCTCTAGGGCTAGGCACTCTGACTTGATGGATTAAACCCTCCCTGCAGGTTTTCACCGCAGCCTGTAGTTAACACAAGATATTATGATATCAACAATAACTAAAAGATGTTCAATAGATGTTTTCTTTCACATCTCTCTCTTATGCAAAGTGTACCCAAGCGATAGAAATGCACGCATGGCATGGACATATCATCATGACTGGCAAGAGCAGGACTTATAATGGTGGATGACTTGCATAAAACATAACATAACAGATTGTGGTGATTTTGATGCCTTGGTCCCTAAGGATTACTGTATGAGAGGGGCTGTTGACCAGGGCAACATGGTGAACAGCTAGTATTACAGACATGGAATGATTTATACGTAGATGTATTGGGAGGCAGGATAATAGTACTATAGAAGAGGACCACTGCTTGCTTTGCACTATATCCCTGTAATCTAATGGAATAAATATAGCTATACCGAGAATCCAACACTTGGTCTCCTGACTCCTGGTAATTTATCCGAGAACGACTCCAACCACAGATAACTACTATTATGTTTTGGGGTTCTTTGGACTATATGGATGAATGTTTGGCCTCTTTTTTGTGATGCCAGCTGCACACCATATTGTCACTGCTTCTTGACATGGATTATCTGCAGGAACACGACCCTGACTTGATGAGGACGAGGTATTCATAAACTCTATATTTAATTAACCGGGGTCTAACCGGCCATCTATACTTTTGATCCCCTCCTTTTTTTTTCCCTCTACACCATATCTAGTATTCAGAGAAAAAAAGACGATCTACAACCTCACAACGTGTCGGCCGCATTGTAAGCTTGTAGATCTGCTATTTCTGCTGAAGTAGGACATGCCCACCCCACACAAGGGATGGTAGAGTTCATATGGTGAAGCGCCAGTCTCCATGCATTCTAGTGAATTTACCTGAGAGGTAAAGACAGGGAATACAGATGATTCAAATAAGGCGTAGTAGGCTGGGGTATAGGTGCTTCCTTTGTCCACCAGAAACCTTGACCATAGCGGGACGAAAGTGGGCAGCTTGTGGTTGTTTTTAGCAGCTTGCTTTAGCAAAGATGCTCTATAAACAGGCCGCGATGAAGGGGCGGAGAAGAGGCGTGCACCATCATTCATATTTATACCCCTATCCAGGAAAGGGGGCGTGACTGTGGAAAGGGGGCGTGCCTGTAAAAAAGGATCTAACCATTGCTCTGACTGTGGGCGTCAGGTTACAGAGTGTGGCAGTTTGATTGACAGCCTCTGTTTGCAGGGTGCCGCCCCTTCTCAGCTCTCAGGCAGAGGACACAGAGTAGGAGAACACTTTAAATCATAATAAAATATAGAGTGCACCAACAAAAAAAAATTGTTTAGGGTTAAATAAAAACTAAATTTTGTATTTGATTTCCCAAAGTGTTATTTGCTCCTCTAATAAAGGAAATAGCTATAGATTGAGTCTACTGTCTGCAGCAGCAGTCAGTCAAGCCAGATAAAGAAAAATCATAATAGAATGCACATTCAACAGTAGGCTACTTTTTGCCCTAAATCCCCCAAAATGAGATTATTGTGATTAGTTTAGCTTGCAAGCTGCTATAAATTATGCCTGTGTCATTTCTTTCTTCTTGATGAGAAAAGGCTTAAAGAGCTCATAACACTATGCCACTATATGCTTTTCTTGTTGTCTTTATGAATAAATAAAAACATTTTTGATTAGTCCCCCCATGGAGACTTGAATTCATGGATACTTTTAATTTTTTTGTCGCATTCCTAAGCCAATAATTTGATGACCAGTGGACCGGTAGGCAGCGGTTCCGGTATAGGAGACACAAAAAGAAGACTCTTTGTGTCTCCTATACCGGAACCGCTGCCGGTCATCAAATTATTGGCTTAGGAATGCGACAAAAACGGTGCAGATGTTAAGTAAAATATTTGAGTACTTCTTCCACCACTGATTCAATTATATTCTATTCTACTCATTTCTGTACAGTGTAAGAGCTGCAGGTGCTTTGTCAGCACCCTGTGTCTGTGTACTGCAGGCAGGTGGTCAATTGCCTCCTCCACCTCCACGGTCCACACACACGCTCCACTTCACTCCCCTCTCCTCCTGGTCCGCGGTGGCTAATCAGCCATGGCCACAGAGTGCTGCTTGCCTCCACGCCTCGTCAACATCCTTCTGACCTCTGCAATGTCCTTCATCTAAAGCCTGTCCGTGGCTAGAACCAGCAGCCACACAGACACACAGAGACAGACAGACAGTGGTGGAAGAAGTACTCAGATATTTCACTGAAGTAAAAGTTGCAATACCACAATATAAAAGTAGTGTATTACAAGTAAAAGGCCTGCGTTAAAAAAGTTGCTTGAGTAAAAGTACAAAAGTATTGGCATCAAAATATACTTAAAGTACTAAAAGTAAAAGTACTAAAATGTTTGAAAATAGCAGATCTACAAGCTCACAACGCGTCGCCATGCGACGCGTTGTGAGCTTGTAGATCAGCTATTTTCAAATAGCCTATGTATAAAATAGGGATAAAGTGGTTAATGTATGTTTTATAATATGATAATTTGTATCTGCAAAGTAACTAGTGACTAAAGTTTTCAAATAATTGTAGTGGAGTAAAAGTACGATATTTGCCTCTGAGATGTAACGAGGTAGGAGTAAAAGTATTGAAATTCGGGAATACTCCAGTAAATTAAAAAATCACACCCAGTGTGAAGTGGGCGGTGTGGTCACAGTGGTCATCACAGTGATGGAAGTTCACTTAAAGAAAAGTAATATTGTGGACCAACCATTGTACACCCCTAACTTTAAAAAAAAACATAAATGTTTATTTTTTAAGTGCATAGTCCTATTTATAGGGCTATGCACATGTGTCATGTTTCACTAGCCAATCACAGTCCTGAATAGACTGTGATTGGCCAATCACGGTGCAGGGTTAGGGGGGTACACTGGTGGCCAATCACAGCGCAGGGTTGGGGGGGTGCAATCGAATGTCGATGTCCAAACCTCACATATAGGGGCGGTTTCACCGCCCAAAAATACCTCAAAATTGCTCACAGCTCGCAATGTGTCACGCGGCATGTATTTACAGTGTGACGCAGACGCTGTTGTACGGTGGAGTATAGGCTGTACTCTTACCTCTGCAGTGTCCTTGTTGCCACCGGCAGGTGCTCTCTCTAATCCCTCAGCCCAGCGGACAGACTGAGTCATTGATTAAACCTACAGTATACGTTGTTATACCTTCAATCCGGGACAGCGTCTGTGTCATTTTACTGTAGATGTGTATACCATTGGTTCTCAAAGTGGGGTCCGTGAGGGTCCGGGGGGGGGGGTTCCAGGGGGTCCCCAGCGAAATGTGTCAATATAGCATCACAAGGCTATATAGGCTATTCAAAAATATCAGATCTACAAGCTCATAGTGCGGCACCGAGTGCCGCGCTATGAGCTTGTAGATCTGATATTTTTGAAAAATCGTGAAAATGTGTGCAAATCTTTGAATATGTTTTTTTTTTTTAAGCAAACACGTGTAACTCAAATCTTTGCATCTGGGGGGGTCCCTGCCTGGAACTAAACATTTTGAGATGGGGGTCAATACATTTTTGGGGGTCCTTGACATGAAAAAGTTTGAGAAGCACTGGTGTATAAAGTATATAGCAACACACATTAGTATTTTATTTTTTGTATAACAGGTTTTTCAGAAAACTCCAGGAGCACAGGTATAGCGTCACATCAGTAATGATACCAAAGCGAGGCCATTTGATTCCATAGCCCTATCCTATAGAATCATAAACATGTTCTCACACGGAGATACATTAGGCCAACATTGGACTGTGGAACATACATGTAGGCCTATGTTAACAACTTGAACCCCATATGGTTGACTGGAGTCCCTCAGGGCTCTATGCTAGGGTTTCTCTGTTATTGTGGG
>NC_137620.1:19091574-19094074 GCF_963280865.1 Gymnoscopelus braueri
AGAGAGAGAGAGACGTCGACAGACAGACTGACAGAAATACGGATATAGAGAGAGAGAGAGAGACAGAAATACGGAGAGAGGAAGAGAGTGTGAGAGCGAGGCAGTGCTGAAATTAAGGATGTAGTCACAGAAGAAGCAGGAATGGGGGTGAAGACTGAAGGAATGAAGGAAGGATGGAGTGAGGAAGGAAAGGGCTAGAGAAGATGGATAGAGAGAGAGAAGGGGGGTAGATGGTCCTTCCAGGCTGTCATCATAGACGGCTGGCCGTGTCACAGAGCGACACTGGACCCTCACAGAGCTTAACCCATCAACACCTGAGGCCCATTCTACAAATGCCTTCTAAATCAGTAGTTCTCACACGTTTTCGTGTCGAGGACCGCCCAAATTGATATGTATTTTGGCCCCACCCCCCCCAACCGAAAATGTTTTGTGCCAGGGACCACGCCAGAAGAGAGGATTTGTGTTTAAAAAAATGCTAAAAGACTTTCCAAGAGTGTAAGAAAAAATAGCAGATGTACAAGCTCGCAGCGCGGTACGAAGTGACTTGCTGTGAGCTTGTACATCTGCTATTTTTGAGAACCGCTGTTCTAAATCAGTGGTTCTCAAACTTTTCCATGTCAAGGACCCCCAAAAGTATACGTATTCGGCCACAGACCCCCATCTCAAAATACTTCTTTGTTCCAGGGACCCCCAGAAGCAAAGATTTGAGTTACAAATGTTGGCTTTAAAAATATATATATTCAAAGTTTTGCACACATTTTCACGATTTTTCTAAAATAGCAGATCTACAAGCTCGTAGCGCGGCACTCGCAGGTGCCGCGCTACAAGCTTGTAGATCTGCTATTTTTGAATAGCCAAAGTATACAATAATGGTTCAAGTGGTTAAAATGATTGTGACGCTATATGAACTTATTTAGCTGGGGACCCCCTGGTACCCTGCCAAGGACCCCTGGGGGTCCCCGGACCCCACTTTGAGAACCACTGTTCTAGACCACTGTTCTAAATCCTTAGAGTTTTCTGAAAAAAAACTGTTGCTGCTATATATATTATGGCTAAAATCTAAAATGACACATTATGCGTTCCCCGGTCTTAATGGGTTAAACCTGTAGACACATTACTGAGACGAGGGCCACAGGTCCCCAGCTAACCAGCAAGCAGCTACAGAAAGACCAGTGTTCTGACAGAATAGTGGCCGACATTTGTGTGTACGTGCGTGTGTGTGTGCATTACGTGGATTTAATGGCCGATAGTGTTACTCTCAGGGACATCGAGAATGTACACACACACACACACACACACACACACACACACACACACACACACACACACACGCGCGCGAGCCCTCTAACTGGCTACGTACACACACAAATGCACACAAACGCACATGCTCAAAGTACCGTCACAGCACAGGCCAGACCACACACATTCACACACAAATAAGATGACATACACATTACACATTACACACACAAACAAAGATTAGTATAGCTGTTCACTTTGTGTGGCCTGGTAAACCATACCGGTCGCGTGAATTCACACGGCCGGGATGGTTTACTGTTAAAGTTTTCAAACTGAACTCATGCGATATAAAGCAGTTATATTAGTACTAGTTACATGTATATTCCCTCTGCTAGCGGTAACATCACAGTAACATTGTGTTTTATCAGTGGACATACATTTTATATCCTCTTAGAGATCAAGAGACAGTATATATACATATAGGTCAGTGGATCTTCTTAACTGTTTTTTCACAGGGACACATTTTTGCATTGACGTCAGAGGCCAGTGTATTAAATGATTATTATGCTTTGTTGTTAAAGACCCAATCCGGATTTGTTTTGAAGTTGTGGTTATATTCACAAACATTCTGAAAGAGTTCAATTTGTAGACAGACAATAATGCTTCTTCTTACCCCATCATACATTAAACTATACTACTCCAGTATTTACAGTGTTAACAGTACTAACATAAATAAACCTATTACAGCCCCCAAATATATATCTAAAAATATATAAAGTTTTAAACTAATTTATCTGTTGTCTATCTTGTTAGTCCTTCTACCAATTTTTGGTGGTGAAGCTACCCTTTTGTATCCCTGATTGGGGCTTTAAAGTTGTTGATTGCCCATGACCCTATCAGAAGATCTTGTGACCCACTTTCCACACAAACAAATACACTTTTCATACAAATATGTGGACACTCTCAAAGTAAAGCGACATATACCATTAACTTTTAGAGTGCATTCGTAGCTCACACACACACACACACACACACGCACACGCACACGCGCACACACACACGCGCACACACACACACACACACACACACACACACACACACACACACACACACACACACACACACACACACACACACACACACACACACACACACACACACACACACACACACACACTCACACACACACACACACACACACACACACACACACACGCTTAAGAGGTTGTATATAAACTACAGTATTTGACTCTAGATCAAG
>NC_137620.1:19096574-19159074 GCF_963280865.1 Gymnoscopelus braueri
TAAACTCACAAGATAAGTTATCAGACTTATTTTCCCTTGCTAGGACATTACATTCAGACACTCCAGCATACAGTCTATTATGAACATAACTGAAGTAAGATGAATACTAAATCAATAATAAAACGATAATCAATAAATCAATAGCAAAGGAATATAAATTATATTTCGCACGCAAGCACGCACGCACGCACACACACACACACAGGAATGCATCCATGGGCTCTGCATTTGTCCTGTGCGTGCGTGCGCGTGCGTGCGTGTGTGTGTGTGTGTGTGTGTGTGTGTGTGTGTGTGTGTGTGTGTGTGTGTGTGTGTCTGTCTTGAATGGCTGCTATGCATACAAAGGGATGTAAATAGCATGTCAAGCGAAGGACATATCAAAATATCATGCATCTACAGTGAGAATGTACAAAACATTCCTGTGTTATTTCATCCATGTTCCATCTTTGATAACTGATGACAATTAGGAGAATGGAAACAGCTGATCAACCGGAGCCAATTCTACACACTCACAATGCAAGTTACAGTGAGAGATACCAAGTCAAAGAGGGCACTGCCTGGTACCTTGACTGAATATTTACTTTTTATTCACCTGTTTCCTAGGCTTTCCACTTCCTGTGTGTTTTCCACTTCCTGTCGATTTGATCCAATGAAATCCAATGAAACTGGTCAGATGACTAATGATATCCAATGAAATCCGACAGGAAGTGGAAAACACACAGCCTAGGAAACAGGTGAATACAATTTTGTTTTGGCTTGAAGCGAGCCCACACATTTCTTCAGGAACAGTATTTTCTAGTTGCATGCTGGTGTCACTCACCCAAAATAGCAGATCTACAAGCTCATACAAGCAAATGCAAAATTTACCAAATGTATTCCCCCCCCCTTCCCTCTAAAATAAAAAAAATATATATTTTTTTACCCTAAAATTTTCATTGGTCACTCTGACACGCATCTGCTCTCGTTCACGTTGCAGTGACACAAGGCAACACCAGACGGCGGTATCTTTCAAAGCGCACCATATATGGACGAGTGTTGCCATCTCGGCTTATTATAAGCGACATTGGGCTTCTTTTTCTTTAAAGTTGCTTGTAAATATTGTTTGTTCCGGGTTGCGTTATTTTTTGGCTTGTTTCTAAAGTGTGGTTGCTTATTTGGGCTTGTTTCTAAAGTGTAGTTGCTTATTTGGGCTTGTTTAAGTGTGGGCCAGAGGCCTATTGCTTATTTGGGCTTTTTTCCTAATGTTGTTAGTTTAAACCAGTGGTTCTCAAACATTTCCAAGTCAAGGACCCCCAAATTAATATGGATTTGTCTGCGGACCCGGGCCCCATCTGAAAACATTTTATGCCAGGGACCCCATACAAGATTTTGTGTTGTTAAAATGTCAAATGTTTTCAAGATTAAAAAAAAATAGCACATCTACAAGCTCACAACACGTCGTTATGCTTGTAGATCTGCTATTTATAGTCAACGTATTATGTGTAAAGGGCTTTTGGGCTTGTTTTGGGCTTGTTTTCGATTGAGTACAAAAAGGACCCCAATGGAAACAAGCCATATGCTTTCTTGGGTTTAAAATCCTCCTAGCAGACCTTGTATTGTATATACTGTACTTTCCTGTACTTTTTTCTTTTTTTTTTGCAAACTGCTAATAAAGTATTCAATCAATCAATCAATGTTTTCCTAGGCCTGGTTGCTTGTTTGTCTCTCAAAACCTGGCAACACTGATATTTGACCTCACCAAGATGGCGGCGCACATCATCTCCAGGTTAGTTTCCGTTGTTTCTAGAAGAAAAGTGGGAAGTTATCTAATAAACTCTGTCATCGTTGCACAAGCGGCTGCGATGAACGGCTCATCCGACACGATGGACTCCACGGCCAGGACAGCCAAGGTTTGACTAGAACACATTCACCCTTATTTCTCATGTTATATTGTATGGCTTCGCAAAGGGGCTGATCATCACAGACATAAACAAAGCTGTCATCATCATGTGTTATACTGCCGTTATTATCATCACGGATCCATGGATCAATACATAATCAATTAATGATCTGATGAAGAAAATGAGAGCATGAACGTCATAATGACGTTCATGCTCTCATTTCTTCATCATATCAGAATGAAATGGACCCGGAATTTGATATAATAACCATTTAAAACGTGAATACATTCCGCCTGCAACAGGTGCAATAATATATGAGCCACGCAAGACAAGTAAAATAAATGTTTTAGTCTTGGCCTAGTAGATCAACTTTGCGCCTTTTGTACCTGTTTCGTACCTCTGTTCTTGTATTGTTGTATTATGCTCTGTCTCTCCCCTGTGTTGTGTAATGTAATGTAATCTACTCTATTGTCTGCCTGTTTTTGTTTTTATGTGTTTGTTGTGGGGGGACTGCGGATGTAAATGAGCATCTTTGCTAAATCCGGTGTATTTACATTGCATTGATCGTCTAAATAAACAAATAAATAAATAAAAGTAACTACTTGTTGTGTTCCCTATAGCTGGAGTTTGCTGTACAGATGACATGTGAAAGCTGTGCGAATAGTGTGAGATCTGCTCTGGAAGGAAAGCCCGGTAAGGAGAATGTATACCACTCTTTAATCTCTGCCTAATAATAATAATATGTAGCTAGAATCAGCTGTAATCCACAATAATAAACCAACACTTGACTCCACCTGAACACACATTATTGGCTGAATGTTAATGTGCTGTCTTAAATTTTAAACCATAGCTTATAGCAACTGCTAGACATTAACTTAGTGATGGTCCATCATTAAGTAAGTAAGCTAGTAGTAAACACAATTATGCATTAGTGTTAGTTTGATCTATTGCTGAAAATGGCAGCTTATCAGATAATGTCAGTTAAGCACATGAGCATGAGAGTGCAGAAACACAGAGGGGGCTTTGCCTTCTAGAAATGTCTTAAGCTCCTGCATGCATGATGTCATGTTACATGCTGGCTGCTTGGAGGATGATAACGGCTTTGTCACAGTTGTGTTGACCTGGCTGAGACCAACTTTCCATCGATCCTTCCTGATGTGTATGCTTGTGCATGTTTGAGAGCGCAGTGATGGAAGAAGTACTCGCATGTTTTACTTGAGTAAAAGTATCAATACTGCGATGTAGATTTACTCTGTTACAAGTCCCGTATTCAAAATATACTTGAGTAAAAGTATCGGCATCAAAATATACTTAAAGTACCAAAAGTAAAGCTACCCATTGTGCAGAATGTCCCATTTCATAAGTTCAAAATGCATAAAAATCTTTTGAAAATAGCCGATCTTCGAGCTTGTAGATTTGTTCTTGAGACATCTGTAGCCCTTTAGCCTCTGTGAGCGGAACAGTCCATTGTTGGGGTAAGAGGCGTCCTTGATGATACTAAGGGCCTTAAGACTGACAGCGTTGTTGGTAGATGGACTCGATGGATGGCATGCACATCTGTCTGTCTTACTGTCTCGCTGCCTGTGCATGGCTATGGTTCTGTCTGTCTCGCTGCCGTTTCTAATGGTCTTACGTTTGTCTTATTATGTCCTCCTGTCTGACCCTGTCTGATCTGTTTATCTCTGTGCGTCTGTCTGTCTGTCTGTCTGTCCACTCCAAAGCTAATCTCGCAAACCACTGGACCGATCAGCACCAACTTTCTTGTGCATTGCCAGTCGGCCAACTTAGTACCAACCCATATTTTATATCGTCGCTGTCGGGCAGAAACCTCCTATCTCCATATTGTTGTGTTTTTTGAGCGGTGTAGCCGCTCCTATAAGTGGGGTTGGGAATTCGTCCTTCCCTGTACTGTGATTGGCTGACTCTATTCACACCCTTTCCGTCCTTCCCTGTACTGTGATTGGCTGACTCTATTCACACCCTTCTCGCCGTACCGTGATTGGCTGACGCTATTCAGACTGGCTAGCGAGACGCATGATGAAATTAATAACCTATAAATAGTACCACGCACTTAATGTTTTATTTATTTTTTAATTGAGCTTCCATCACTGTGATGACACCGCTCACTTCACACTGGGTGTGATTATTTGTAAATTAATACCCTACTTGATTATACTACACAGGGTCACTTTCAATCCTGAAAAGTAACAGTTTTTCTTCCTCTCTTCATTCAGGAGTGAAGTCAATCAGCATCAATGTTGGGAAGGAGCAGGTGCTGGTGGAGTCTACTCTGACCACAGCAGAGCTGGTCACTCTGATAGAGAGCACTGGACGCAGAGCTGTGCTGAAGGGCATCGGAGGCTCTGAGCAAGGTGAGTAACGTCAGTATGGTGCATGTAGGGCTGATGCGTTGTGAGCTTGTAGATCTGCTATTTCCACTACTTTTTGAAAATATTTGAGAAAAAAAAAAAACGCTTTTCAACGTGGAAATGATTATGCAAAATAATTGCAATTATCTGAAATAATTGCGATTAGACGATTTATGTAACAATTATGACAGGCCGAGGTGCATGTACTGTATGTCTATGTATATGACTGTCCACTAAAATTATGCTAATATTACTCATTCCTTGTATATGATGTTAATTGCATATGAGGGTATTATATAGTAAGTTTAGCACATGGCGATATACTTATATACTTATTTATAATTTATTTACAAAATCTGCCCGGCTCGCTCGTCATTGTTTTTAATCTACCAGCCACATTGGCTGGTAAGCCACAAAGTACATTTTGTTCCCTGTTCATACGTTATATTTCAAAACTAGCTGAACTTGTATTTGATTGTATTATTATTATTATTATTATAGTCTTGGATAGTGTGCTTGTCCTGGGCACAGTGCGATCATGTCATGTCAACCTTGGCTGTAAAGTAGAAAGTTAAATGGGGATGCCAGGGTTAATGTGGTTAAGATTAATTAATTGATCATTATATGTCAGCATATCGTCTCTGTCGGGTCGAAACTGTCCAAAACTGTTACTTTTCAGGATTGAAATTAAGCAAAAGTAGCAGATCGACAAGCTTGTGGATCTACTACTTTTGATGCTTTGTTGTGTGACTCTGTAGTATGATCAAGAAGGGCATTAAAAAAACAAAGTCAAAATATGGAGATAAGGTTTCTGCCCTACAGCAACGATATACAGTATATAGTATGTAATATATGCAATATATCCCTATATGTTCACATGGTATAGACCTGGGTGCGGCTGTGGCCATGATGTCAGGCCTGGGTCAGGTGCAGGGAGTGGTGCGGTTCGTCCAGCTGTCCCAGGACCGCTGCGTGATCGACGGGACCATCGACGGCCTGGTGCCTGGACCGCACGGCCTCCACGTGCACACGCTGGGAGACCTCACCCTGGACTGCCTCAGGTAGGAGGTAGGACACGGATTGCTTAAAGTGTTGGAAAGCGTCTGCTGCTATTGAATGGTCGGTGGGTACACTGTCACGTCGGGTCGCAAGTTGTAGGGAAGTGTCGACCGTCGGATAGCATTTGGCTTGTTGTTGAAAAAGACAACAAGCCAAAGACAATTTTTTTCACCATAATAGCCATAGTAACCATAGTCTGTCGGTGTCGGCTCTCAGCTACATTCAGCAACTTTTTTTCACACCTTCCAACCGACTGATCTCCCGACTTCATTCGACTGCCAGTCTGTAGTAATCTGTAGTAGTCTGTTTGGTGGAGAGCTACCTTAACTCCTTAAGGTTAAGACTTTGACAGGGGCCATTTTCAAATTGCAGCCTCCTGAAGGTGTATCTTTAGGGCAGTTTTGAAGGTGAGTAGGGTTTTACACTCCTTCACTCCCTTTGGTAGGGCATTCCACGTTTTTGTTGAATAGCATGAGAACGAGTTCATTCCCTTTGTTGAGCCAAATCTGGGTTGAACATGATCCGTGGAGCTGCCTCTGGTGTTATGATCGTGGACTTTGACAAATACAGAGGGATCCCAATGTTGTGTCGAATCTTGTAGACCAGGCCCATAGCAAGTTGCTGTACTCTGTCTTCAACACTGAGCCATCCAACCCTAGCAAAGTGAGCAGGGGTTAGATGGGTTGTGTGGTTGAGGCCAAGAAGTAGCCTTACTAGTTTGTTTTGGGATGTTTGGAGCTTTATTTTTAAGGCCTTGGTGGTGTTGTGATACCATGAGAGTAGTGTCCATCGAATGTGTACTAAAAAAAAAACAAGACTGTTAAGAAAACCACACATGTATTTTTAACATTAGAGATAGTCCAAACATTTGCCCTCAGCCTTCTACTCTGCTGGCTAGCCAGACACCAACCACAGCAGTGTGACACTACAATGGACTGTAAATTGCTGTAGTTTGAACATCATGGTCATTAGCTCTCACCACCAGAGGGGGGCCAACAAAACATGCAGAAATCCTGGATGGCAGCTTTAATGACGTTGGTCTTCCATTTTTGTAGCCCCAACATAAAAAGATGTATGAAACCTTGGTGTAGAACAGTGGTTCTCAAACTTTTTCATGTCAAGGACCTCCAAATTGATATGTATTTGGCCACGGACCCCCCATCTGAACATGTTTTGTGCCAGGAACCCCCAGAAGACAAGTTGTGTTGAAAAAAAATTATAAAATCGAAAAGATTTTTTTTCAAATAAAAATATAGCAGATGTACAAGCTCACTGTGGGCTTGTACATGTATATCTGTTATTTTTCAATAGCCAACGTATAAAATATGGTTAATGGTTTAAATGATTAATGCTATATTAACACATTTAGCTGGGGACCCCCTGGAACCCACCCGAGGACCCCACTTTGAGAACCACTGGTGTAGCATATTGACTCTTTTTAAGAAAACAAACATACAATTTAAATCAACTTGGGGCTGGGATTTGGTTAAATGGAGGAAATAAAAGCCTGAATATGATTATGAAGCCTTGGTGTGCTTGTGTCTTTGTACAGCTGTGGAGAGCACTATAACCCTTCTGAGAGACAACATGGCGGACCAGATGACTCTGAACGGGTACAGTCAAATCTAAAACACGTAAAATCCTATTAGAAAGTATATCGTTGAGCCTCCCCCTGGCCAGCCGGGGCGCCTGATGGAGGGGAAGGGAACTGGTTGGAATAACGTGTTCCTTCCACGCGCTACGTCCAACCAGGGAAACTCTCCCCTGTCAGGTGACAAGAAGGTCGGTTGGCTCTCATGCATTGAAGGAGGCATGAGCTCGGCCCTGGCCTCCCTAGGTTGGCAGAGGGAAGGTAGTGCCCAGGATTACATAGACAATTGGCACTGGGTGTAAAAAATAGGGTTACAAAATCGTGGGATAAAAATTTAGAAAAAGAAAGTATATCGTTGCTGTCTGGCAGAAACCTCTTATCTCCATAAAAGTAGCAGATCCACAAGCTCGAAACGTGGCGCGAAGCGACACGTTTTGAGCTTGCTACTTTTTGAGCTTGCTACTTTTGATATATTTTTTAATTGAATCCTGAAAAGCAACAATTTTGGACATGAGGTTTCCACCCGATAGAGACGATGTCTCTCACTTTTCTCAACGAATCAAGCTTTTTCCTTGTATGTATGCTTAGTGCATATTAGATGCTCACTTATCCTGTACATTGAGAAGGGATGTGACTTTCTGACTTTTTAACTGTGGCTACTGTGGAGATGACGCTTTGCTTTGTTCCTGATTCACTTTGGAAATGCCATTATTACAGAATAACTCCGTCTGTCCGTATGTCTGTCCACTCCAAAGCTAATCTCGCAAAGCTAACCGCTGAACAGTTTTGGACATATGAGGTTTCCACCCGACAGAGACGCTATACATTTGTAATATTTAAATTTAAATTGATAATAATAATGGAATTCAAAGGGTCTCTGATCTAGCTGAAACTGAGCCCAAATTTGGAGATTACCGACCTCATCGATATGATGTCATCAATACGCCAGGAATAAATGATAAAAGCCGCCTGCATTCTCCTTTAAACGTCATCGCGGTGTGACTCTCTAAGAGCTAGTTTAACATAAACGCAATACCTCTCTACGAATCCTATCATCCGATAAACGTTACGGCCAGCCGGAGGACAATTGTGATCACAACAGAAGGTGCAACCATAACAACATTTCAAGCCAAAGTGAGCCTGTGTGAACGGGGGGATTATGGAAGACGAAATGTCAATGGTAGAGGAAGGACAGGACGCTGGAGGCAGAGAGGGGGAGTCCGCGGTGGACATGTCCAACAGCAGTCCTGTGCCCCCTAAAACAGGAACCGCAAATCCAAACGTGTCCAAACAACTACAGGTGTGTATTAAACATGTGAATCTATCAGAGATGGGTTCAGATATTTCCAATGATGGAGCCACAGTATCCCTGGCTGTAGAAGACCCTGTCGAAGCTGTAGAAGACTCTGTCAAAGCTGTAGAAGACCCTGTCAAAGCTGTAGAAGACTCTGTCAAAGCTGTAGAAGACCCTGTCAAAGCTGTAAAAGACCCTGTCATAGCTGTAGAAGACCCTGTCAAAGCTGTAGAAGACCCTGTCAAAGCTGTAAAAGACCCTGTCATAGCTGTAGAAGACCCTGTCAAAGCTGTAGAAGACCCTGTCAAAGCTGTAGAAGACCCTCTAACACCTCAAAGGGGGCGTGGGAGACCAAAAGGACCAGGATCCAAGAAACGGTCCAATGATCAAGAGGGGTCAGAAGAAGCTAGTCCTTCTAAGAAGAGAGGTCGACCCAAAGGCTCCCCCAACAAAACAACACCTATGAAAGCTGCTGCCAGTCGAGCTGAATCAGAAGATGTGTCTGATGAGGCTTCTGATACACCAAAAAGGGGACTGGGTAGGCCGAGGAAGCACAAGCCGGAGAAGAGAGGTCGACCCAAAGGCTCCCCCAACAAAACAACACCTATGAAAGCTGCTGCCAGTCGAGCTGAATCAGAAGATGTGTCTGATGAGGCTTCTGATACACCAAAAAGGGGACTGGGTAGGCCGAGGAAGCACAAGCCGGAAGCCGCTGTGGGTGGGGAGGAGGATAACAGCGGTTCTAGGGCACCCAGGAAGAGGGGTCGGCCAAACGGCTCTCCCAACAAGAAGCCCCAGTTGGCAGAGAGAGTTGAGCGCAACGAGGAGGAAGGAATGGGTGACGACGATGAATCGGAGAAAGAGTTTAGGCCGAGCAAACGCAAGTCGGAAGGTGCTGTGGGTAGTTCCCAGACACCTAAGAGAGGAGGAGGTAAACCCAAAAGCTCAAAAGGGCCACTTAGAAAAAGGGGAAGACCAAGGAAGCACCCTTTGGTGTCAGCTAATGAGTTAAAGAAGACGGAAGTGCGGAAGCCACTTGGAAGGCCACGCAAATACCCCCGTGTTGATCCTCCAGAGAGCACCACCCAAACCCCGCGGCGAGGCAGACGCCGCCCTCTAAAGGTGGATTCAAAACCGGGTCGTCATCACCTGGAAAAAAAATATACCGAAAGCTGCCTCCTCCCTTCCTTGCACCTCTGATGTTGGGGCCCCCAAGAAAGAGAGGACGAGCGCTCGGGTGGCGCAGTGCTAAAGTGCCTGCCCACCGCCACCACGGAGGTTGTGGGTTCGAATCCACCGTGGTGCATCTGGCTTTGTCGGGCGTCTACACCAGTGGTTCTCAACCTGTGGGTCGGGACCCCCAAGGCGGTCCCCAAATACTTTTGGGGGGGTCCCCTAGATGACAGTGAAGTGACAATTTAAGGACTTTTAAGACCTTTTTAATAAATGAAAAAATATTTTTAAAAGGACAAGAAAAAAGTAATCAACAAACTATAGCCTACTATAAAAACATTGACCAAATTGTCAAATCTAAGACAAAATTTGTGAAAATTGCCAATCTACAAGCTCACACGTTGTGAGCTTGTAGATCGGCTATTTTCACGATATTTACCTGTGGAACCGAGCCAAACTAAATGTAATGCCTCAACTACAATTCCAAGTGCTCGTCTGGGTGGGGGGTCCCCAGTTCAAATATGATTATTTTGGGGGGTCCCCAGTTCAAATATGATTATTCTTGGGGGTCCCCAGTTCAAATATGATTATTCTTGGGGGTCCCCAGTTCAAATATGATTATTTTGGGGGGTCCCCAGTTCAAATATGATTATTCTTGGGGGTCCCCAGTTCAAATATGATTATTCTTGGGGGTCCCCAGTTCAAATATGATTATTCTTGGGGGTCCCCAGTTCAAATATGATTATTTTGGGGGGTCCCGGCCTGAAAAGGTTGAGAACCACTGGTCTACATGAACACAATTGGCCTGTGTTCGGGGGAGGGAAGCCGGGCAGGGAGGCTAAGAATTGTCACTGAATGTAATCCTACGGGCTGGGGTGGTGCCTGTCAGCAGGGAGTGTTGGGTGGGAGATGTAGTAAGTAAAGTGGGGGGAGAAAAAAGGGTAAGAAGAAAAAGAGGATGGCCTCCAGGTGTTTAAAAAAACAATTGCAGGTGAGATGCAGCCTGAGAGTAACCTCGCATCACCAGTCTTTCCACCTCGGAGGAAAGCCTGGTATGCGTTACTAAAGACCCATATGATCCGGTCTAGGCCACGCCTACTGAAAAAGAAAAAGAATCCTCTTTCCGGATTCTGCCCATCCGGTTTTGCGGTGCCGCTTTGGTTCCCCAATCCCTATTTAAATGGAATAGAATTTCCCTGTGGGATAATACAGACGCTAAATAGTCTCCGGATAGTGCACGCACATTTATATAAAAAAAAATAAGCTAAACTATGCCGCATCAAGGATTTTATTAGGACGGACCTATTTTGGGGTGAGACGTCTTTCCGGTTCTGCCCATCCGGCCATTTTTTTTTTTTTTACTTCCGCTCCCTACCGGATCATATACCCGAAAAGGAATGCTGCCCAGGCTAGCCTGACAGTGCAGGAGAAAAGGACTATTCTGTAGATGAAGAGGTGAAGGGTGGGGGAAATTGTTTCCCAAGAGGAAGGAGAACATACTGAAGACAGTTATTGATCAGAAGCAGAAGTAGACATTGCCCCATTTGATGGAAGTGACTTGTCGGCAAGTTAGGCTATGAATTCAAAGTAGTTAATTTGGCTAGGTGACTGGTACCACACTGGGGTTTTTAATCTGGGTTCAACCAATAAAACATCTGTTGCAGTAGTGAAAATTATTTAAACTGCAAATGACACAAAGAATCTGGTTGCTTTTCAAAAGAATACAATCCTGTTTTATCAGTGGGGTAGGTTAGCTGTGTTGCATTACCTCTGTTTTCTTGTAACTGTAATTGTGTTTACCCAATGTGCTTTTGATGCTTTGATGTTTTTATGCTTGTAGGCTTCATCTGACTATGCAGATGTTAAATAATTGTTAAATAACCCTGCTTGGCTTTGTACAAGGGATTGCCTTTTTAAAGCCCCCACTTTAATTGTAATACAGTTTTCATGCCATTCATTGTTAGAGGAATGGGTTTTTCTTTTTAATGGCCCTGGGAAGGGCTGAACTGAAACAAATGAATTATAGACATGATTAAACCAGTGTATTTATGTGAGGTGAGATTGAGCCTGGGGTGGGTTATGACTTCAAATACGCTTGTTTTTTGTCATCAGATTTGTATGATGCCATGCTTGGTTTTTACTAGAGCCTGACCAATACGTTTGCTTTTTTTTTTTTTTACGGAATATCGGTAGTGGGTGGTCTAGGCCTCTCCTCTAGACATCGGTCGGGCCATAGTTTTTACCTCTCCCTAAGCCATTTTACAGTTAACCCGTTAAGACCTGAAGCCGATTCTACAAATGTCTTCTAAATCCCAACAGTATTCTGAGAAACGTATGTTTCTATATCAGTGGTGCTCAAACTTTTTCATGTCAAGGACCCCCCAAATGATATGTATTTGGCTGCCGACCCCCATCTCAAAATATGTTGTTGATTTGAGTTAAAAAATGTTCGCTTTAAAATAATATATATATTCAAAGATTTGCACACATTTTCACGATTTTTCAAAAATAGCAGATCTACAAGCTCGAGCAGATCTACAAGCTATGAGCTTGTATATCTGCTATTTTTGAATAGCCAAAGTGTAAAATAATGCTTTTTAGCTCAAATAAAAAAATGACACAGATGCGTTCCAGGTCTTAATGGGTTGAATAGGTCTTCATGGTTTGTTTTGTGTTATTTGCCAAAGGTTTGAATGTACTGCCATTATTCCTCTATAGCTGCCATGTACGTTTGACTCTTGCCTTATGTGAAATTAATTTGTATTCATTGTGTTGCTGTGTATTCCTTAAACTCACGACAGTCACACCTGAAGCCCCAGAGATTTCCCCCTCCAGATGTACTGTCCAGTTTTGTCAGATGTTCACAAAGTTGCAGTAGTTATTCAACTTCACTCTTGACTTTCTCTAAATCAGGGGTCTTCAACAGGGGGTCTGGGACCCCTAAGGAACCCTATAGCATCCCTAATGTGAGAGGAACATTAGCCGAAAATAGCAGATCTACAAGCTCACAACGCCTTGCAGTTGGTGTAGAAGGAAAAAGGAGCTAACCAAGTACAGAGCCAAAGGTTACTTAGTATTGTATGTAGTGGGGGTCCCTGCTTCATCTCTCTCTCTCTCTGCTAAGGGGTCCTTGGCCTGGAAAATGTTTATCTTATTTTTTTTTGTACTATCAAGTTTTATTTAGAATGTTTGGTATGATCTGGTAGATGATGGAGTGTCACTGGTGCGTTTGGCAATCGGTATTCAGCACACATAATTAGTAATGCTAATACACTGAAAACATTTTTGGTTGGGATAAAACACCAGATTATGATAGTCAGTGTCCGAATAATAAAGCATTTGAATAATATCATCTCTTGTTATTGCCATGTGTTTATCTCACAGCATGTAGGTGATCTGGGAAATGTCGTTGCTGGACTGGATGGCAGAGCTGCATTTAGATTAGAAGACTCTCAGCTAAAGGTAAAACGGACAGACACACTTGTTCAGAATATAGTAATACAGAGTGTCATGTGTGATTATGGGGCATATGTGATTATGTGTGGTGTTGCTGAGACATCAAAGGGTATTAATACATAAAAATGGTAAATAGTGCATTTTATATCGCGCCCCCAACCTGCCACTCTACCTCCTGAGCCACTGCCGCCCCAACACGCAACGCAACACGCATAGTCGCATACTGAAGGCTTGTCTTCAAGTCGGCACACATAAGAATTAAAAAAACTGAGAAAACGAGAGAGATTGCTAACCATTGCCATGGTTACCAGAAGGGTAGACCTTCACAGCACACATACCAGCGTGGTTGAAACACACATTTGCCTGACATAAAGTAGCCTTTTTATAGATGAGTGCTCTGTAGCCATTGTTCATGAAGGACAAAGAATTCTCAGAACTTCCATTACAAAGATGTCCTAGAAAGAGGGGGGGTTGATTGTAGAATGCATTAACATTACAGCTCTTCCTCAAAGTGTTTGTTTTCACCTGCTTGGAACACCAGATGGGTGGTGCCTGAGTTGACCTGCTATGGTAAAACTCACCATCTGGTCCTCTCTCTAGATTAAAATGATCGCCAAGAGTCATCTGCAAATGCTGCTAGCTTGACCCATGTCTGGTCAGATCAGCTGACAATATTAAATGATATAATAATAAATATAATAATAATAATAGTCTTTATTGTCCCCAAAGGGATATTTGTCTTCACAGTCTGTTCAACAAGAACTAAACATAACCATATAGCACAAAACAACATATCACACGACACAACATCCAGACTCTCCACAGAAAACCAGGGGACAAAACTCCTGCTAAAACGAACCTTTTCCCACGTCAAGGTTCTGTATCTTATAAAATATAAATAGATTTATTGATTAATTGAATACTGTGTTAACAAATTGCAAACAGTACAGCAAGTACAATTATGCAAGTAATGCTAAAAGGATATGGCTCGTTTCCATTGTGGTCCTATGAATCTATATACCCACAGATCAGCACTTTGCTTCTAAAACGTCTTTTAACTACTGGTCATGAATGCTCAGTTTATATTAGCTACACTGGTATCTATAACATATTTTCTATATTTATGAATAAATATGACCTAAACCATCATCAGATTTCCACACAAATCCTAAAACTAGATAAAGAGAGCCCAATTAAAAAACATATTTATTTCAATAATGGCTGTAATCTCCTGCCAGGGAGCCTTCATACAAATGAATGAATTGTTGCAGAATCTCTGTTGTCAAGCCAACCTGGTCTTTTGAATTGATACAGAGGTCCTATTTCCATCTTCCTGACCTGTAGCTTGTCCCGCCTCCGCAGGTATGGGATGTTATCGGTCGGTCGCTAGTGGTGGATTCTGGAGAAGACGACCTGGGTCGAGGCGATCATCCCCTCTCTAAACAGACTGGCAACTCTGGGGAAAGGTGAGTCTATGATAGTGGTGTAAAGTAACTAAAGTACATGTACTCAAGTACTGTACAATGTAACATGTTGAGGTATTTCAGTATTTACAAATTTCAATACTTTTACTTCTACCCCGCTACATCTCAGAGGAAAACATTGTACTTTTACTCCACTACAATTATATGAAAACTTTAGTGCCTTTGTAGATTTAGATTATTATTACAAAACACACTAACCACTTCAACCGTATATATATATTTCGGCCATTTGAAAATAGCCGATCTACAAGCTCACAATGCGTCGCAATGCATTGTGAGCTTGTGAAATGGGACACTCTGCACAATGAGTACTTTTACTTGTGGTACTTCAAGTATATTTTGATGCCAATACTTTTGTAAGTACATTTTGAATACTGGACTTCTACTAGTATGTGAGTACTTCTTTCATCACTGGATGGAAGAAGCTCTCGTTTGTATGCGAGAGCTGGTTCTGGGAACTCAGATTAGATAGAGGGCTGTGCGCCAGCGCCACAGAGAGCCAAGTGTAAACACTACACCAGACCATTTCACTACTTAGTCCCCTTTCTAACTGAAGGTGTGCTGTTTAGAACACCTGTATCCATTTGGCCCTCCGTGGCTAATCAGAATCAACTTTGTTGTCACATCACTTGTTTACAGATGTGAAGACGTGGGTGGTATTCGTTTTTGTGTAAGCGCCATCCTTTTAGTTGTTTTCCAGAAGGGGAGTAAGAGAAAAAGATGAAGATATCTACATAAGACCAGACGATACCTCCTAATGACCTTCTCTTAACCACATGAACCCTAGCGTCCCTAATGGCCGTGTCATAATAGACAAACATTTAGCTAAAATAGGTGAATGTTCCAGTGAAAATAGCAGATCTACAAGCTTGTCAACGTGTCAGAGTGCGACGTGTTGTGAGCTTGTAGATGTAGTATTTTTGGCAAAGAGATTTGGTGTAGAGGGGAAAAAAGGAGGGGGCCAAGTACAGACTCTTGGGGGACCCCAGTCAGCGAGACGTAGAGATTTGATTTGAATTTGGCCAAACACAATATAACTTCAACCCAGGATGTACACATAAAGTGTAATAAAACACTTGTTTCCAATGTGGTCCCGAGTTTACGTAGCCTGACACTCAGCCTGAATTTTCATTTAGTTTCACTCCATTATTCAGAACATATTTTTTTTAATGGGCGTGGCTAGCGATTCAGGGGCTGGAGCCAGGCTAGAGTTTCCGTGCTGAAGGTCTCATTTCATAATTACTGTGCACTCAGTCATACTTGCTCTCTCTCTCTCGCTCTCTCTCTCTCTGTCCACAGACTAGCCTGTGGGATCATCGCTCGCTCGGCGGGCCTTTTCCAGAACCCCAAGCAGATTTGTGCCTGTGACGGAATAACACTGTGGGAGGAGAGGGACCGACCCATAGCTGGGAAGGGTCGGAGCAAGACCAGCGCGGAGACGCCCTCAGCAAACCTCTGAACCCGGATGACCAGCGTCTGTCAAAGCTTTCTTGGCATTTGTGGCTGAAAATGTCACATTAACCACGTAAAGACCAGTCAGTGATACACACCTACCTTAAACAAATCTCCATCACCAATGATAGAATACAGCAGTGGAGACTTGTTTTTATTCTCCAGGTGATTGATAGATAGTCAACAGATACATACTTTTAAACCACATTTACTGTATTCTGGGGCTGTAACAGGTTTGTTTATGTTAGTAATATTTGTAAACATTAGAGCAGAACAGACCTATATTTGGATGTACTTGAACATGAACCTAATTTATATGTTCAAAAACTAATCTTGGATTGGACCAGGAACACTGAAGGAGATCAAGAGAGATAGAGCTGAGCCACTGAGGAAGAAGAGTAGAGGTAGATAAAGAAGTGACCAAATAAAAGTGGCCTTATTTTCCATAACGCTTTAGCTTTAGCTCTGATACAGTGACATGTATTTGCTCGCACACTCAGCTTGCCTTTTGTGTACTATTTCAAAAGCACTAAATAATTATTCAGGCCTTGGAGGCTGCATCAAAGTATGTACTCTATGGTTTGAACTAGAGGTCGTCCGTTAAAACAGTATGTATTTTGAATGCATAAAAAATACAATTTCAAGCACTACTCATAAATAGTGCTTGAAGTGTTTGAAATGTAAAATAGGTTAAACAAACAAACCTGACTGGAATGATAGGCACAGTGGAATTAAATGCCTTTTAGGGTACAAAGTTTATGTTAATTATGATTCATCTTTCAGGGAGAAAAAAAGTCAGTTGATATTGTCTTTAGAAGCCTTCCTGTTCTCCCAAATATTGTAATTGATATTGACTATATAATTGATATTGACCTATATTAGGTGACCTCTAGTTTGAACTATGTGGGTGAAGGTCAGTGAACTCAAAATTTAAAATTAAAAAAATAACTCCAGACCTGACTGAAACTGAAAGTTTCAACCAAACCCAGTGAACTACAGGCATTCCCTGCATCAAGTGTGTTCATTTTGAATCCAAAAGGTGGTGTGAGTGACTTGGGTAAATGAGGGCAGTGAGAGAGAGAGAGAGAGCGAGAGAGAGAGCATTGAATTCCAGCTTATTATGAGAGAGGGGGGGCGGGGGGGGGGGTGTTCAGCTGTCTGTCTGTCATGGAGCAGCAGGATAGAATTCCCTCGCCTTTGCCACTTTAGAACGATGGAATGCAGGTGACAGGTTCTATTAACAACTAGAACCTTGAATTGTATTGTCTATTTGTACACCTAACCTTGCTGACACGTGTTGATCTTTAAGATAGATTTCTACTTTAGCAAGAGATCGATGTTGTGACTGTGTACTGTGTGGATATTTCATTGTATAAAGTTGAGAAATGTTTGCATTTATTTGCAAAGTGAGTATGTGCCATGTCCTTGTGAGGGTTTATTGTATTTTTTATGTGCTGTTAAAATTACGTTAATTTCAATTATGTTTAAGGCTGACTTGAATGTAGATCCATGTTTATATAATAGATATTTATACAAACCACACTGTCTCTTTTTGTGCCCGCTATAGTCTCGCGTAGCCAGGCAACTATTCCACAATCTTGACTGAAGCATTAAATGAAAATTGTGGGAGGCAACAGTCTGGCTCACGAGACTATGCCAGCTATGATAATCGTTTTTTGAGTGCCCTCCGCACCTGTAGAATTTGTGTCATATATATTGCATCATCAGTACCTGTAATTGTGTTTAAGGTACTTGTTGCTTTTCCATTCACCAAAATAAACTTTTCAACCTTGGCTTTGTGCTCACCCCTGTGCTTTCAAGATCTCTATAAAAGGAACCTAGTCATTAGTACTGGCTATAAACAGTCAGTGGGCCGATTTTTGTGGGTTGCATGTAAATATTTACCTTTTTGTGTTTCTTTTTATTATTTCAAAAGATTTTTCAGAAATAAATAAAAAATATTCAGTTTTTCATACATTAAAAACAAATTCTAAAATTGTTGAAAAGAATTTCAGAAATATATATCTGTTTTAAATAGAAGAAATTCCACTAGTGAAAATAGACTATCTACAACGTGTTGTGAGCTTGCAGATCTGCTATTTTCACTAGTTTGGGTCCCGGGGAGACAAAAAAAAATTATTTTGGGTGTCGAGCTAAAAAGTTTGGGAACCACTGCTCTACTTTATACCACTGCCTCTCAATGTGGGGTCCAGGCCAGGGACCCCCAGGGGTCCTCGGGCAAGGTTCCAGGGAGTCCCCAGCTAAATGATTGATAGTTAGGAACAAAATGGACCGTTACGGGTCTGTAACTCGCGTGTAGAAAATTGGTTCCATTCTGTACACTCGGTTAAATGAACACTGAGGATTTTACAGTGAAATTTAATCAAATGTGGGTCCGTGGCCTAACGCAGAACACCTGGGTCCTTGAAAGTAAAAAGGTTGGGAAAGACTGACGTATCCTGTATGAGTTCTCTTTCCTGATTGGGTAAAATTGGTATCCCAACCTATTTTCTGTTTTGTAAAGAGCTGGAGAGATGGGGAGAACACTTATTATAGCAATGATTGATTTATTATCAGAATATAGAGGATAGAGCTATTTAACACTTATACAAATATCACACCACCACCTTTAACCACTTGAACCCCCAGCATCCTTATTTTGGGTAAGGCTTTCGCAAGAAAATGGCAGATCGACAAGCTCACAACGCTTTGCGTTGCAACGCGTTGTGAGCTTGTCGATCTGCTATTTTCAGCTAAAAGCTTTCCCCACCCACAATAAAAGATAACACCCTAGTATAGAGCCCTGAAGGACTCCGTATCAATGGGGTTTAACCCATTAATACCAGGAACGCATCTCTGTCATTTTAAGATTTCTATATAAATAGCAGATATGCAAGCTCGTAGCGCGGCACCAAGTGCCACGCTATGAGCTTGTAGATCTGCTATTTTTTTTAAATCGTGAGAATTTGTGCAAATATATATATATATAATGTATATTTTTTAAAGCGAACATTTGTAACTCAAATCTTTGGGTTCTGGGGGTCTCTGGAACAAAATAGTTTGAGATATTTTTCATATTTTTTTTATTTATTTTTTCATTATTTTTAGTAAAGGCCTCAGGTCTTAATAGTTAAATGGTTAACTCAAGTAGGTGTGCTTGAATTTGCCATTCATGGCGATAACCTCATGGTTCCCAGGGTTTTCTTGTCCATTTATTGAGGATTCAGCATCCTCCCCTCTCTCTCTGTGTGTGTGTGTGTGTGTGTGTGTGTGTGTGTGTGTGTGTGTGTGTGTGTGTGTGTGTGTGTGTGTGTGTGCGTGCGTGTGTGTGTGTGTATGCGGGCCCCTGCGGGAGGGGCCTCCCCCCCCGCCTCCCCTTCCCCTTCCACCACTAGAATGAATGCCCGACATTCTCTCAAACGGAAGCAGGCGCTACCATTTTGAAACACAGCACCGCTGAGGTAAGACTGACTGGTCCATTTGTTTGGTCTCTTTTTTCTTTCTGCCACATTATTGTTATAAAGTCGAGGCGTTAAAAAAACACTTGGCGTCGAATTCACACGAACGTCGTTAAGCGAGGTGTGCGCGGGGTGTTAGTTTAGTGTAGATGGAGGGATGGGTAGGCGACGTTTGATCGTGTGTTATGTATTATTATGTATGTGTGTGTGTTGTGTGCTTCCAGCAGATCACACTGGTGTTGCAGTCTATTCATTCCTGTGTGGGGAAATACAACAACAAAAAAAACGATAATCGCTACTTTGTATCGATTCCACGCGCGATCCCTACTTTAAGCTACATTTTTAGCGACGCGGAAACGTTGTATCCATTATTGTATGGCGGCGTGTAATGTGTTTTTATTCTCCGTGTAAACCATTAACAGACAGCCTCCCTCCTCCTCGGGGGCTTGTTTTGTTTGTCCGTCCGATCAAGCATCCCTTTATCCCCTTATTTATTATCGCCATTCATAATCATGCGAGACATATTGGACGATAAATCACCCTCCCATTAAATTAGCTTGGCTATTTCCTTTTTTTAAAAGAGTGAATGGATAAATATGTTTACTCAGCTCAGTGCTTCGTCATCAGAAAGAGAAGCAGCTCTTCCCCCCCATAGTGATGCCTCCCTGGGATGAACCCACTGTGTGTGAAACTGAATGCAGCAGCAGCCATGATATTATACAATAGGCTGGTGGATCTAAAAGATTTTTTTTTATATCAGTGGTTCTCAAACCTTTTCATGTCAAGGACCCCCAACATGATATGTATTTGGCCGTGGAGTGGACCCTGCCATCTCAAAATATTTTGTTCCAGGGACCCCCAGAAGCAAAGATTTGAGTTAAAAATGTTCGCTTTAAATAAATATATATTCAAAGATTTGCACAAATTTCCCCGATTTTTCAAAAATAGCCAAAGAAACCTAAAATGACATGGATGATTTCCCGGTCTTAATGGGTTACTTAGGACCTGAGGTTGATTCTACAAAATGCCTTCTAAAATCAGTAGTTCTCTTTCAAGATTTCTCAAAAATAGCAGGTGTACAAGCTTGCAGGGCAGCTCGTAGTGCAGCACCAAGTGACGCACTGTGAGCGTGTAGATCTGCTTTTTTTTTAACAGCCAACGCAAAAATCTAAAAATTACATGGATGCCTTCCTGGTTTTAATGGGTTAAAGGGACCCCCAGTTTGGTATGCATTTAACTCATGGGCCCCCATAAATCTGAGTGTACAAAGGGATCCCAAAATGGATTTGGTTCCAATTTTGTACACTCTCCCCTTGGTTCCTAACTACCATTCATTTAGCTGGGGGGACCCCCTGCAAGGACCACCCCCACCCACCCAGACCCCACTTTTGAGAACCATCGCAATAGGCAGTGTGCTCCAAGAAAACTAGCTGGTGGTGGTGATAAACATGAAACAACAAGTTTCTATCATTAGAATCTAGAATTGTGCTGCATGTTGACCTGTACCCCTGCCTCACCCTTACCAGAAAATAGACATGGTCATTCATTCTTTGGTGTCATGTTCCCCTTCTTTTACCCCTTTGATTTACTGGCAGTTACTTTAGGACGTTAAAGGAAATAGAGGGAAAGAGAAGGGGAAAAAAAAGGTGTTGGCCAACCTGTTTGAGTGGATTGAAGTCAGTGGTGTCATTTTGTGAGAGTAATAAGCAACCAGGTCTAGGAAAACAAGCCCAAAAGAAGCGACTAACACATGAGCACTTAAACCTATATAGCCTACTGTATACATCGGTAGCCGATCTACAAGCTCATAACGCGTAAATAATAATTAAAGACATCTGGAAGCAAGCCAGAATAAGCGACTACTAAGCCCAAAGAAACGCAGTCTGCTACTACCAATATTTACAAGCAACTTTACAGAAAATGAAGCCCAAAGTCGCTTATAATAAGTGGGCATGGCAACACTGCTTGAAGTTTGACCTGCAGGAACAGGCGTTGAACTTAATACAGGGATCAGCGGTGAAAGGGTTCCCTTTGTTGTTGTCGTCATCATCACATTGTCGTCATGGGAACCGATAAGGCCTGCGGTGTTCTGTGAGCAACTAGCGTATGACTAATTATTACTTAAATGTTGCACAGCGTGATTAGTTACTTCTCACAGGACCCACTGTTCCTTGTTATTACGGCCCTATATATAACATTATTGTATACAAGTAGGCCTCAGTACAAGTAATAAAGATTCCTAAGTGAAAGTATGTTTGTGTTATGTCTTGGCTAAGTTAATCATTGTGCCATTGTTATTAGCGGAACTGAGATAGGGTTGTTTTTTTTGGAATATCAAGCTCTTCGTTTATCTAATCTGTTTTAATATGGGGTTTATCATAGTCAAAGCAGGGGTTGACGACACTAAGGTCTTTGAGGCACTTGCCCATCGGGCAAGTACAGGTCATGTTCTACTTGCCCAAAGTAATAAAAAAAAAAATCCATTATAAAATGATGAGTAATAACATTTGCGCTTGTAGAACAAATTCATGTTAAATCCAATCGATAACTGCTGAGTGGCGACAGTCACTTACTCAACAGAATGAGTAAAAAGGTAGCATTGTTCCTCATGAATAGACCATCATATTTAATGAAGACGGAATGCACTTGCCCGTCAGGCAACCTGAAAGCAAACTCCACCTGCCTGAACGTTTCATTTACTTGCGATGGGCAGTCGGGCAACCGTTAGTGTCAACACCTGCAAAGTAACAGGTGTGTGTCAGTATTGTCTGTTGAGTGTGTGAAACTCAAGCAGAATCTGGACTGCCAGATTATGACTCAGCCATTCTGCACAAAATCACATTTGACTATTGCAGGCTGTAATTGACAACAGGCGGTAGTTGTTTTCGTATTATCTTGTGAAAGCTGGACAACTTGTCCTTGTTCTCCGAGTGAAGTAACCACCACTCGGCCAAGTGTCATGAAACGGAGAACATATTTTATTTCATTGAAATAGAACCACTCCTAGTTGTTCGCAGCACATTCTATAGAAAGGTCTGGGCTGTCCACAACATAACTGTATTATGCCTCAATCCTCAGTATTGAGCACAGAAAACAAAACGCAATATAATTCCCTTCCCCCACCAGACAAGAGACAACGATGATGTAGCCAAAGGTTCATCTTTGTCTGTGGCCAGTCATAGTGTCAGATATGTCTGCTATTCTGTTATTATCCAGCTGTGCGGTGCATATTGGCTCATCATCCCTCTCACTGAACTCCTGCTCATATCTCATTCCTCATTCCTTTGTATCTCTCCAGCGCCACACGGACACGTGTGGCACAGTGAAGCAGCATACCATGAGATCGTTTTGCTGAATAGGGTGGAATGTATAAAATGGAATTGATAAGCGCCATCATACTTTATCTTTGATAGCTACTCTGGGGCCAAGAGCAGTACTCAGTGCTTTCTATTGTGCAGCCTCCTGCAATGATTGTATGTTAACTACATGGCTGTGAAGCAAGAGTATTGTTATTAAAATGTGTCCCTGGGTACATGACATTGTAAAAAAAAATATTGATAAGGTACTGGCTTCTGAAACAACAGTATCATACCCACAAGCCACAATGCTTTCCACGAACAGCATGAATTCTAAATAAATTCTAAATTCAGGTGTCATGTTAAAATATTTGTTTTGTGTTTAGGTTATAAGATAGTTAGTTACGTTTAGGTATAGGCATGGTGTGGTTATGGTCAGGGTAAGGATCGGGAGGGTGCTTAGCCAATAAGATGCGTGACTTACATTTATGAATGCGGGTATTGGTTCAGGAGCCACAAGATGATGATAAGGCATAGTCTTCATTACTGTGCCTCTTCCCACTTCCGCAATTGAAACCATGGGTTTAGAATTCAAAGTCACACCATGTGCCATTTAGTCATTTCCTAGGATCGACCCAGTGCCAGGGATGAGAGCACACACTGAGTGGCTGAGTGATGTTGTGGACAAAATAAAATACCACAATATTTTGACCAAATAATTCTAGCTATTGTGGGGATGGCTATTGTTGCTTTCACAAAATATTTACACATTATTTGATAAATAATCATCAGTAATGACTATATAATAACTAAGTGGGTTAGACAAGAAGTTCAGAAAATTCTTTTTACTGTAATGGAGCCTTTTAAAACCAGGAAAAGACAACACTTATGCCATATCATGACAAAATCCCAGGTGATATCTAGCCTCATATCACGATCTTGCTATATTATCTACTCTATATATTTTCCCACAGGCCAGCCCTAGCGCACACACACAGCAACATGCCAACAGAATATTGAATTAGATGAAAATGTGTGAAGTGGATTAGCTAAGTGAGCGTCACAGCTTAGCCCAACTCACACAGCAGTCACACTCATTATATCTGTCATTCCTCTCGCCAGCGCCATGGACAAGAGCCACACGGTGAAACTCTTCGTGGGCAACCTGGCGTTGGACACCACCCAGGAGGAGCTGTCGGCCATCTTCGAGTCCTACGGCCAGGTGGTGAGTTGCAGTGTGCTGCGGCAGTTCGCCTTCGTGCACCTGCAAGGCGAGGGCGCCGCGGAGCGCGCCATCCGCGAGCTCAATGGGCGCGAGTTCCGCGGCCGGAACCTGGTGGTGGAGGAGTCGCGGGGCCGGCCGCTGCACTCCACCAAGGTGTTTGTGGGCAACCTGAGTGGGATGTGCACCACCGAAGACCTCCAGGAGCTGTTCCAGACCTTCGGGAAAGTTCTAGAATGTGACAAGGTCAAAGGTGAGCCATTGGGAGAGGGCTGGGTGGGTGGTCATGTTTTTAAATTGTTTTAAAAATGTGTAATCGTTCTATTTTGAGGAGGTGATGTGAAGATGTGACATCACACTTAACCAATGCGTTCAGTGTCGAGAGCACACACTGGAGAATCGCTGCCAGCCCATGTAAAACTTGTTGCCAGTTTTAGGTGGACTGCCGGTGATTTTACAGGACGGAGAGAGCTCGCTATCGACACGGAGCGCACGGGTGTACTGTGCAAGGGTGATGTCAGGTTTTCACAATGTTCCCGTCACACAGTAGAACGATTACATTCACATTTAATACAGACAAAGTTACACGTTAAAATCGTCACTCCGCCATGTAGCGTCATTGTCCATGACCATGCAAACATTCTAGAGCAGTGGTGTGTTTACCAAGAACTAATTCACACACCCTCAACCTGAGAGCGGAAAACAAATTCATGATGTCCCCAGGTGACGTCTTTGATCTGAATGAAACCCTGGGTTAGACTAGTCTCCAGACACCACTGGTGCAGAGAGAGTCAATGATGCCATGCCATGCCATGCAGACATGAGAGCAAAGAATATTGCATGTGGTTATCATAACACAGCAGAGATATGTCTGTGTATTGAGGTCAGGAGTGTGTCTATAACTGTCCTACATCGGCTTTATAGCTTCAGCATGTGATATGTGATACAGCGGTCTAGAGTTCTGTCAGCCCAGATGCAAGATGCACTCCCACTGCGATAATCTAAGGACATGGCATTTAGAGGAAACAAAACGCAAAGATATACCGTTGATTTTCTGTCTACTGTCTGTTTCTGTAGTTGTGATAGTAATTGAAAACACTGATCTGAACGTAATAGGCCTAGCCTTTGGGGACACAATTTGATGGTGTGTCCCCCTTGATTAATGTATACCACACTGGTAAATACACGTTTTGTCTTGGATCACAATTAGATATATACCTGTGAATGCTGCAAAAATAATACAAGGGTCATTAGTTTGTTATTTTCTTTATTTTGTTGTAATCACTGGTGCAGCTATTGTTGTTATTAATGGCATCTCTTGTTCAGTGGATATTAGGGACCCTTGTCACTGCTAGATATCTTATCCAAACAGGAATTCACTTGCATTCAGTGAGCTCAATCTAGCTGTCAAACAATAGACTGGAATAAGGAGTCTTGAGTTCTGTGGGCATGTGCCATTCTAACCGATGTCCCTGCACTCAATGACAGCCAGGAGTTCTTCCTCTGCAGGCTATGCCTTTGTCCACATGGAGAACAAGGAGGACGCGCTCCAGGCCATCGAGGCCCTGCACGGCACCTCCTTCAAGGGCCGGCCCCTCTCCGTGGAGCTGTCAAAGGTCCAGCCTAGCAAGCAGACGCCCACGGGAAAGATCCCCTGCGTGAGCTGCGGCAAGCAGGGTCACTACGCCGGGGAGTGCCCCGCGGGGAAGTCCACAATGGAGCAGTACCAGAGCCAGGCGGCCGTGCTTGCCGCCGCCGCCGCGGCGGCCGCCGGCCTGCCCCTCCAGGTCCAGCAGAGCGTGCACAACTCGGTCTACAACACGTCCACGTTCGACCCCACCTACGCGGCCCTTACGGGGCTCACCGCCGGCACGCGCGCCGACGGCAACCCTGTGAACCCTGCCGTGTACGGCGCCCTTGCCAGCCAGGTGTACGGTGCCAACGTGGCCAACCAGCTCTACGGGACGGTGGCCGGGCAGGCCTCCCTGACGCAGGCCTCCACGCAAATGTCCCAGATGTCGCAAATGTCCCAAATGTCGCAAATGTCCCAAATGTCGCAAATGCAACAAATGCAAATGCAACAAATGCAACAAATGTACCCCAACATCTACGGCCAGGTGGCCGCCAGTCCCGCGGCCGCTGCGGCCGCAGCCTACAGCACCCCCGTTTACGCCCACGCCATGGCCAACCACCACCCGGTATACTTCGCCGCGGCGCCGGGCCTAGAAATGCAGTCGGCGGTCAACCCGGCGTACAGCGTCTCCCAGGCGATGTACGGCGCCGCCGCTCCGACCTACACCCACATAGGTGCCATGGGGGCGACGGACCCCACCACGGCTCTCTTCGAGGCGGCCAGACAGGCGCACTACTTCGCCCAGGGGCAGCAGGTCATGGCCGATCAGCAGGCGCAGGCTGCGGCCAAGTCCGGGGAGAGGGATCGCAGCCCCCTGCGGAGGACGGCGGCGCCGCTGCTACCCGACCCGGTGATGAAGCCCTTCATGTACCAGAGGGCCAACAAGCCCCGGCGGCCCCTGCTCCCCACGCCGGCCGGCCGGGCAGCCGAGGAGGCAGCAGAGGCAGCGGAGGACCCCATGGCCAGGTAGAGAGAGAGAGTGTGTTTGTTTTGGTAAAGGACCATATCTGCCTCAATGCATGTCAATGTGTATTCACAGTTTGAACCATACACCAGTGCTTCTCAAACTTTAGTCAACGACCACCAAATTGATTGTATGTGGCCGTGGACCCCCATCTGAAAAGAGCTTGTGCTAGGGGCCCCCAGAAGAGAAGATTTGTGTAAGAGAATTTCTAAAAAATAGCAGATGTACAATCTTGCATCGTGTCGCGCTGCGAGCTTGTAGATCTGCTATTTTTTTATATCCAACATTTAAATGGATAAAATGATTGTGATGCTATACTACTTTTCCTGGGGACCCCACTTTGAGAACCACTGCCATAGACCATTTTACAACTTAAAATGGAATATTTTAGTCTAATAATTGCTAGAAAAAACGTGCCGCACGAGAGGAGCACACACCAGGTGTGCGACACCATAGGAAAACAATGGTTTTACTGGCGCCGTGTTTTATTGATGACGCGTGTCTTGGTGTTATCGCCCACAGTGGTTAATCTCTTCTTCTGTCTTTTTTTTTTACTTCCATTATATTTTCTCCAAAGTGATGAAGACGGTACCGAACGTACCTAAATAATTGAGTCCATGTTAAAACATTAATGTTTGAATTTCATTAGTAAATCAATCTTTTCTCTGAGGACTATTTTCAGCTGCACTTTTCAAGTTAATCTGCTATATAGAATCCATTGAAAAAAAGCCATAACTTAGTTTCTTAAGATAATACTCACACTATGATATTTAATGTGTTGAATTATGTATCTCAAGCCAGAGTTTCATACCAACCAATCCAACGGCTTTGTTGAAAACCAAACAAAAAATGGTCAGCAGTAATGTCAAATATTGTCAGTAGGCTAAATGTGACAGACCACCCTTATTAAAGCTGCAGTTCAGAACTCTCACGTCCTGTCCGGGCTGATCCCCATGCTAGCGCTTACATTTCTACTGTTGAGCTATTATATAGCAGATTCCACCTATGGGAAGGTTATAGTTATGTGCAGAAAGCAGAGAAAATGTTAATTTTATAAATCGTATAATACTGAACAAAACCATTTTGTTGTGATCAGGTGATTTCTGGGTGTACTCTTCTTGGTGATCCTGGGATCATTCACAGGCTGCGGAAGAGCGCCCTCTATCGTTAAACCACTGAAAACATTGCCAAATATGACGAGAAATCTCATCATTGGCTGTCAAATAGTTAACATCCTCCATCATACAAATTGGTTGAAAATAATGTAATGTTTTATTCACAAAAGAGTCATGGGTCGAAGCATTATGTAAGTTTTTCCCCATTTGTACTGCTTCTCAGTACAGACTTTGATAAATTCGGGAACCGCTGATGATTCCACAGGTTTACTCATTCCTTGGACTCAAAACTAATATACTTGTAATTATCCCCCTCACCCCCTCTACCTGTGTCCTGACTTGCCTGTTCCAGGTAGTGTGTGCTATTATCAGCTCTACTAGTATTGATATTAACATTAAACATTAAAACCACTTTAACCATTATTTTATACTTTGGCTATTAGAAAATAGAAGATATACAAGCTCATAGCGTGCTATGAGCTTGTAGATCTGCTATTTGAGAAATAGTGGAAATTTGTGCAAATCTTTGTGTGTATACAGTATGTGTGTGTGTGTGTGTATATATATATATATATATATATATATATATATATATATATATATATATATATAAATAAAATTAAAGCAAACATCTTTGCTTCTGGGGGGTCCCTGGACCAACATATTTTGAGATGGGGGTATGGCGATACTCGCTATGAGCTTGTATATCTGCTGTTTTTGAATAGCCAAAGCGTAAAATAATGGTATAAGTGGTTACACAGATGCGTTCCCGGTTTGAATGGGTTAAGTAGCGCCAGCCGCGTGGTCACGTGCTACTCCCTACCCTTCCTCTTTTTCTTTCATCCATAACTGCATTATCCTACCTAAACCCTCCTCTTGTCTGTCCACCTCGTCCATCTCCCCCCCCCCCCCAACCCCCACCCAGGTACTACGCTGAGTACTACCAGCAGCTGCAGCAGTACCCTCAGTTCCAGTACGCCTACCCGCCCCCCAGCGCGATGGCGGCCCTGCCAGGCATGCCCGGGATGCCCACCATGTCTGCCATCCCCGCCCAATCGGTGGCCACGCTGGACGCCCTCAGGCCGGTGGCGGCGGTCGCGGCCGCCATGGCCGCCCCCAGAGTGTATGAGCCGCCGTTGCCGCCGGCGCCCGCGCGCAAGGAGGCAATCCTCCGCCGCCCCGAACTCTCCCTTCACACGCCTGAGCCCCCCTTCCGATAGTCCGCACTACACAACTCTCCTCTTGCTCCCTCCTCCTCCTCCTCCTCCCCCCACCCCTCACCCCTTCAAAAAAGGACCCCCCAAACCTTGCCCCCCTGTCTCCTCAAACCCCCCCTGCCCTCCCCCGTCTGACCACCTCACAGCGGCTGTATGTGTGTAAGCGCGTGTGTGCATAGGGGTTCTATGTTTGTTTGCGGGGTGGGGTTTGATACTGTGGCGCTCCGTGGTTTAACCCCTGCTTCTGGAGGGACTTGAACCGCCAACCTTGGGTCCTGGTTTAGCGCACGCGCAGCGCAGCTTAGAAAGGGACGAGCAGCCTCTCATCTGTTGTACGGGCATTCTTAGCACATTTCAGTCTCTCCTTTCTTTTCTTTTTTATCGTGCCAGTCCAGTCTCACTCCTGTGCCAGTATTTTTGACTGACCAAGTCAGTTATTCCATATGCCTTTATTTCTGCGAATCAAGTATGATATTTTTTTTCCAAGGCCAAGCCTATAATTAACCAACCATTGGTTTTTAATCAAACCAATCAGCCATGCTCCTGTAAGCCTCAACGATCAAATCAGGGCAGCTACTTTTGAAACCCTGTTTTGCCTTATGTTGGAAGTGTTTTTGTTTAGATTTCTGGATGTGTTTACCAATCAGATGAGATGTCAGATAAGCACATTGTATACCGTCTGCGCTGCGCTGTGTCCGGCCGACCCAAGGTTGGACAAAGATATGGGGGGGAGGGGGGGGGGGGGGGTTTCTTGTCTCGAATGTGATGTGATTGTAGTACGAATGTGTCGGCTCCTAAGCTGTGATAACAATGCAGCACACAAACACTCACACATGACACAAAGATGTGCCGCAGGTTAAGACCTGCGCTTGGAGAGAAGAAAAAAAAACGTAAAGCACACGCTAGCGTACTGTTATGTATGTTTAGACTTGCCCCCAAAATCCCTCCCCTTCACCCCTTCTACTGTAATTATAGCACTGAAAGACACTGCCTCACCTCTCTCCCTCTCTCTTTTTAATTGCACCTGCCTACCTCTGATACTGAGTTTTAGTGGAGAAATTACAGGCCCAAGTGTTTGCGGTGGAGAGAACTCGAGAATAAGAGGATTTTCCACAAATGAAATTTTGTTGCCTAATCCTAGCGTATTAACCGACCTAATTTTGTATGTAGACCGAATGACAAGCAACTAGTGAACATCTCCCTTCAGTTTTTATAAAGCACAGTCCTGCTGTGTACTTAGCAATTCTTTTCCATTGATTCATAATGGGGGAGGGGGGCGTTATACAATGCTATCCTCGATTCTATTGTATTCTGTTGCTCAGCTCTGGTAGAAACTTTGGTTAAAAAAAAAAAAAAAAAGCTTTGGGAAAGTTTCACCCAGTCAGCAGTTTACCTGCCTGGAAGTCATAAAAAGTTTGGTGTCAGCAGTTCAGAAAGGGATGCCACATTTTAGTGACATTGACATCTCTGTGTATGTATATAAATAATCTTGACTGTACTTCCAGAGGCCTTTTTTAAAATAGTGTTTGTATTGTTTGTTTTTTAGTGTAGTTATGTTTTGTGCAAGTCTGCCCAGGGCAACGATGAATTCTAAATGGTGAAACAAATCACCTCTGTGGACTTGCGAATGAGCTGTTTACGATTAATCTTTACATGTTATACTGCATCCTACCTAGAATCTATGTGACGATGAGCTTAACTCTGTGCCTATAAGATTTGAGTGAAGTGCATTAAGTGGAGGGATCTCCCATTTTTTTAAGTGCTTTTGACTAATTTTATTTTTTAATCATGTGAGACCGGGGGGGAAGGGTTCATTTCTATAGCGGGTGGCTCTACACAATGTACAAAATAATAAATCATGTGAACCAAGCAGAGCTCTTTCATGGGAATTGCACACCTCCCATTGTTTTTTGTTTTTTAATTATCTTCAGAGAGATTATGAGGCATTTTAAATAAAATCTTCTAGTGGTGCCGAAAAGCATTTGCTGTGCCCTCCCCTGCCTAAACGACAACTTCCTAATGAACTGCTAGTTAAAGCAGAATGCTATTGCCATTGGTACCAATGAACTGAGAGATGGTGCAGTGTCTTCCAGTCACCCACAAGCAGTAATCCTTTTCCACGTACATACAAGGCCTAGGTCAAATAATATTTGCAAAAAAGCTTAAGGGTTTGTTTTTAATGTATTCGTAGCTCCAGCCGAGTTGGGTTTTCCGCGTAAAGACAATTAGGGGAGTGCCACAAAAGTTGTCAACAGAAAGGTGTATTAAAAGCAACTTTCAAAATAGTATAACCTATAAACT
Source organism: Gymnoscopelus braueri (assembly GCF_963280865.1). Classification (NCBI taxonomy): domain Eukaryota; kingdom Metazoa; phylum Chordata; class Actinopteri; order Myctophiformes; family Myctophidae; genus Gymnoscopelus; species Gymnoscopelus braueri. The sequence continues at coordinate 19,127,539 of NC_137620.1, forward strand.
TTCTGGCACCCATTGAATTGTCCTCCTACGTGGCGAACTCCACCCCTCTGGCACGCCAAGGCAAATAAAACAAATTCTTGATACAATTCTTTTGCGAATAACCTTTGACCCAGGTACACCGCATTGACAAACACCCTCTCAAGACACCATACTGCCTCGCTGTTCTCCGTTCCCTTCTTCCCCTGTGGTTTTTAAGTGGTTAAGTGACTTTTTGCATCTCACAATCTCAAAATGTAATCTTTCTGTGTCTTATATACACCCGCATACCAATTGCATCCTTCGAGTTCTGTGGTTGCGAAATGTCTTGTTTGCCATGTCTGAGACAGAATTTTTTAGTATTTTATTTTTTGCCTTTTTTATATATATATATAAAAACAGCATGCTTTTTTTTTTTTGAGAACATGTATTACTATACCCACCATTATAATAAAGAATGTTTGGCTCACTGCTGTGGTAAAAAGCAGAACAAAGGTTTGGTGGGGAGGGGTTTCCCCTCTTCTTATTCATTTATTTCCTGTTTCTCTTGTGTGAATTGACCACCAGACCCATTTGACTGGGGGATCCAGGGGGGAGGAAAGATGTAGATGCTCACCCAGCTATGCTTTCTTTGGTCTCGGTAAGTGGGGAACAGTGCTCTTCCTCTCTCCAGCCTCTCATACTATTGTACCTGGGTTGGCATGTACAGCAGGACATACTCCAGTATGTACCGCTGGGTTGGCCTGTGTAGCAGGTCATCACCGGTGCACCAATCAGACTCTCTCTTTGTCCATTCATTTCCGACTGGACTCCAAACTTGGGTCCAATGGTTTCTCACGGGTTCCAGAGAAGGTACTGAATAAAAGGGATTAGACAAAGGCTAATCGTTGAGTTTAATGCGATTCTTTCAAATGGGCATTAATGCGCCTAACGCCCCTGGCAAAAACACAGGGCAGGCATTGTAACTTCAATTGGGGTTGCCCTTTTATATACAGACGGGAGTCCCATTCACACACATACAGTGTGTATATACTGTGTATATACATACAAAGTTTGATCTGGAGAGCTGGGACTGGGGAGAGGCGCACAGATAGAATGGCCTGGGTGCATTTTGATCTGTGGGGCAGTTCTGTGGCTGGGGTTTGAGGGGTGTGCGCTGGTCTGTTCTTCCTCCTTCCACCACCGAGAACCAACCCTGTACCACCCTGTGTGTGTGTGTGTGTGTCTACTATGACTCTCTTCTTGACCCTGCATGTGAAGTATCTTGTATCTCTGCCACCCAGCCACGCTGATAAGTGCAGCTCTGACTAACTGTCTCAACTGAATTAGGTCACCAGGCCCGTCTGGGACGACGGCCCACGCCGTGCGCGCCTGCGCAAGAGCGTGGGGCTGCGCCGGCCACGAGGGGGGAAGACTTTTAGCGTGGCGCCACGGCACGCGGGAACTTGTTCTCTCTCTCCACCACCAAGGTAAATCAAAAAACCCCCAACAAAAAAAACAAACAAGCGCTGTCCCCGCCCCGCCTCGCCTCACCCCCCTTCCCTTGCCGACTCCCCCCTTTTTTGACTGTCTTGACCTCCTGTCCTCCGCCATCACCACCACCGCCCTCCCACCTCCGTGGCGCTTCCCTTGTCCTGCGATGGCATTGCCACACAGCCTTGAGCTTCTTCGCGGTTCTGGGATGGAAGGGAGGGGGCGGGGCTAATATCCTCCTCACCAGTCCGAGGGAAAAACGTGACTTTGTCCTGTGTCGCATCCGCACAACAGACGACTGACCGTGCCCTATCTGTCTCACTGTCCCGCTGGCCTGTGTGTGTGTGTGTGTGTGTGTGTGTGTGTGTGTGTGTGTGTGAGAGAGATGGAGGGAGACTGTGGGCCCTATCTTATGTGCCGCCTTACCCCTATCTTTTACTATTTTGAAAAACATTTGAAAATATTTCAAATAGCCTATCTACAAGCTCACAACGTGTCAATGTAAATTGGCTATTTGAATTATTTTCAAATGTTTTTCAAAATAGTAAAATATGACTAGTACGTTTAGGCATAAGAGGTAAGGCGGCGCGCAAGATAGGGCCGTGTGAGAGAGTGTGTGTGTGTGTGTGTGTTTCAGATGTGTGAAGAGTGTGTTTGTTGGCGTTGCTGTCTCGTTGATTGGCGTATCTATCTACGCTTGGCACATGTGGAATCCTCCCCCACCTCCTGCCCGCCAGTCAACTCCTCCTCCGCCGTATTCGCCGCCCCTCCCTCTCCTCTCTCTCTTTCTTCCCCCTTTCCTCTTCAACCCCTCCTCCTTAACCCCCATCTGCGCCTCCTCCCCCCCTTTCCCCCCCAAACCTCTCCGCCGTCCAAACAAGCGCTTGCCAGTCGCCGCCACCGTCGCCATCTTGGATCGGGGGTTCGTGGCTCTGGCTCAGAACTCCCACTTCCCAGAACCACCCACCTGACCCAACCTGACATCCCCCCTCCCCCTCCCTGCCTCCCTCCACTTCCTGAAACCATAGAGACGCGGCCGTGACGACGGACAGTGTGTGCGTCGGCCCCGCCGTCGGATGCAGTAACATTTCATACAGAGACTTCGGTGTCTTGAAACGAGCTGCTTTGCTTGAAACTGTCTTCAAAAACAGTAAAGCGCCTGGTTTGTCCTCTGTATGAGGAATGCATCTCAGTCCCGCCACCACTGCTTTCAGGTTTGCGTATACCCAACTGAGCTCATTTCACAGTGAGCTGACAAACCGAACCTCCATTTTTATGAGGGTTTTTAACAGCGGGAATGGTTTCGTAAGTCTTTTGTCCTGGTCCCCCTCACAGCCTCCTCCGTCCCCTGTCAGAAACATCCTATAGGACAGGCCTGGGTATGAGGCCTTGCTCGCCTGCAGATTCTCAACAATCTCAGAGTTCCTATAGGATTTTTCTGGTGTGGCACCTCTGTCTGTATATCTTTCACGCTGGAAACAGCCCGAACTGCCTGGTTATGCGCTCTCTCGACTTGATTTGAATGTTTGTGTATATTTGCTTAGAATGTCCTTGTGATAAGATGCAGTAGCTGAATGCGCGCACACACACACATACAGAGTCGACTGAGTTCTCCGACATTTGCTCTGACAGCTGGGAGATGCAGTACACCAGAGGGGGCCGAGTCAAGACAAAGGGTGTGTGGCCTTTTCTCTGTCTAACCTTTCATTGAGACAGAAGAAGGAGGAAAGGATGAATGGATAGATGAATTGATGCAAAGGTGAGTTGGTAGCGTCTGGGTCTCCTGTTCGTCACCCTTGCTCCCTAACCTCACTGTCCTGATGGTGGAGAACTATCGTGGTGTCTTTTTATAAGTATTTTGTCAGGTAGTGAGATAGGGCTAGAATAGTCTGGGTTAATGGTGCATTCACTTCAGGTCTATTTCAAAATAGAATTGAGAATATATAAATTATACATATGTATTATTCTAAAATGTTCTGTCAAAGAATGTTGAATGCTGAGTTGTAGTTTCAATTCACATTGCTTTGTCCACCAAGGCATTTTTTCCTGAGCGCAGTGTATTGTTTTAAAATTATTTTAATGGGAGAACCACGTATTTACGCGGTGCTGAACACGGTAGCAGTGTGACGAGGCGCTGTGTGTCTATTCTGCGCTGTGCGTTTGCGTCTGGTCGCCGAGAGTTGAAATATTTTCAACTCTGGGCTTTTGGACGAACGTTTTAGAAGAGTGCCTTGCATTTTTAGCTGGGAAGAGACGCGGCCTTGAACAAATAGACTCCAACCCTGCTTGCAAGAGACATGACAATTGTCCCTAATTACAAATAACTTTAAATAAAGTATTTAAATACCTTTTTTTTTTAAATTGTGGTTGCTGGTGCACTCTAAAGTTTAATTGGGTGTATATTGTCCCTGTATTTTGTAAGAACTTCTATGGGAACTCTCCAAACGGCTACTTAACGTGAGTAACTAAAAGTCAATAACTGTGGCATTTGCTTTTTCTTACCACTTAAACCCTAAACTTCAACTTCCGAGGGGTCAATACTTGGTCCCCTCCTTTTCCCCTCTAGACCAAATATCTTCACAGAAAATAGCCCATCCACAAGCTCACAATTGGTGAGCTTATGTATCTGCTATTTCCGCCAAATCTTCACCTATTAAGACATACCCAGAATAGGGACACTAGGGGTTTAAGTGGTTAAACGATATACTGACAGAAACAAAGTGCCATCCTCCGTAATCAGGACAGCTGGTGTTCCAATAGTTTCCTCCACTGCCCCACACCCAATCCATCCTGCCACCCCCTCCACCCCCCCCCCCCACCCCACTCCTCACTCCAGGCTCAGGATGTTGTTGAGTTCTGGGCTTCCTACGCTTGGGTGAATGCAGCCACGCGTTTCTAAACCCCTGCTTTATATTCACAGCCACAAACTCGCACTGACAGCCAAACCCCATTGCCTTCCAGCTTCCTCCCAACCCAACACCTGCCACACACACACACACACACACTCACTTTTCTGCTCTCTGTGTATTGGACAGCAGTTAAACATTCATTGGGTGTGTTCCAGATGCCCGGGCTAGAAGCACAGCTCTGCATATTGCATGAGATGTTTGAGAGAGCGCTTGACTTTACAAAGGCCTTATTCGGCCACATTAAGCCGCGTGTTAAAGTATGGGGGTGCTATTTTAGGAACACAATAATGCCGTGGTACTTGATGTACTCGATGAAGATCGCTTCGTCCATACACAACACATCGATCAATCTCACAGGTTGTGTCACACTATAAATACAGTGTGCACAGGCATGATTGTATATATGTTTCCGTAAGTGTGTATGTTGTGTTGTTACCCGGTTGTAAGTGTGTTATGTATATTGGGGAAATGCTTACACTCTATTATTGTGTTTCTACAATACTTTCCCATATACAGGTTAATACGTTTGGATAAAGCCATTGTAAAAGTGATGTGTTAAAGAGGGTGTGAGTGATGTTTTTGTAAAAAATAAAAAAAAGTTTTAAAAGTTAAACCTCTATATTCAGATTATAATCATTGCAATAGAGTGTCTGTAACAGGTCTCTCCATCTCCAGATGTCAGGGTAGAAAACCCCACAAAGACAATAAATCATTATTCATTTCATAGTGTTTCAATTTTGTCTGCTCATTTTGATTGCGTCACCACTTCCCATGTAGAAAATATATAATGTGATAACATTTGCTCACCTGAAAATGTTTACTAAAGAGCTGGAGAGGTGGGGGGAGGCCATCGGGAATTAGTGCTATTTAACCAATATTTGTATTGAAAACTATCACTGTGCACCCCCTTTAAGTGGCTGTGTTTGTTTTCACAGGGTATTGAAGGTTACAGCCATGTGCATGTGGGAACGTTCCACTTGACTAGTTTTGACAGAAGTCACAAACCATGTTGTCTCTGTGGTTGCACATCGATGCACAGCAGAATCCCCAGTGGTAATTTAACTGACAGTGTAAAAATAGCCACTTTAATACTGGCCCCCTTTTTTCATTTTTTTTCTTTTTTACCCTTTCAGAGTTAAATTATTGTACTGAATTGTACTGTGTAAAGACTGGATATATAGGCTTAAGCAATGCTGATATAATTATAATACGGTAAACCTGTTTGAAATGCTTAGCTTCTTGAAGTGGCAGATGGAGTTTGGGGGAGGGGGGGGGGCTGGGCTATCACATCAAGGCAGTTCAGAAACCATTGGTTCTCATAGTGTCTGGTAAGTTGGAAATCACGTACTGTAAAATCCCCTGTGTTAATTGAACTCTTTGAGTGTACAAATAGACCCGTAATGGTTCTGTTTATACACCCTCTGAGTTACAGACCGGTGATGGTCGATAATTAGTAAACTTGACTATTGGCTCGGTATACTTAGTCTGCTCTTTTTTCCCTCTATACCAAACCTCTCAAAAATAGCCCTCTATACCAAACTTCTCAAACACAGCTGATCTACAAGCTCACAACGCCTCGTGCTGCGAGGCGTTGTGAGCTTGTAGATCGGCTATTTTCGGCTAAAGCTCTCCTCAGAATACAAATGCTAGGGTTGAAGTGGTTAATAAAAAAAATTAACTTTTCTATCACACAAAGATTTGGCGGCCCCTGTAGTAACTCTGAGGACCCCCCAGGGGTTGAAGACCCCTGCTCTATAATGTGTACAGAAGGCACCATTAGTGCTTAGTCAGATCCTTGACCTTTATATAGTATTACAGGCCAAATACAGTATACGAGGTATGATGAAGGCTTGTAGCAGCAACATAATGCATTGTGGATGTTATAAACAGCTATAATGCATCATAGATACTAGTGCAATGGCCATTTTTTTGTGGTCCAGTTCTGGAGAACTGCTAATCCGACTTTGACATATATGCAAAGGAAAGTGATTCCTGGAATGCATGTTCTTCATAGAACGTGTTGCCAATATTTCCTTGTTATTTGCATTATGGCCAAACACACATTTGGCTCCATGGGTCAAAACATTGACATATTGGCAGGTCCTCAAAACCTCTTGATTCAGATGTGTACTTAGGCCATCTGCATAGCAGTGTTATCCTGTAACCTCGGGTCAGCAAACGTGTGTGGCGGTAGGACAGAGGACAGCTGTCAGCCATTAATGACATTTTCATTGACAACTCACAGGCACATGTCTGTGAAATCACCAGAGAATCCCAAGTCTTTTCCCATCAGTGGTCCTTTTATCATTGATTACACTTCAGTCAGTGTTGTGGTGTAAAATAACTAAGTACATTTACTCAAGTACTGTAGCCTACTTAAGTAAATGTTTTAGGTACTTTTACTTTACTGGAGTATTTTCAATACTTTTACTTCTACTCCACTACATCTCAGAGGCAAATATTGTACTTTTACTCCACTACAATTATTTGAAAACTTTAGTTACTAGTTACTTTGCAGATATACATTATTAACATAATTAACAGCATACATTAACCACATACATTAACCACTTTAGCCCTATTTTATACCTAGGCTATTTGAAAATAGCAGATCTACAAGCTCACAACGCAATGTGACGTGTTGTGAGCTTGTAAATCTGCTATCTTCAAACATTTTAGAACTTTTACTTTTGGTACTTTAAGTACATTTTGATACCAATACTTTTGTACTTTTACACAAGTACATTTTGAATTCCGGACTTTTACTTGTAACAGAGTATTTCTACATTGCAGTACTGATACTTTTACTTAAGTAAAATAATTGAGTCCTTTTCCACCACTGCATATCACACTTTATTTACACCTCACCATGACGTGTTTGTTTACAGGCATCACAATTTGCTCTTCTGATTTCCTCTGAACAGCCGTCGGCAAATGGTAACTACACATTACTATACGGTTAGCTAAAGCTTCCACAAATAGGTTAATGGACCAAGTCAAGTGTGGTTACATTTAAATGCCACGAATAAGTCATTCCAGTTTCTAGACATGCTTTCACATCCTGTTTCATGACTGAAAAGCAAATCAAATCATAAACTCAAGGCCATTCATTTCAGCCGGAGGTGAGAGGGCCTTTGAAACAATGATGCTTCAGTGACGAATTACAGAGCAAACATACTCCTGATACAACTGACTTTAAACATTGTAGGCATATGTATGCATTTATAGTAATTTTTCTTGCATTGCTCAAAATGTCCTTTTAGGGCATTGTTCGGTTTGCCCGGAAATCGCTAATAAATTTGATTTTTGAAAGAATTAATGTCTGCTTCTCTTTTGTTTATGTAGCTTGCTGTGATTTAAATATATATCTGCACTGTTAGAAGTGTAATTATCTATACCTCCAAAAAGATTTTAGGTGTGTGATTCATTGTGTGTTTTTTTTTTTATATTATCAATTTGAATAAAATGTGAGTGATTTGTTTTATTATTGAAATACATTATTATCAGCAGGAGTACAACAATGATAATTATCTTTAACCACTTAAACCCCAGCATCCTTATTGTGGGGAAGACCTTTGTCCGCAGAAAATAGCAGATGGACATGATGGCTGTGAGCTTGTCGATCGGCTATTTTCAGCAAAAGCCTTGCCCACAATAACAGAAAACAGAAAAGACACCATAGTAGCCTACTATAGAGCCCTAGAGGGACTCCGGTCAACCATATGGGGTTTAAGTGGTTCATACATACAGCCTCTTTCGTCTGGAGGCTTCATGGATCACTGTAAACCAGGGGTCTTCAACGTTCTTCTGGCCAAGGACCCCTAGATCAGTGTTTCTCAAAGTGGGGTCTGGGGACCCCCAGGGGTCCTTGGAGGTGTTCCAGGGGGTCCCCAGCAAAATGTGTTACCTCGGCCATTTAAAAACAGCAGATGTACAAGCTCACAGCGCGTCACTTGGTGCCGCGCTGCAAACTTGTACATCTGCTATTTTGGAACATTTTTGAAAAATCTTGAAAAGTGTTTTTTTTAGCACTACTCTTCTCTTCTGTGGGTCCCTGGCACAACACATTTTCAGATGGGGGTCTGTGGCAAACTATATATCAATTTGGGGGTCCTTGGCACGAAAATGTTTGAGAACTACTGCCCTACATGAGAGTTGTTGCTTTTTGTGGGTGGGGGAGGGGCAATATGACGAAGTTCTCGAAGCTAGCTCACTATATTTAGCTGATTGTCTCAGTAATGTCTGTTGACCATTGAGAGATATGAGACTATATAGCTTGGAAGTATTCCCCTGACTTTTCTTGTGACTGGGTTGTGTCCATGCTGCAGCTTCGATGGCTTCATAGATGTGTTTGACAGACAGTATACTCTGCTAATAATGTTGGATTTGTGTATTTTCAGACATTCAATAAAAATAAAAAAAGTAAAGTTCCTATCACACACATTTGGCGGCCCCCTGTAGAAACTTTGAGGACCCTCTGGGGGTCCCGGACCCCCTGTTGAAGACCCATGCTGAACATGACAAACAAAGGTGTTCCCCCTAAGCATTCTGATCTAATGAACCTCCTTTGTGTAGCGATACTGTAGGCTCAGCAAACCAAAGTGTCACATTAGACAGCAGGGAGTGGGAGGGTCGGTGGTGTCTTTGATCCTGATTTCTTTAAACCATTGGTTCTCAAAGTGGGTTCCGGGGACCCCCATAGGATCCTTGGGGGGGGGTTCCAGGGGGTCCCCAGCAAAAGTAGTTAGTGTAGCATCACAATCATTTTAACCACTTCATCCATTTATATGTTGGATATTCAAAAACGTTATGCCGTGCTGTGAGCTTGTACATCTGCTATTTTTTTTAAGAATTAGAAAAATCTTCAGATGGGGGTCCGTGGCCAAATATACATCAATTTGGGGGTCCATGGCATTAAAAAGTTTGAGAACTACTGCTTTAAACAACCACCCAGCCGGTGACTTTCTGAGTCTGACAGGCCAGGGGGACAGGGACAGTCTGACTGTGTGCCATTGAGAGTCACTAACAGCAACAGGTGCATTGGCACAAACCATAAAAAAATGGTGGTTCCTTCAGCAGGAGGGGGTCGTGGGGGGCAGTGGAGGGGTGTGACTGACGTGCCCTCTGGCCACTCACGCGGCCGCTTCCCCCGACGGCCCCGCCCTCCACACCTGTTTAGGGTCAGAACCCGACACCTCAGGGCGCTCCCCCGTCCCCATACTTATTGGGGTGCGGTCACGTGGGCCACCGTTTGACCAGGAAAGGACTAGCTTGCAGCGGCAGTGGGAGCACCACCTCCGCACAGGCACCCTCGCACCAGTGGAGCCCCTCTGTCTCTCTTGTCTCTCTCTCATTCTCTCTCTCTCTCTCTCTCTTGTCTCTCTCCCCCCCTGTCCTGAGGAGGTTCCCCCGAGAAAGCTTAGCCCGTCGATTTATGTTTTGATACATTTATTTTTTCTTACCATATAACATAGAGGACATAAGAAGTCCTTGACAAGAGGCGTGCAAGATGACGGCAGTCGAACAGATGATGAGTAGCTACAACAGCAGCTCCTACGAGATAGTGGAGGGACAGATTTACATGATCCAGGAGGATGACTGGGACAGAGACCTGCTGCTGGACCCGGCCTGGGAGAAGCAGCAGAGGAAGGTACGTTCAGATCACACCAGTACCCTCTGATTGATGGAATACTTTATTAACAGTTTGCAACAAAAGAAAAAGCACAGAGGTACAGATTCATACAAAAGGATGCTAAAAGGATAACCCAAGAAAGCACTATGGCTTGTTTCCATTGGGGTCCTGTGTCCTGTGTCAAGTACGCCCTCACATTGTCTGGTGTTACTGTAATCACAACAATAATTATTCTTTTGAGTGAAATAAATGTAAATGTATGAATTGAATTTGATAGGATGTTAATGTGGCCCTGGGATTTGTTGAACTGTTTACATGAAAGCAGTGAATGATAAGTGTTAAGTGCACAGTGGGAGGTTTGGTTGGTTGGGAAAGAGGCCATTAGATGTTTTAGCAGCTGGCCCTTCAAGTTCCTTTGGAAGCTGCAGCCAGATATTTTAAGTCGTGCAACTTTCTCAGTGTTGTCTTTCAGTTACCCCCCAACTGCCCCGTGAAGACGGTCTAAATATATCCCCCCAGTCCTCGTCCACCATTTGAATGATAAGCAATAAAATTATACTTGGAAGAACGTGCGAATTTTACGCACGGCTACGTCTCCATTTGGCACAATGGGAAATTACTCTTGAATACTCCACCCAAAGCATTTATAAAAACCTATAAAGCAAAGCAAATTAAATGTCCCTGAAGTAGAGTTTGAATTGTGTAACAAAAGACACATTTGTCACGAAAGTGGCTATATGAAAAAACGTTGCATGCATGCTAATTTGGTCTTTTATTGGACATGCAAACAGAAGCCACGCAAACCTCGACGTTCTGTAGTGAGAACTCAGTAGTCCTGCTTTGACAGTTTGGGGTGACAGTATGGTTGTCTTGGTGACCAGCTGGCCTTGTCGTGGAGATGAGTGAAACAGGTGCGTTTAATGAGCTGTCAGTGCTAAAAGTCATTGGGCCGAGATGACGTCAGTGTGCCACCTAAACTGGGACAATCACACCACAGCACAATAGCCAATTCAGCTTTATGACTATGTTTACATGACACACACACACACACACACACACACACACACACACACACACACACACACACACACACACACACACACGCACACGCACATACACACACACACACACACTGCCTTACATTGCATTGCTACAGGTTGTCACTGCAATGGCATTGCCGGTCATAATTGTGATTTATCTTTTATTGGTAGGGGGACATTTTCCGCCACTGACTTGATGGCTATGAATCATTATATCTCTTCAGCTAGATGACTGCAATGTCAGGAGGACATGGCTGTTCTTTACCATCCATTCTAAACCACAACTTCTGGGTCACAAGCTGAAAATAGCCATATGCTAAATCTGTCACGTCATTTACAGTCAATTAGCCTACACACACACCGTGATTGAAGGCCTGCTGGATGAAGCCGAAAATAACTACCAGCTCTCTTTGTAGTGTGATTTACAATACTACAACTACACAACAACCTTTCTTGTTTCAAAACCACTTGTACTGTAACAACAGCCCAGCGCCAGTTCAACAAATTGTTTCAGATGAGTGCAGATCCATTGAATTATGCAAAATGGCCCCCCACTTTTAGAAGCTTGGAAGCGCTGAGGATCCTTCCTTCTCAGTTTGACAAGCCTGAGAGAACTCAACAGATGGCAGCACCCAGAGAGAGAGAGAGAGAGAGAGAGAGGGAGAGGGAGATGGCAAAGCTAGTGGATATACGCCCCGGGTTGGTTTCACAAACCCACAAATACACATCCACCTAAAAATACTTTTCAACTTGCCGTGCACCCCTTCCCCTCCTTCCCTCCCTCCCCTCTCCTTCCTCCAGCTCTCTCTCTCACTTTCTTCCTCCATCAGGTTGAGCACTTCCTCTTGCCCACACTCTCTCCTCTTTTCACCCTCTCTCTCTCTCTCTCTCTCTCTCTATCTCTCTCTCAACTTGTTGAGGTGGCATACCCCGTGTATATCTTTTCTTGGATGCCACCTTTAGCTCGCTGTTACCCTCATTTCTTCTTTGTAAGTGGTTCTTACTTGTAACATGATAGAACACTGCTTGTTAAAACCCAGCACAAAACACGCCATCCATTCCATTTAACTTCACCTCTCAACCTCCCGGGGGAGTAGGTCACGGTATGCCCTGCTGCTCTCCTCGGCATGTAAAATCCAAGCTTAAGGCACTGATATCAGGCCGTAAATATAGATTGAGCATCATTTTGCGGTGTAATGAATCTGAAAGGAAACCCCGGCCTCCGCCACCTGTTCTCTGCCCCCATCCTTGAGATTTGACTGGAAAAATCGACTCACCACTTGACACACAGTAATAAAATGTTTGTCAACACAAAGTGATGTCGAATCTGATACCAGCCTTTCGAAATAGGCAGTGTGTTTGTGCTTGCCTAGATATGTGTGCATGTGTGTGATTGCATTGGTATGTGCATATGCTAGTCTGTGTGTACTCGCATTGGTTGTGCGTGTGTGTGTGTGTGTGTGTGTGTGCGCGCGCACGCGTGTGTGTGTGTGTGTGTGAGAGTGAGTTTGCGCATGCGTGTCTGACTTGTACATTACAACATTCATTGGTGTAAAATTATCATAATTGTCAAAATGTTAGCTACAAATTCCCCGCATGGCAGAGAGAGAGAGATAAATTCTGCTTTAATAGGAGCTGGCAACGGAACCTTGTGCGAGACAACGTCTCACACAAGGGATGTCAAAAAGAATGAAATACATAAAGAGTTATGGTAGAAAAGGTGTCTTACATCACTCCTGCCTTTGACAGTAGCCCACTCAGAAATACCCATAACTCAAAATGTCTCTCTCCCACTCGAGGTGAGAGAAAGATCAGGAATAAAAGTTCTTAAGGCTACAGCAGGCAACTTGGAGGCAAAATAGAGATACTATATCAGGAAAGCTGTGGGTGGAAAATGGATGTTTATGTTAAGGATCTAAGCCTATTGATGCCGGCTTTGCCTGAGGCTACACAAGAAGCTTAGAGATTTCTCTTCCTTCTTTTTTTTTTACAGAAAAAACGACCACTCATCTCTTGTACAGTAGAATCAATAGCCTGTTTGAAGATGAACTCTTGTGGTGTGAAAGCCAGAATACTTGTCTCAAAGAAAACAAAGAAGATGGTTAATGAGTATTTCTTATAAATGAGAAAGTGTTGTTGTTGTTGTTATTGCGTTTGTTCCTTTAGGTGTATCACAAGAGGACTTGTGTGGGCCTGTATCCATACATGCATATTTCAATATCTAGTTGTGTTGTTTATGTGGCGTAGCCCCCGATTGAAAGAAAACGAAATCTCATGAACACATTATCTAGTCTGGAAACTGAAATATCACACAGTCAGTCTGAGTGTTCAGCTGCTAACCGGCTAGCAGTCTGCCTATACAAGCGTTAACCTATAAATATCCATTGCCTAGGACAAGCAGCAGCCTCATTGGCTCAGCTGGGCCCATTAGCAACAGTGGATAGTGAATGTACACTATGTGTACAGCCACGGGGGAATTGGCATCCCTTCTGGTCAAATTAAGCTGACATTTTGTTGTCCCAGGAAGTGTAAAAGTTGTCACTTGCGGTCAGTCCCATGCTTCACCGTGTCAGGAGTCAGCAGTGTAAATGGGGTTCATCAAAGCAGCAATTCTGAGGCCTAGTTAGTGGCGTTTATTTTTGTGTTTTAGCCTATTAGCTGTTATTAGCTGTGATGCTATTCAGACCTCTAGTAGTCAGAAGGTCACCGGTTCACCTCCCAGTCCCCAGTTTATGTGGCGGAAGTGTCCCTGAGCAAGACAACCCCCAAGCGCTCATCATAACCATCTGAGCAGCCATCAGCTGGCTGAATCTGAAACCGAATTCCCCCCACTGGACTATAAGGTCTACAAAAATAAATGCATAATTATGATAATCAAGCATCAAATCTAAGACCAATAATACTAGTGCATTCATCATAAGATGTTGCGAGGCTTGAGTTATCCTTAAGAATCACATACTTTCTCATCTATTCTATTCTATTCTATTCTATTATATTATATTATATTCCATGGTGCTTAAAAAGGAGGGGGCAAAAATATATATGTATCATGGAGTGAAGTGTATGCAGTATACAGCAATGCAATATAAATTATGTATCTACTACAGAATCTCTATGTAGGCAAGTTGATATCCTGAGATAGTGTGTCATGTAATCTCTTGTAGTCTAATCTGATTTGGTGTTTTACAGCTCTGCCAGTAGACCTGAAGCCACATGAGGTCACTGATGTCACTTCCCATTTGACAGCCTCTGTGACACAGCAATCCCTTTACTGTTTTTACACCTCTGAGAAATTGAGCGTTGCAATTCAGATAGACTGAGATTATATTTATCTTTAAAGGAGTAGTTCACCCAAAAAATTACTTATTTTCAATCAATTACACACCCCATGAAGCCTTGAATTCATGGAGACTTTTTAGTTTTTGTTGCATTCCTAAGCCAATCTCCGGTAGGAGACTCCATGGAGACTCAATTGAGTCTCTGCCGGTCATCAAATTATTGGTTTAGGAATGCAACAAAAGCTAAATAATCTCCATGAATTCAAGGCTTCATTGGGTGTGTAATTGATAGAAAATAAGTAATTGTTTGGGTGAAGTACTCCTTCAAATAGATCCAAGAAGATTATTTGGTAACTAAAAAAAAAGAAGAAGCATAATAGAATATTGTATAAATACGCCCGTGCACATCGATTCTGCCAGCACCATTTATCTCAGTACAGTAAATAGCTCTCAGTTTCTTATTAAAAATACATTGATTGTGCTGAGGATTGGTTACACTGAAAAAGCAGTTTGCTATTAGACGGAAGTGTTTTTTCTCCTCTTACGCCCTCCTGAACTCAATCAACAACAAACTAGTCCCATACTTGCCTGAGATACTGTCTGTGATTCTGACTTGGAATCAAGTGCCATCACTGTTTAGGGTGCTTTCCATACAGGTACTGAGAAAGGACTGTATGGCGACATTGAGCCCAATTTATACGCTGTACCGTTGTACAACAAAGTATAAACTAGCCATTATAATAACATGTCAACCAAGGGGCTTCCTGTGCTATGCCTTCTCCTTAGAAGAGATTTCTTACGTAAAAATATTTTACGTTCATTGGGATAGCCCCATTTTGTTCTATTTGATGTCTTTTGCAATTTGAATTAAGTAGTTGCAGACAATGAAAAAGATGAATAATTAGCCTATGAAGTGAGCTCTAAATGGTTTCGTCTGTGAGTGTTGGATTGAGATCAACCTCCCGTCATCCAGACCCTAATCTTGGAAATTAGTACAAATATTAAGATATTACTCCTTAATCTCCTTAATCTGGGCATGTCCAGAAGCATAATCATATAATATAATATTCAGTGAAAATAGCAGATCGATCTACAAGCTCACAATGCATAATGTTGCAACACATTGTGAGCTTGTACTGTAGATAAGGCTAGTTTCAGCAAAGAGATTTGGTGTAGAGGGAAAAAGGAGTGGGCAAGGATAGACACCTGGGGGGGACACCAGTCAATGAAGTATATAGTGTAAGTAGTTAAGGAGACATTTTGCCTTGCTAGTCCAGCTCCATAGAGGTGTACTCACCTTACCCACTCACCTAATTCCTGGACGCACTGGAGCGGACATCTTAGATTCACACCCATGATTCACTCTGTCAGGGTCATGTGATCCCACCACCACCACCAGTGCAGGAACCTTAGCCCCTCTACCGATGTGAGCCATGAACCCTGCAAAATATTTCATGCAAAGAAGCTAGCATATTTCCTTTTTATTTCTATAAAGTCTTTTTGAGTAGTGGTTGTCTGATCTGACTGAGTAAATGTTTTGCAGATTCTCCACAATAATGTATTACTTTTTAAAATCATGTCACACACTGTTTAGTCTTTCTTCTTTTTTCAATAATTGAATTCGTTTTATAAACAAAAAACATAAATCTCACACATAGGAAGACAGCCAAGCAACAAAATCGAACAATTGCCAAATAATGAAATGACACTGGTTCGTTTTTAATTGGTCCTTTGACTGAATATGTACAAAGTTAAGGAAGGGAAACAGTAGATGCCACTTGAATTAAATATACAATACAAGTATACATAAAAGGAGATGACTGTGATAATAATAACTAATAAGATTAAGAAAGGATTAATGAATACACTGTACTGGTGAGTTATGTCTAGAGTGTATGGGGGGTAAAAGTAAGAAGAGAGGTGAGACTGCCTGCTGTAGTCAGATCAAATAGCAGTTGCTATTCCAGAAGCTGTGTCCATGTAGGGAGACTTCTATAAACTGCTTTAGGGCAGCCACAGGAGGCCACACGAAGGGCTGAGGAGTGTGTGTGTGTGTGTGTGTGTGTGTGTGTGTGTGTGTGTGTGTGTGTGTGTGTGTGTGTGTGTGTGTGTGTGTGTGTGTGTGTGTGTGTGTGTGTGTGTGTGTGTGTGGCGTGCGTGCGTGTGTGTGCTTCCGATACAATCACTTATATGCTGCTCACAAGGTACATTTCCGAGTGAAAAATTGGCGTACAGCTTTGTGTTTTAAGAGGATACGCGTGTTTGACTTCTCAGGAGTGTGAAGACATACCAGTAGTTATATTTCAAAGTCTCGTCGCAATGCTGAAGGCAGGACACACTATACACCCACATTGTCAGAATGCAGAGAGTGAAAGTAGAACCGCTGACTGATGGGCGGCCATCTTGGATCTGATCGGAGCCGTCCTCTATCACTGTGTGTGTGTGGGAGAGCAAAAATGGCTCCTCACCACTTTTGAAATATTAAGTGTTTATATGACGTGTAGTAAATTGTTTTTGAACACCATTTTGATGTACTGTACCATGCTAGAATTACTGTAGATTCTATTCCAGTGGCACATTCGTTCACATGAGCCAAAGAGGATCCTGTTACACATTTGGAATCTTCATTAGTGGCAAATGGCAATGAGGATGAGTTTTTACACAATGTTAATGCTGCCATAATTTGATGTTTGACTGAATAAATCAACCAAACCAAAACTACATATATGAGTGTTAAAGCATTCTGTATAATCAGTGTACTGTAAACCCATTCATAGTGCTATATTGGTCACAGTTGTGTTCCATTTCCCCCCCATTGGTGGTCCAAATGGTGACCTGGGTGTTATATAAGGAAGCAGATACAGGTGCAAGCTGTCGAGTTTATGGCCTCAGTAACAACAGAACAAACACTGGACACAAACATATGACAGTAATGTGTTACCTCATGTCATAGTCACTTGTGCCGTGTTATTTGATCTAACAAGGTTACAAGTTGTGGGGTATTAAGCTGTATTTAATAATGTCACCGACACATAGGGACAATCCCCTGGAATGGGAAAGGATCCTGGTTTGATTCTGGCATCATGTCATAGTGGGCTTGAGCAAGGCACTATCCCCTAACTGCTCCCCCCAGGGGTGATTCAGTAAATGCCACTGGGACCGGACAAATTCCGGTCTCTGCAAATGTACTTGGCCAAATAATCTACCTATTACGGAGCTAGTCTTTGTTAAGAGCTATCCTCAGCTAACTAGGAATTAAGGTTATTTGCATATAATAGGTAAGTTGTTGACATGGACAGGCCTGTGACAGAAATACTGAATAGAATGATATTTTTATTAGGAATCAAACTCGATGTGTTAATCCAGGAAGTGCATTGACAAGACAACACATTAGCATGATGTCATGCTAACAAGTTGCCATAACATCTTTCTGGACAGTTTTGAAACTGATGTAAGATCATGTAACTGAATGATGATGTAACTGAATGTTCATTCTTCACTTAATGTTTCTGTTTTGAGCATATCACCTGATATGATCTCATTCAGTTCATCAAATCTTAACTGTACCAGGAACAGTTTTAAATAAGAATGCTTTACAGCTTATAGATAATATTAAATTGAAAATAGTGTTATAACCTACTTATATTGTATAACTGTAAGAAGCTACATTAATTAACATCATATTAACATCAAATATAGATATATACATATATATTTGGACCAAATTTTAAATAAACGGTCAGCTTTATTGCGTTTTGTTCCTTTTGATAATAGTGGGCCAATGTTATTAACAGTTGAGTTTCGGAAATTCTTATTTGCTGTTAATTGAGGTCTTCTTTTACACAGCAACAGTCATACATAGAGCAGTAGATTGTAGTTCAAATCGGATGAGATTTGTCGATTTGGCTGAATAACTGGTCTCAAGGTCGACCATGACCTAGCTCTTTATGTAATATGAATCGTGGGGAAAATCTAGGCTTGTCACAGGTTACCATTAGGGCTGTCCCCTCCTAGTCAATTAATCCATGAATCTGTCAGTTTGGTCTTAGTTGACCAAGACTTTTTTAGTTGATTATTCCCCCCCCCCTCCCCCGCCCCCCCATGCACATGAATGTTTTGATATCACATAGTTTTAACCTCAATAAACTGGCATCAGCAGCTACGAGTGTGTGGCTAATACTCCTTTATTATTTAATGATTTGTTCTTTAGCATTGACGACCTTCTGGTAGGTCACTTGTCAACGTCAGCCGTCATGATCAAGTCTCCTGTCGAAGTGGAATTAGCTGATTCAAGAAATGCCTGGACAGTTTTGCAGCTTATTTCAGAGAGCAAACTGCACCACTGAAATTAGAACCCCGCTCACCTCCTCCTCCCCTACCCCCCCTCCTCCCCACCCCTAGGCCAGGCGCACGGTCATAAATCTCTGGCACCTTGTTGAGCCAATTTGTCTGCCTCATTGTCACTCAGGGCGCCCAGGGCACAGTAAACGATGAAGGACGGAGCATACCACTGCTGCTATACCGCCTCTGCCAAACCCTGAACCTGCTCGCTCACCTTTTGTTCTCCGCTATCAATCAAAACGATTTCACATCAATCCTTTTGTTTTAATGGCTAAAAAGTTGACAACGGAGAGGGCAGGGAAATAATGTCACAGCAAACCGTGAGAGCTCGGGAAGCTGAATGTGTAAAGTCGGGGTGTGTGCGACCGCAGGCTTAGCGTTTAGATGCTTGCCTCGGATTAACAAATAGCAAAAAAAAAAGAGCTTATCCGTCACCTACATGAACACTGTTTGTGCAGCCAAACACTCCAGTCCTCCAGCATCCCTGTTTACTCTTCTCTCACATCTATAAAGCCAGACATCTGATGATTGTGCCAGAGCTGCAAATCACACACACCAACACTCACTCATTCATGTGTGCACATACACACACACACACACACAAGGACACACTTCTGGAAGAACGCAGGCCTCTTGCCGACAGTTTTGGCTTTGCTTTGACTTCAGCAAACTGCACCATGCAGTGAGGGGAAGGAATATACTGTAATGAGAACTAAGTGGTGTTTGGAATTGGGAATGTAACCATGACGATGATAATGCACAAGAAAAGATGGCCTGGTGATTGACATAATCAGTTTTCTATTGTTTATGATAGCACTTTTATTAGTATACATATTCCTTGCTTGTATTATGTGGATTCATGCTTTGTTTTTGTGTGGGTTGTTTTTATCGATTCTATTTCTATGTTATAGGGGGACAGATTAATCACACATTATTGTTCCATCCGGTGCACTGCTACTGCGAATGTAACGTGTGACATTGACTCTATTTTATTAGGGTTTTATAACTGATTTGTTAATAAGTGTAGTCATTGTGTATAAGCTTTGGCTGTGTAAGTCTTGTGTGTATAAGTCTTACTCAAATCTTAGTAGGCTAGTGTGCGTGTGTGTGTGTGCGTGTGTGTGTGTGTGTGTGTGTGTGTGTGTGTGTGTGTGTGTGTGTGTGTGTGTGTGTGTGTGTGTGTGTGTGTGTGTGTGTGTGTGTGTGTGTGTGTGTGTGTGTGTGTGTGTGTGTGTGTGTGTGTGTGGTTGTGGCGACGGGGGATAGAGCTGTTGCGTCATGTCTAGCTCACTAGAATCCCTTTTACCCACAGCATGGCATACGCGCACACGCACGCACACACACACACACAATGCTGGCAAAGTTGTCCTAGCCTTTGATCCTCTAAATATAGACATGAATATTCATATTTGGACTCGGGCCCTACACATGAGAAGGCTGACAATAGGCCCATGTCAGCAGACTTTGTGGGCTAATATCTCTCAGTCTCCTCTTGTCCACTGTGATCCCTCTGCACCAGGGAGCGCTTCAACACATGCTGGTTGAAATTAGGGTTAGGAGACCTTTCATTTTCTGTTTTCATTCAGCACAAATGTAGCTTGAAAAGTGCAGTATTATAGAGCCTTTATCATTATACTCATTACCACGTGAACCGTAGCATCCCTAATCTGGGCTCATAACATGCAAACATTCAGCAAAAATGTGGGAACATTCAGCAAAAATAGCATCTACATTAAAGCTCGCAACGCACCATATTGGCTATTTTCGGCTAATAGATTTGTGAGAGAAAAAAAGAAGGTTACCAAGTATAGACCCCTGGGGGACCCCCAGTCAACAGGGTGTAAAACAAGTGGTCTTGGACTAGCTGAAATAGTAGATGACTTAAAATGTTCTTTCTTTAGTAACTATTTAAATGGCCTTTTCTCACCATTAATGAATAAATTAATCAGTTACTGCAGCTTCATTTAGACTAGTGGGGGCACCTATTTGTATTACCTCCTGCTCTAAATTGCCCTGAATTGCCTCCTGATGAGTCAGCACCTCTCTCTGCCATCCTTCAAATCATATCCCCTCCAGCATCCTATCTAATATAGTGGTAATGTCATGAAAACACACCCACGCTACCAACAAAGTGGCTATTTCTTCTTGTTGCACTTTTTTGGTTGCTTCAGCACTTTTCATATTAGTGTTTGTCTAGTTTTTGCACCATAAGCCTCCGTGTGGACATTCTGACTTTTTTCTGATGCAATGCTATGCAATGTTATCATTTTAGCCCAAATGTCTGACTGTACCTCGTGCTGTTTACATTGCTGACTAATAAAGTATTCAATCAATGCGCATTCCTCTACACTTCTATTTCAGTCAGTTTGCTTTTTATTGCACTATTATATTTTATTTCCGTAATATATTTTATTTCAGTACAGAAATATGTAATGATTTTTAGCTGGACCACCAAGGCCAGCCCAACAGAGAGCCTTTGACTGACATTCACTGAGTGATGAAGCAACTGCATTGTTCAGGCAGTTGGCATAACAACAGACTAGCCAATCGCATATATAGCAATAATCCCCATCCCTCGTTCATTTAACTAACTAACTGATGTTGGGGACTGCCAGTTGAATGATGCACAGCTGAAGATGTTTGGATTGGTTCTCACCTGACAAATGTTTTTACAGCTTGGCAACAAGCTGTCAATAAACAGATCCTGTAACTAGTCGTCACTTACTCACGTTATCACCTTTTCAATTTCTCCCGTTTCTCCCTATTGGCTAAAAGCCAGCCAATGAGGGTTCGCCAATGGCGTCCCATACTCTGACATGTTTTGGGTGATTTGATCGGGGCTTAGTCCCTACTTAGCTTAAACTTAAGTGTGTATGTATGTATGTACTGTATGTATGCATGTGTATGTATGTTTGAAACGTACGTCTGCAATTTTCTGCAGTGGTCCTAGTAATATTTGTTATTTTGGGAGAGTATATCTTCTCTTTAGTGTCTCTTAGTGTGTGTCTTAAAGAACACACACTAAGAGATGCATTACTTAATGTATGTGTACTCTGGGCTGACGCCTTCTCATAACTAATGTATGTCATACACTTGTCAATGTTTTACAAAGACGTTGCCCCGATATACCCCTTGAGACTGACATGATGTCATGTCTGAAATGTATAGCCTAGAGAAGAATGAGATGAGAGGCATGAGAAGGAAGTTGGTAGCACGGTGGGTGGTGGTGCCCCCAGGCGGTTCCCCACCCCTGTGTTTTGGTGTAATGGTTGTTTAGAGGTTGACGGGGGAGCTGTGGGGTGGGGTGTGGCGTCAGAGATGTAGGGTGGGGTACAGCGTCGGAGGTGGGTGCATTAAGGGGTGGTGGGGAGAAGGAAGAAACTGGAAAAGGATTGGCTCACAGATCGGCTCTTATGTCATCGTCCCAATTCGTCCCTCTGCGTACCTAGGCACCCATGTCCGGCGGCGTGGGGTCTCGGTGTAAAAGAGGGGGGGATATTTAAAACCCAGCTGGAGAAGAGGGTAATGGGGAAGGGGAGAGGGGGGTGGTAAGGAGCCAGGGTGGGGGGGTTAGTGGCTCTTCAGCCACACCTGTTGTACCCCTCCCACACACACACACACACACACACACACACACACACACACACACACACACACACACACACACACACACACACACACACACACACACACACACACACACACACACACACACACACACACGCACACCTCCTACCACCATATCAGCTGTTGAAACTCAGTGAAGGAATTCAAGTTGGGTATTGTTTACAAGAGGATCTAAAACAGTACAGGTTTCCTGGGACCAGGGTATGATGTCAGGTGTGAATTGCCGCTCTGACAAAATTCCTTGCCAGTGGGTGATTTCCTTGAGTTTGCTTTGTCAGAGGAATACATTGTAGCAGCAGCAGCTGTGTGAAGTTGAAAAAGTCAGTGTAGCCTGCTGTTTGGGATATTAAACAAACTCTTTTCACTTAATCTCAACCACTACATATATCAAATGCATATTTGTAGCAGAGAGTGTCCAAATATTTTTCCTTAAAGAAAGGTAAATAAAATTGTATCCGACTGGCTATTTTTTTTAAATCCTTGATGATTGCAAACAGCTGATAGCCTATGGTGCGCCACAGTCAAACATACAGTAGTGATGCTTACCCACTTAATTTTTTTTGTAATATAACATTGTGTCTTCATGCATACAGATATATACATGCACGTTTGAAAAGGTGAATTTAAGCGATATTGTTTTAATCAGTATCTTAATATGTGTTGCCATTTGTATCAAGCATCTTGAATTAAACTGCCCTTTTCACTTAAGATGTCTTGCTTATATTCAATGAAATATTAAGTAACATAAGAAACTAAGAAGAAACTAACTCTCTTAGGTTTTGTGCAGAACAGTTGATTGTGCGACATCTTGATTGATGGGCTGCTGTTGTAGCCTAAAGCTAGTTGTAGGAAATCCACACACACTATTCCAATCACACAGCCATTTATTGTTTGGAAAACGACTTATTCTATACGTTTTAGAGATGAACACAAGTAGGGTCGGGATCCTTTGGGATTTTAACGATACCTGTTCCTCAGTGGTGTAAAGTAACTAAGTACATTTACTCAAGTACTGTATTTAAGTACAATTTTGAGGTATTTGTACTTTACTTGAGTATTTCCAATTTCCAATAATTTTACTTCTACTCCACTACATCTCAGAGGCAAATATTGTACTTTTACTCCACTACAATTATTGGAAAACTTTAGTTACTAGTTACTTTGCAGATATAAATTGTTACATTATAAAACATACATTAACCACTTTAGCCCCATTTTATACATAGGCTATTTGAAAATAGCCGATCTACAAGCTCACAACGCGTCGCATCGCGACGCGTTGTGAGCTTGTAGATCTGCTATTTTCAAATATTTTAGTACTTTTACTTTTGGTACTTTAAGTACATTTTGATACCAATACTTTTGTACTTTTACTCAAGTAATTGTTTTATTCCGGACATTTACTTGTAACAGAGTACTTCTACATTGCAGTATTGAAACTTTTACTTAAGTAAAACATTTGAGTACTTTTTCCACCACTGTTCCTTAATGATTCCCTCTTAACGGTTCGATTCCTTAACGGTTCCCTTTAACGATTCCTATAGGGGGTTTCAAATGGACCCTTACAGGTCTGTAACTCTGAGAGTGTACAAATGGAACCAAATGGACCCTTACAGGTCCATTTGGTTCCATTTGTACACTCTCAGAGTTATAATGGTTGTTGAAATGTTTACGTTTGAGAACCACTGGCACTGTAATTGTATAGCAGACGTGAAGTCCACACACCAGCCTCTGAGAGTGTGAGGAAAACGGTTCCGGAAAACGGTTCCAAATGTGATGGAACCGATTCCATTTTTTCAATGGATCCGGTGTTCCTCCGGATCCGGATCCTAACCCTAAACACAAGGTGTCAGGGATAGGAGGAGGAGCCACGTGGTCAAGAGTAAAGAGCCAAAGAGGAGGAGCTTCAGTGTAACAGTTGGGACAGATGGACAAACAACAAACAGAAGTACAGCACGTCTGTTTCATTGTCTGCTGATAGATTGACACAGCTGGTCAGGTTTCTTACAGTACATGTGAACTACAATTTAAGCACTTAAACCCAAGGCCCCCAGAGCCCCACGGTACAACAGTGAAGCTACCATCGCCTGGTGGTTAAATCTGGGATTGCAAACGCCATCCCGCATTTGAAACGCCACTGCGCATGCTTCTACCGTTTGAAAACCTAATGCGGAAGTAGAGCGTTCTTCCGGGTGCTTCAAACGCCAGTGAGCAACTTTCATTTAAATGAATAGCTGGGGGCGGGGCAGCTCTCTAGATATATTATAACTCTATGCCTAAACCCCATATACTTGACTGGGAATCGTTGTTCCCAGCATTTTTTAATTAACTTCACTTCTACTTTAAAGAAATTCCCCAAATGTTGCTTTTGCAATGTTAAAAGCAACCACTACCAGTAGACAGTAGTAGAACAGAGACCTTGGCATTGATTGCCGATATTTGTAATGACCATTCAAACCGTGAGGTCATAGTAATATAGCTGTGAATTCCCTCCTCTAAGTGAGTCAGGTGAGAGGTGCGCGTCGCGGCGAGGTGAGTGTGAACCCCGTCAGTTATGTCGGCGGAGCTTTGGTATCTGGCGGCCGTACTGGCAAACGGGAGCCATTGTTCCTTCACTGTGTGGGTGAAAGGTTGTGCATTCCATCTCCCCTCCAATAAATACTATTATCAAACAGGTGCACCCGGGGTGCATGCTCAGAATAATGGAGCTATTCTTACGTCTGTAAGGCTTGTGTTTCGGTGTTGAGGGTTGTAAAATGGTTTTGTGTGAAGTGAACTGAAGGTTGTGTCATGTGTGTGACTGACTGTGTGTACGGGTGAGAGATCAAAGCTAATGTGGCAAGTGCAGTAACTAAGGGGGGAAAAATCACTGAAGAATGGGTTTAAAAGTGATTCAACTGGTCAGCCAAATGAGATATCGGCATATAAGTGATATGATATTACAATAAATGTACATCTGTTCTTGAGGTAATTGTTCATCCCCCAAAATCAAGAAGGCTAATTTGGCCTTTGGGATACACAAATAAGTTGGTGTGTCCAAAAACGTAGCACTTTGGCTTAGTTTGTAAAGGGCAGAATAGACCTGTAAGATTGCGTGTGTTTTTGTGCACAGTGTGTGAACTCGGTGGCCTTTAGAGTGGGAGCAATGCATGTTGTTTATAAGCATGATGTATCGCTGTCTGTAGGTGCATGTGTGTACTGTGTATTATTTATGTGAGCAGGACATGATTGTGGACAGCCGCGTGACAAAGGTAGCAACCGTGGACAGGTGTGTGTGTGTGTGTGTGTGTGTGTGTGTGTGTGTGTGTGTGTGTGTGTGTGTGTGAGTGTGAGTGTGAGTGTGAGTGTGAGTGTGAGTGTGTGAGTGTGAGTGTGAGTGTGTGTGTGTGTGTGTGTGTGTGTGTGTGTGTGTGTGTGTGTGTGTGTGTGTGTGTGTGTGTGTGTGCACGTGCGTGCGTGTGCGCGCATGTGTGTGTGGCATTGGATCAGCCCTGACAAGTGCTGAGTATTTTTAGTGGTAAGATACAGACACACGCACACACAAATACTTGTAATATTAAATTAAGGGATATATTTACCTTCACTATTATGTGGACATGTAAGTGTCCCTTGTTATGGTGTAAATACATTATATTGTCTAGTATGCTGTACATCACAATAGACTACAGTAGCAACAGATATGTTCGTAGTTCGTACCTTGGCCGTACATTTATCAGCACACTATGGCTGGCCTTGTAAATGCACAATAAGGCTGACAGACACGGTCTGTTGTTGTGTTAACAGTTTCCTTGAGAGAAGATGCCTGTGTTAAACACTTTTTAGATTTACAAGACACAAGACACAAGATTATTTTTTCTTGTTACTCTCTGCCTTCCTGTCTGTGTGTGTGTGTGTGTGTGTGTGTGTGTGTGTGTGTGTGTGTGTGTGTGTGTGTGTGTGTGTGTGTGTGTGTGTGTGTGTGTGCGTGTGCGTGCGTGCGTGCGTGCGTGCGTGCGTGTGTGTGTGTGTGTGTGCGTGTGCGTGTGCACGTGCGCGTGGCCGCGTGCGCGGGGCCGCGTGCGCGTGTTTCAGCATGACCACTGATAGTCTTTAGTTTTTGTGTAAAAGTCACCACTAGTCTCATTCTATTTTCTAGAGAAGTACTTGTTCATGTAACTTGAGACTGATTTAGCCTAGTCCCTCCCTAGTCATATTACTGTTAGCTTATCCTTTTACATTGTGTGTAAAGTGGGTGTAGATTGATATTGTGGATGTGCATGAATGAAGACAAACAGATACTTTATCATACAACAAATTGGCTCATAGGGTATATACTGTACATGCAGGGTTCAATTTGTAAAACAAAAACAAAAAACAGGACGGGGGACATTTTATCAATAACTTACGCTCTATATACTTATACAACAAAGAGCGGAAGTAGCAGGTCTACAAGCTCACTTTGTGATATCAACATCTTTTGAATCTTTTTCTTAATTTTCCCAAAATAGGGATGCCAGCCAGGGTTCATGTGGTGAATATATTATTCAATTGTTAAATTTTGATATTATCAAACAAACAAAAAACATAAATATCAAACATATCAGACAGTCATGTCTTTAATTCAGTCTGATAAAATATATCTGCATGCACTGGTGAAAAAAAAAAAAAAAGAATGACCAAAAGGAGGGGGGGTATCAAAGCAGAGACATGGATTCCCCCCTCCATTCCGGACCCTGGCTATAGTCATTTTGCCAGTGGTTCTCAACCTGAGGGTCGGGACACCCAGGGGGGTCCCCACATGACTTTGGGGGTGGTCCCCAGATGACAGTGAAGCGACAATTTAATACCAAAATAAATTTTTAAATAAAGACCATCAGTACTGCATAAAAGCTTGTAGATCTGCTATTGTCACAATATTTATCAGTGGAACCGAGTCAAACTAAATGTAATGCCTCAACTCCTACATTCCAAGTGCTTGTCAGGGTTTGGGGGGGTCCCCAGTTCAAATATGATTATTTTGGGGGCTCGTATCCTGAAAAGGTTGAGAGCCACTGATTTATGCCATCTGTGAGTGTGTGTCCTTCCTTTCGGCTGCATTCCCATTCCGGCCACAACCCCACAGACAGATAGAGAGATGAGGCGAGTCCGGAGGACAGCAGTGTGGACGTGGACACAGCACTTTGTCAGTGCTGCTGAAGTAACACTCACGCTGGGCTAATTGTCAGGGCAGCTGCTGTTGACGTGTCCACATTACTGCGTGTGATGAATTAGAGCAGGCCTATACACTGACACATACCTGTAGCAACACATGTAGGACACTGCAGGGAGGGCCTGCCAGTGAGTGCATGTCATAGATAGATGAATAGAGCGTCATCATACCAGAGGGGTCCTGACTCCTGTGTGTGTGGGGGAGACTCTTCTCATACAGCGGGGAGGGGAACAGCCAGGAAGTTAGCCTGTCGGTGACCTCAATTTAGTTACAAATGGCAGTGGCAACGTTCTAATTACAGTGAAACATTTGAGCCTGTTAGTGTTGTAGGGATACAGCTATCAATAATCTTCTTAGTGATTATTCTATCGATAACGCTTTTGATTGATCAAATAATCTAATCATATTTAGTTTATTATTATTATTTTATATCTCAATGTAAAAAAGGGGGACTTAGTCGGATTAACCATTTAAACCCTATTTTACTTTGTCGTACAACGGTGTCATGCAAAACAAATCAGCTATTTTCAGTATTTTGGAGCAATTGTTTTGTTTAAGCCGATGAGTTCGATTAACTGTTAGTGTTGCACCCCCAGTGTGTACTGTAACTGGACTGCTGTGTGAGATACAGTCACAGTGGTACTGCACAACATGTCAGTGCAGTGAGTAGTTGCATTGCAGTCAGCTTCATACTGCCCCACTGAGGCAGGCGAGAGTACTGCAGGGCTGAGCTGCAGTTGCATCAGCTCCTTTGACTGACAGCCAATCTGGCTGCTTTTTTAACTTTTTTAAACTCTCTCAGTGCCAGGCCCCGAGTTATCCCAAGTTTTAGGGTTATACCCTCAGTGCCAGAACGAGAAATCCCGAGTTTAAAAATAAATAAAAATAAATAAAAAAACGTGTTTTTTTCCGGGTTTTTTTTAAAGAAATGTTCAGAACCCAAGATATCATTATATGAAGATTTGCAGCTCCATCCACTCTTTGTTTAACCTATAACTGAAAAAGGCTGTATCTCGCTTCCTAAGCACTTTTTTTTTTCTTTGAAAAAAAAAGAGAAAAAAGTTGGCAAAGTTCGCAATAATTTTTTTATTTCATTGGCACTGAAAGGTTACAGGGCCTGCTAGGGTATGTGTGTGTGTGTGTGTGTGTGTGTGTGTGTGTGTGTGTGTGTGTGTGTGTGTGTGTGTGTGTGTGTGTGTGTGTGTGTGTGTGTGTGTGTGTGTGTGTGCGTGCGTGCGTGCGTGCGTGCGTGCGTGCGTGCGTGTGTGTGTGTGTGTGTGTGTGTGTGTGCGTGCGTACGTGTGAGAATGAACGAATTAATGAAAGACCCACCCCTTTTATAAGACGCCAAAAACATCAATAAACAATATCAAATTCACTTCTTGGAAACAGAAAACCGCACAATTGAACATATTTGGTTAATACCCAAAAACTAAAATAAATATATCACATAGGCTATATGTTTTCTTTACAAGTCTCTCTGCGTCACTTAACCACATCAAATGTAGGTTTTTACACCTATTAAGAGACTCATTCTCAATATAAGTGCGAAATCTGTGTGTGTGTGTGTGTGTGTGCGTGTGCGTGTGCGTGTGCGTGTGCGTGTGCGTGCGTGCGTGTGTGCGTGCGTGCGTGCGTGCGTGCGTGCGTGCGTGCGTGTGTGTGTGTGTGTGTGCGTGTGTGTGTGCGTGTGCATGTCAGCTGTATACTGAGGGGGCCGGCAGCCTTGATTCCCCCATGGGGGAGGCATTCAGCTGAGATACGGTGACCTCATTTCACAAGAAGGACCCATGCAGCCACATCCATGGGCTAGACCAACAGGTGTGTGGGGGGGTGGGGGGGGGGGGGGTGGAGAGGGGGAGAGAGACACAGAGAGAAAGAGAGAGAGAGAGAGAGAGAGAGAGAGAGAGAGGGGGTGGGAGACAGGGGGGGGAAACCTGGGAAGAGGAGTGACTTCATTGTGGTGAATTCCATGGCGTTACAGGATACATTAACTCCTACGTGAGAAAAAACGCCCACAATGATTCATACGTGGTTGCACAGCAGGTCACGCACCAAGAATAGCTGATCTACAAGCTCACAGCGCTTCATGCTGTGACGGTGTGACGCCTTGTGAGCTTGTAGTTCTGCTATATTTGGTGCGCGACACTGGTGCGCGCCTAAGTATAGATCACCCTTAAGATGCAATCAATGGGTCATTATTATAGCCTACTGTAGATAATGTATGAAAATAACAGCTAATGCTAGCCTACTAGCGAGTTGTTGAAAATAAGTGGCTATAATCATTTTTTTTTATATAATATATAAAATATGAGGTATATCCAGTGTCATGTAAATTAAGGTAAAGTTAAAGGTAGGGTAAGTGATTTGCTTTGGTTAAAATAAGTGCTAAATAGCTCTATATTCTGATAGTACTCATTGCTATAGAGTGTTTGTTCAGTAAAAGGAGTCTCCATGTCTCTCCAGCTCTTTATACAACAGAAAATGCAGTTTTGTTTCATTTCCAATTTTATCCAACCAGGACAGAGAACTCGATCAGGATACAGATTAAACAAGTGAAATTGGAAGTGATGACACTAAGAAATGAGCAGACAAAATTGGAACTGGAACACTATACAAATGAAGCTTAAAAATTGGTACTTTCTCCTGATTGGCTGAGATTTTGACACCTACCGAAAAATGTATTTTCTGTTTATTAAAGAGCTGGAGAGACGGGGAGACTCCTGTTACTGAACAAACACTCTATAGCAATGACTACTATCAGAATATAGTATTTTAACCTTTTAACAAAATACTTTTTGTTTTAACCAAAAAATATCACTTACCCTACCTTTAAATGCAAGTACTTTTATAGTTACTGTAGCGGTGCACAACCCTATCCTATATTATGGGCACTTTGCACCGACTGCACTTTGCCAAATCACTGATAATAGCACCTCTTTGAAGTGGAGGACTGTTTAAGTCAAATGCACACTGTCACACTGTCACACTGTCGTGGTTTTCATTCAATGTTTTCACATAACTTTCAGTTCATTCTTTCCTCTCCTTTTACTCTCTCTCTCTCTCTCTCTCTCTGTCTGTCTCTATGTCTCTCCGTCTTGGACGCTTACAGTTAGCCTTAGGAATCCCGGCGTCTCAGCTGTCTCTCCGCTGCCCGATTTAGCCTCCCTCTCCCTCCTCCTCCTCCTCCTCCTCCTCCACCCTCCATGCTTTTCCCACCTTCCTCACTCCTCTTCCCCCCCCCCCCCCCCCTCCTCCCTTCCTCCCTCTTTCTTTCCGCCTCACTCCTCTTCCCTCACCTCGCCCCCCCTTTCCCTCCTCTGGTTGGCTTGGTGGCCTGTGTGTGTACTGGATTAGGAGCCGGTCTAAATTTGGTCATGCGTGGCAATGGAGACGGCACCAGCTGAGACCCTGGTTGGTTGAGGAAGGCCAGTAGGCCACCTCTCCTCTTCTCCAGACCCTTACATCAAATGACACCACAGCCCCACATCTATCTATCTACCTATCTATCTATCTATCTATCTATCTATCTATCTATCTATCTATCTATCTATCTATCTATCTATCTATCTATCTATCTATCTATCTATCTATCTATCTATCTATCTATCTATCTATCTATCTATCTATCTATCTATCTATCTCATTCAAACAACGACATGCTTTTGCTTTTTGCACTCTTGCTGCACTCATTTTCATTTTCTCTCTCCTCTCTCTCTCTGTCGATCCATGGCGTGGGTTCTTGCTCCCTCCCACTCAAGTGCAGTCTCTCTCTCTCTCTCTCTCTCTCTCTCTCTCTCTCTCTCTCTCTCTCTCTCTCTCTCTACCCCTCTCTCTCTACCCCCTGCCTGTGCCAGTCTATACGCCCACACAGATCCGCAGTCAGACACAGTTAAACCCAGGTGACAAACGGGCATGCTTGCGTGTGCGAGAATGTGCCCCCCCACACACACACACACACACACACACACACACACACACACACACACACACACACACACACACACACACACACACACACACACACACACACACACACACACACACACACACACACACACACACCCACCCA
>NC_137620.1:19164074-19171574 GCF_963280865.1 Gymnoscopelus braueri
ACTTTAGCGATGAAAAAAATATGTAATGTTGATGTCAGCACTCCAACGCTTCTGGAAGCACTGGTACCTTGTTCTCATCAGACCATCCTCCCTTAAAGATAGTATGGGCTAAAAATCATTCAATTCAACGTCATACTTCATCTGAGAGTTTCAAATTGGTGTGATTAAGTATTGATTGAAGTGTGTATTAATAGTGATAAAAGTAATCTGAGAGTATAGAGATGAGGGTCTCAGTAACAAGGGTCTCCCCGTCTTTACAGCTCTTTAATAAACAGAACATACATTTTCAGGTGGGTTGCAAATTTCAGCCAATCAACCCATTTATCAGCTTATAGTGTTCCAATTCCAAATTTGTCTGCTCATTTCTTTGTGTCATCACTTCCAATTTCACTTGTTTAATCTGTATCCTATGTGAGTTCTGTCTCCTTATTGGATAAAATTGGTGTCCCAACTTGAAAATGCTGTTACTGAACACCCTATAGCAAGTCAACACTTATTTCAACAAAAAATATCACTTACTCTACCTTTAAGTATGTGATTAACCAGAAAATTTTTCAGCCAATGAAAAGATTTTTACAGATATAAAACTGTTATTAATTTTTGTATTAACTTCTTTTGTCCATAGTTTTTATTTCTTATTAGAAATGTGTCTGACTGTCTGTGAGACTCAGACTCCCAAGGTTAGCCTGATAAACACCTTTAATAACGGAACTGTTCTTGAATAGATGAACACCCATTGAGAGATTTGCAACACTTTCCAGCATTCAGTCACCTTCAATTCCATTTACTACAATAGCATTTGAAGGATTTCTTTTTGAGAGACTCCGTCTTGTAAAACCCAATTTATTTCACTTTAACAGGAAGACGTTATAGGAATAGTACTAGAACACCAGGCTTTTCGTACAGCAATTTGTTCATGTTCTCCACCTTACGCAACTTCATGTGTAGGGTTGGGATCCTTTAGGATTTGAACGATTCCGGCTCCTTAACAATTCCCTCTTAACGGTCCGATTCCTTTTAACCGTTCCATTTAATTCCTATAGGGGGTTCCAAATGGACCTTTACAGGTCTGTAACTCTTGTACACTCTCAGAGTTATGATGGTCCTTGACATTAAAAAGTTGGAGAACCCACAGCATAGTAATTGTATAGCAGACGTGAAGTCCACATACCAGCCTCTGAGAGTGTGATCAATCGATTCCGGAAACGGTTTCAAATGTGATGGAACCGATTCCGGTTCCTCAATGTGGGATCTGGGTTCCTCCGGTGCCAGATCCCAACCCTATTCATGTGTGAGATATACAGTATGTCTTTACTATGTGTGTACGTGTACGTGTACGTGTACGTGTACGTGTACGTGTACGTGTACGTGTACGTGTATGTGTGCGTGTACGTGTACGTGTGCGTGTGTACGTATGTACGTGTGTGTGTGTGTGTGTGTGTGTGTGTGTGTGTGTGTGTGTGCGTGTGTGCGTGTGCGTGTGTGTGTGTGTGTGTTGTGGCTATCACTGATGGACGCGTTTGCTGATTGGTTGCAGAGATTGTTGACGGTAACGTGAAAATGACCCTTGGTATGATCTGGACCATCATTCTTCGCTTCGCCATCCAGGACATCTCTGTGGAAGGTCAGTGTGTGCCCGTGTGTGCCCGTGTGTGCCCGTGTGTGTGTGTGTGTGTGTGTGTGTGTGTGTGTGTGTGTGTGTGCATGCAGCCTCACACGCATTTTACTGCAATTACTTCACATGACCTTCAACAACATCACTGAAGCAGAGACACGCCATAAAAACTCTATACACTATATTGTTGCTGACGGCCAGAAACCTCTTATCTCCATATTTTTTACTTTTTGTGTTTTTTGGAAAGTCAACGCCCTACTTGATTATACTACAGCGTCACAGGAAAGCATCAAAAGTAGCAGATCCGCAAGCTCGAAACGCGGCGCGAAGCGACGCGTTTTGAGCTTGCAGATCTACTACTTTAGCTGTTTTTGAATTTGTATCCTGAAAAGTAACAGTTTTGGACATATGAGGTTTCCACCCGACAGAGAATACTGTACATGTCACGTGAAGGCAACGCTTTCTCTTTTACGTCATTGCACAACACCACGCGGTCACGGACCGATGAAAGTTAATGTGTGCTTTTGAAAACACGTGTATACAGTAGTTCAAACACGCATCGTATACGTTCCCCAGTGTTGCATAAAGACATTTAATTTCACACTCGACGGGCCAACAAGGCTACACAAATGGCAGCACGTACAAATGGCAGCGCGTGCCGTAAACATATTCAAATTAGACACGCATCAGCGGGTTGACGTACGTACGTCCGAGAGCGTGGATGTAGCTTTATAACATCAGTGACCACCGTGACTCTGTTCACAGGTCAACAGGCTTCAGTATGCATCAAACACATAGGACTCATTGATGCTGAACGCAAGGCGCCGTGTAGATATTCAAATCACAAGCCACGTTTGAATCGCTCTCTAACGAATGCCTCAGTTTTAAGTGCGTAATAAACTCCCGGAGTGTTGGTTTAAGGCTGATTCCTTCAGGCAAGTCCAATGATTCATAGTACAGTATGTTTTACACAGTGACTCAGACCCTTGCTGCTGCATGGCTCACTCATTCCTTCACTCCATCATGTTAAAGTCCCATCTTATTTTCCTGCCTGCACTTAGGGATGAGACGATATGAAAATGACATGTCACGATTATTGTGGCAAAGATAATTGTGATTAACAATATTATCGTGATAATCAAAATATTAAAACAAAAAATGTCACAGTTTGTTAAACACTTGAATCCCCAGCATCCCTATTCTGAGGGGAACGTGTGCTATGACTTGACGGAGGACAATTTCACCATCAATTAAAATCTCTGCGATATTATGAGCGCAGTTTTATCATCATAAACGATGATAACGATTATCGTCCCATCCCTACACTCAATTCTCCTTTTGACTCTCTGTCCAACATGCACAACATGCAGTGCTTAGTATTGCATTTTCTTTCACACAGCATGTTATGATTGCTCCACAGGAACTTTGAATGATT
Source organism: Gymnoscopelus braueri (assembly GCF_963280865.1). NCBI lineage: Eukaryota > Metazoa > Chordata > Actinopteri > Myctophiformes > Myctophidae > Gymnoscopelus > Gymnoscopelus braueri. Next base: position 19,167,125 of record NC_137620.1, read on the forward strand.
GATTGTCCTTTAAGCAAACTGACTTGGAGGCCAGGGATTTAATACCTTATTCATAAAGCAGTCTTTTTTCCCCTTTCTTTTGTACACACACACACCATCTCATCATAAATGCCCGATTGACTAAAGCTGAAATCAAATTGGAATTTCTCCCTCCCTCTCTCATATCCCCACTCAATTTTTTTTGACTCTCTCTCTCTCTCTCTTGCAGAGACCTCTGCCAAGGAGGGTCTGTTGCTGTGGTGCCAGAGGAAGACTGCCCCCTACAGGAATGTCAACGTGCAGAACTTCCACATCAGGTGGGACTCCAGCGCCACACGGTGGCCGTCACTAAGAGAGGAACTGCAACTCTTACCTCCCCCGCCCTCCCATTTCCTTCCTTCTGCTTTTGTCATAATAATAACAATGAATGATTATCTTCACCATGTTTCTGTTCTGCTCTTTCCCCAAAATGATGATGTATTTGCCTTTTGATTCTAAATCTCTCTTTTCTTCTTCTTCTTCTGCCCCATCACTCCTTTTCCCCCATCCCTGTTTTCTCATTCTTTCTGCCGTACCTTCCCATCCCGTTTTCTCCCACTCTTTTTATTATCTGTCTCCTTTTCTGCCCTCTCTCCCTCCCTTTCCTCTTCTGCTCTCTCTGTCCTTGCCTCCCTCCTCCTTATTTTCTCATTCCTTATCCCCCCCTGTGGTCCTCTCATCTTCTCTCCTCTCCTCTCCTCTCCTTGGGTGACTCAGTTGGAAGGATGGCCTGGCCCTGTGTGCCCTCATCCACAGACACAGACCCGACCTCATTGACTACTCAAAACTGAGAAAGGTGCCCTCTCCTGCCTCTTTCATTTTCCACACTCTCGATTCTGTTTCATGTTTCAACGCTCAGGCAGAATCGATTTAAGCTCACCTTTGGCTGCCATGCTGAGCTTTACTCTTTTATCGTAGTCTATTTTCTATACTCCATTTGAAGTCATCGCCCTGTTTCTGTTCCTCCGCTTTGTACAGTACAGTGTTTGCCTGAAGCACATACATATAAAGGCATACCCATGCGTATTGTAAACCAGTGCTGGAAAAAGCACTCACATTTTTTTACTTAAATAAAAGCATCAATACTGCAATGTAGAAACACTCTGTTACAAGTAAAAGTCCGGTAATCAAAATTTACTTGAGTTAAAGTGCAAAAGTATTGGCATCAAAATAAACTTAAAGAAAAAGTACTCATCACGCAGAATGTCCTGTTTAAGAAGTTATCATAATGTCTTAAATTTATTTAAAAATCTTAGCCGATCTACAAGCTCACAAGCTTGAGCTTGTAGAGCGATTATTTTCAAATAGCCGAAGTTTAAATAGGGCTGAAGTGGTTTGTGGTGTTTTGTAAGAATTATCAAAATGTAGCTAGTAACTCAAGTTTTTCAAATAACTTTAGTGGCGTAAAAGTACAATATTTGCCTCTGAGATGTAGTGGAGTAGAAGTAAAAGTATCGAAATTACATGTACTTAGTTACTTTACACTAGCCTCGCGTAGCCAGACTATATCGCTGCGTGGATATGAGTCTGGTGCTTCCATGAGGACGTTTTTTTTCCCAAGGGCGGGATCAAAACAATGGCCCTCGACGCAATTGGTTAGACCTACAACCAACTACCAATTACAGTCTCCCATATTTGAATCCTGGGCCCTGATTGGTCACCCACGTCTTCTGGAGCAGGAAATGGATTCTCTATGAGTCTATGGAGCGGTGCTAGACCCAAATCGCAGAGTGCAATTTTTTTTTTGCACTCGCAGATTCGTCTGGTCCCAGGCTAACTTTACACCACTGTTGTAAACAATAATCATGTAGTATGCTAGCTATGGTATAATTAATATTTGAACACTGCTGATTTATTCTGCTAGTAAATCTATATGACTATGCAACATTCTCCTTAACATTGTGTATGTGTTCATGTAGGATGACCCCATTGGTAACCTTAACACTGCCTTTGAGGTGGCAGAGAAGTTCCTGGACATCCCTAAGATGCTTGACGCTGAAGGTGAGCCCCTCTGATGAAAATGACTGTATATACATTTTACATTTAACCACAGCAAAACAGATTGCCAGGCTCACAACACATTTAACATACTTGGCCATTCACACCAAGCACTATAACTATAATGATAACTATGACTATATTGTTCACCATCGTACAGTATTTGTTATAGTAAGTGGTGTGGACTTTCACTTGAGAACAATTTGTTTAAACTATATCTTTATAGTGCGGACTAGCTAGCACCAACTTGTGACTCCTGCATCGCTGCCCTCCGCACCCTCCTGTCTAGCATTAGTGTCTTGATATCTCTGCAGCATTGTTAGCTCAACTTTTGCATAACTATAACTATTACCTAACTATGACTATAGTTTTAACAATCTTTCTAATTCAAGTGTCCACACCTTTTAGATGGCCCTGACATTACATGACATTAACAAGGCTCACCTGTGCACAGGTGAAGGTTTTAGTTGGGTTATTTAATTTGACACCACCTGGTTAAATGACAAAAGATCAGGCCAGCAAGGACCTGAAGTTGTGTAGAAAATGAATGAAGATCCAATCTGGACGGTTTCTCTTCCCCACAGATATTGTGAACACCCCCAAGCCCGATGAGAAGGCCATCATGACCTATGTGTCCTGCTTCTACCACGCCTTTGCCGGCGCCGAGCAGGTAAGATGATATACCGCGACGTTAATTAGGACTAATTCCTCGGGACAATAGATTGAAGTGCTTACATGCGTAGCGTTTACATACGTTTACATACGCAGCATTAGTGTGATTACAGAAGTAAACCGGAAGTTTAATTTTTTTGCAAATAACCCATTGAAGTTGTTAAATTTTTACAAACTGCGTATTCAGACATGCTCTGACAGTTATGAAGGCCGTAGAAATCTAAAGATTGGGCAAAGCTTAAAGCTGCACTGGAGAGTGTTCAAACTTTGCATACATTAACGGCCCCAAGTGGCAGTGAGAGGCGCCACCAGTGTACGTTCCTGACCACTGAAGCTCATGGCAGTAAATGTACAGTATTGTAATCAGGGGCGATAGGCTGATATTATGTTTGTTTTGGGATTTGGGAAATCAGGTAACAAGTTTCCACGACCATTTCTATGGTTTCTATGGTGGAGTTTTGTCTTAATCGGGGTAAGATCTGCGTATCAGTGTCCATATAAACGCAATTTTAATGTGGCCCCACCAAGTGGCTTTTAGGCAGAGCTTGCCACCAGCATTGCAGGGGTTAAGATTTTTGCATCCACTGCTCTCCCAAGACTTTGCTTAAAAGGGTCCTCCAAATCACATCTGTTAATACGATGTTGTTACTTTTTGATTGGTTGAATTGACTGGCACACAAAACACTGTCAGGGTTGATTTAATAACCGCACAGTTTAATCAATACGAGACGGCAAGAATCACCCTTGTATTTATTTGAATGTCGATCGCACTCTCCAGCACCCCTGTAATAACAGTATATCAAAACTACCTCTCTCACTTTCTCTCCCTCCTGCACTTCCTCTCGCAATCCATCACCTCTGTCCCACACACACACACACACACACACACACACACACACACACACACACACACACACACACACACACACACACACACACACACACACACACACACACACACACACACACACGCGCACACACACAAAAACAAACACTATTTATCTTATTCTCGCCATCCTCTCCCTTTGTCTCCGTATCCCTCCTCTGTCTAACTCTGTCATCCTATTATTTCCCTCAATTTCCCCTTTCTTCCTCCCCCTGTCACTTCCTCCTTCCCTCCTCCCTCTACCCCCCCCCCTCCTCCTCCTCCTCCCTCCCTCTCCCTCTCTCTCTCTCTCTCTCTCTCTCTCTCTTTCTTTCCAAGGCCGAGACAGCTGCCAACCGTATCTGCAAGGTTCTGGCCGTCAACCAGGAGAATGAGAAGCTGATGGAGGAGTATGAGAAGTTGGCCAGTGAGGTGAGAGAACCAACCGTCTCTCCCGGTCTGCTCCCACGTGTGCAGTCTGTTTCACGCGACCTCCGCTGCACCGCCACTCGTTATCCCATCACCTTACACAGCAGGAAACTAAGTGATTGGCATCCTCTAAAAAAAAACTTGACAACCTCACAAAGTCACTGACTCAGCCTCAGCCAACAGAACTTACAGTATAAGAGGAAGTGGAAAAACAAGACCTCCCATGCGTATTTCTTCCTTCCTTCCTTATGACATCTTGTCCACCACTATAGGCTCCTGACCTTTTACTCTCTAAAACATTGTTCTGGTTGAACAACTGTACTATTACAGGATGCTACTAAGACTAAAACAAATAGACAGTTTATGAAAAAAATATCATTATACAAACTTGCACAGATATTGCACAATATGTAAAGATATATGGTCTTGCATCTATAGACCTCTATTCTCGTTGTCCGAACACTCAAA
>NC_137620.1:19176574-19186574 GCF_963280865.1 Gymnoscopelus braueri
TGTTTATATTAAGCACTGAGAAAGTCCAGTACAGCAATAAATAGTCTCTCTTTACACTATATTGATGTCATAAATCAGTGTCTGGTTGCATAAACCGTTTAGCATCTAGTTTATGTTGTTCACAAAAGGAGAATGACAGGGAAGGTTATTACTGCTGAGAACTGCTCTGGTTCTCAGCCTGGGGTCGGGGGACCCCCTGGGGTCCCCAGCTAAATGATTGATGGTTAGGAAACAAGTGGACGATTACAGGTCTGTAACCCTGAGAGTATACAGATGGAACCAAATGGACCCTTACGGTCCATTTGGTTCCATTTGTTCCACACTCTCAGAGTTAAATGAACATTTAAGATCTTTGATGTACAGTATAGATCTTTGATGTTTTTAGATTTTTATTTGACCTTTATACAGAAGAAAATCCTGCTGAGATACAAGGTATTATTATTATCATTTGTATTATCCAGTGTCCAACCCTCTCAATGTTTCCTGTGCTTGCTCTCTCATCCAGAGCCTGATCACAGCTCACGACCAGTTCAAGGCCACCCTGCCCGAGGCCGACAAGGAGCGCATGGCCACCATGGGCATCCAGAACGAGATCATGAAGATCGCCCAGACCTACGGCATCAAGCTGAACGGAATCAACCCATACACCAACCTCAGCCCCCAGGACATCGCCAACAAGTGGGACAATGTGAGTCCAAAACGAACACCCCCCCCACCACAACCCGCAGTTTTGGGATTTCGGTTGCCAAGCGAGATTTGCAGAGTTGGAAAACAGACTCCCCCCCGAACTCAAAACGTCTCATTTAATGTGATATTATGTCTTGTTTTGACTCCCCTACTGGAGCAGGGTAACTGCCGGTCGCTTATGTGTGTGTGGGGAAATGTCAGCCTGTCCCACAGTCAACGCACAGCATTTGGTCAGTTCTAATAATAAGCGCGTACATAGTGACAGGTCAGGAATAGTGCTGCGTATATATTTAGGGTGCAGTGTCACTTTATACGATGAGCTACTTATACTGTACAGTACAAACATTCAGGGGAGTCGGGAGGAAGAAAATGTGACCACTTTCAACCTAGCGCCCCTATTTTGGGTCTGTCATTACAGGGGAAAACCTTCAAAAAATTTTCACAAATGTTCAAGTATTTTCACGGTTCAAAGTTGATTGGAGATGTGACATGTTTTGTCCTGTTGTGGCTTTACTGATTAACATAAAGATTCAAAATACATAATCTTATACAAGGTATCTCCTTGGAGATACAGTCAGGTACTTTGTTATTTCCTAGACATTCAGTATGCAGAGATGGGAACTGCTACTAGTACTTACTACTCAAATACTAATACAAAAACTACTTAAGGAATTCATCAGATATAGATCTGATCTGTAATTCTAAGATAGTTAATAGGCTATATACTGTATATACAGCTATAGTTGTCAACAAAATAATTACTAGTAGGTTAAAATACACTTGTATATCTGAAAAGTAACTAGTAACTAAAGTTTTCAAATAATTGTAGTGGAGCAAAAGTACAATATTTGCCTCTGAGATGTAGTGGAGTAGAAGTAAAAGTATTGGAAATTGTAAATAGTCAAGTAAAGTTCAAATACCTCAGAATTTAACAATTTTAACTACAGTACTTAAGTAAATGTACTTAGTTACTTTCCACCACTGCTAATAATGCATAGCACCGCAAACTTAGCAAACTTTGACTTGAAAAAGGTTTTTCACTGAGCGTACTGTACTGTAACCATGGCCCTCTGCTGCCCCCTGCAGGTGAAACATCTGGTGCCCCTCAGAGACCAAATGCTTCAGGAGGAGGTGGCCAGGCAGCAGGCCAACGAGAGACTGAGGCGCCAGTTCGCCGCCCAGGCCAACATTATTGGACCCTGGATTCAAACCAAGATGGAGGTACAGTACGCCGTGACTCTCAGTGCATCACTTCACATCTTTAGCCATGTAAAGAGAAGCAAAACTGCAAATGTGCAGAGTCGTGAGACGACACCAGGCAGGAGTTTCAGACTGAACTAAATGGCAATGATAATGTTAGTATCATGTTAGTATCATGTCAAAAACACATGTTTTTGACATTATATATAAGAATATAGACTTTTTTTTTTTTTTTACAAAAAATACAACTAAATAACCCCCTTTGAGTGACATAGTTGCATGGACCTGTTGACAGTAAGACAACTACAGCACAAGACATACAGCTGTTCATGCCACCACTCCTGTTTAAAGGGATAGTTCACCCAAACAATTACTTTTTTTCCATCGACCCTATGGGCATTTGAATTCATGGATAGTTTTTTGTTTTTGTCGCATTCCTAAGCCATTAATTTGATGACCAGCGGACCGGTAGGCAGCGGTTCCGGTAGAAGATCTTTGTGTCTCCTACCGGAACCGCTACCGGTCATCAACTTATTGGCTTAGGAATGCGTGGGGTGACTAATCGATAGAAAAAATGTCATTCCGGTGAACTATCCCTTTAACAAAGACAAAGTGTCTACTCTAAACAGCAAATAAATGACACAACATCCCTAAACTCACCTCATTAACCGTTCAGGGTTTCATTCCCTTCTCACGTCCTCCATGCTGTGCTTCTCTCTGTCCTGTCCGTCAACAGGAGATCGGTCACGTGTCCGTGGACATCGCCGGGTCCCTGGAGGAACAGATGAACAACCTGAAACAGTACGAGCAGAACATCATCAACTACAAGTCCAACATCGACAAGCTGGAGGGCGACCACCAGCTCAGCCAGGAGTCCCTCATCTTCGACAACAAGCACACCAACTACACCATGGAGGTATATACGCACCGACCGCACCCACGCATACAGACATGGAGATTAGAAACTAATAATATAATAATATAATATATACAATATATTGTCACTGACCCAATATATGGGTCAGTGTCAAAAAGGGGTTAGGGTTCGGGCAAGATGACAAAGAAAAAAAAGAGAAAAAAAACATTTTAAAGGCATCAGGTTTGTCAGGATATGTATTTTGTAGTCATGTTGATTTCTTGTAATTTGAAAAGATATTCACATCATTTTTACAATGAAAATGTAATTACAGAATGAGCCTGTGTATGAAAATGTATGAAATATTAAGAATATTTTATCCACTTTTTATTTTTATTTGTATTCCAGTTTTCTTGTATACTATCATATTTTCATGAAAAAATACTGGTTACACTAGATCTACAAGCTCATAGCGCAACACTGTTAAAAGCGGTTGAAAGTGTGTGCACTGGTGTCAACAACACTGCCCGTCTTTTCACGGCCTGCGTTCCTATATCTGCCTCACATGATGTCTCACACTTCCTCTCCCTCTCTGTGTTGCAGCACATCCGTGTGGGCTGGGAGCAGCTGCTCACCACCATCGCCAGAACCATCAACGAGGTGGAGAACCAGATCCTGACCAGAGACGCCAAGGGCATCAGCCAGGAGCAGCTCAACGAGTTCAGGGCCTCCTTCAACCACTTCGACAGGGTGAGACGAATGGTCCGACGGTCCACAGGCTAATCTTAGACCAGTGGTTGTAAAAAAAAAAAATTTCAAGGGTCCATTTATAGAACCACCTGGAGGACCCCAGAGCGTCCCTGGACCCCACTTTGAGAACCACTGGTCTAGCTCTGTTTCTCAACCAGTGGTCCATGGACCACTAGTGGACCATGGCGTCACTGGTCAATGGAAAAAAAAATCGGTGCTCGACACCGGCACGCAACCAAGTATAAATCCGCCCTTTAAGATCATTCATGTTAAATGACTGTGGTATGCCGTCAGCCAGGATCAAATCCCTACAAATATTTTGTAGTAAGGTTTTGATAATTCAGAGTATGTCTCACGACTGTTCTCATTTAGTCATGGCCAAACAGTGATTGTCCTTCAGAAGAACTTATAGGAGGGAAAATAAATCCATATATGATGATCAGCAGGCCTTTCACTTTGATGATAGGTGCCCTGGCCCTGGTAATAAAGCCCATGGATTAAAGTTCTCAGTCGCCACTGATCTCAGTCATTTGGATTCCATAGAAGCCAGCATGTCTTCTGCATGTCTTCTATGGACGCATGTTGCGCAGCGAAAATAGCCTAGAACAATATTACTAAAACATTATATTGTACATAATTGTGTTGCATTGTTTTAGGAAACGGCGCTAGTGCATAGACTCCTTTCACACTGTTTCGCAAATCGCACAATAAGAATTGGCCATACAAAGTTTTTCAGTCGTGGGATTTTATTTTGCTTTAAAGCCTGAAGCAGTGAGCTCAATAATGAGCAGTTGTAAGAGTTTAATGATAAAACAGCTCATTCGTTTGTCTCACGGTTTTGTTCATGTTCCCTCTGCAGAAGAGAAACGGCATGATGGACCCAGACGACTTCCGCGCCTGCCTCATCTCCATGGGCTACGATCTGGTGAGGACACGTTTTAACGCCAAGCGGGCCAAATGTTATGCAGCCGCTTGATTACTCTTCAGTCGTGCTCCCTGCTGTGCAACTTTATGACTCAGACTCATATTATAGAGCGATGTGAAATTCATCATCATCTTCATCTTGTTTCCTTCACTATGCTAAATTGTTTTGGGGATTGAAATCAATAAGCCATCTTGGGTTTGCAAATTGATTTCTTCTTTCAATTTTATGCAGAGAGCACTGATATTCTTCACACTGGGCAGAGGTTGAGTTTACAGCACAAAGCCAGTCAATGTTCATTACTTTAATAATTACCTAATTTCAATCTTAGGGCATTCTTCTTCTATCAATGTTACTTTTGGCTGAGGCGGCGGCCTTCTGAAAGATAGGCCCAGTCCTATTTAGTATGCCAAATTACTTTTTAGTATGTCCAAAAGCTTAGTAGCTACAGGTATACTAAATAGTATATGAGATGCATACTAAAGGCAGTTTTGTAGTATGCAACAGTAGTAGAGAGACTCAATCTGGAAACCCATCGTCAAAAAAACTGCAGAATCTGTTTTTGAGAGATTAGTAGAGACTAAACAGTAGGCTGAAAATAGCATACTGTGTAGTATCTAGTACATTTGTATGTGGGTTAGGGTTATTTTTATTACTTACTGTATGCCTGGAGATAAAATGAAAAGGACTTAACATCGTTACTACTGTAATTTAAACCACTTTCAACCTAGCCTCCCTATTTGGGCTTGTCGTTATAGGTGTATCGTGTCATTAGAAGTATAAAGGGCTTAAGTGGTCAGACAAACTTGATCACAAGGTGATTGATCACATCACTAATGTACTGTGACCTGAACTAACACCTTCGTTTCTCCGTTCCTTTTACCTTTTTAAAGGGCGAGGTAGAGTTTGCCCGCATCATGACCCTGGTGGACTCCAACAACACAGGCGTGGTGACCTTCCAGGCGTTCATCGACTTCATGACCCGCGAGACGGCCGAGACAGACACGGCAGAACAGGTCATGGCCTCGTTCAAAATCCTGGCCTCCGACAAGGTGAGCTGACAACCCTGGTCCTTAGAGGCCCTTGGTGCTCTTGTTGTTTATTTAACCTACCGGGATGTTAATTGCATTACATGCAAATAATGGACATTTAAAGGGGAAGAAGTACAAACTTTGGCACGCTACTAGTCCTACATACTTACACCTAGAACCCCCATTCAAACTTTAAAATGTTCATCTTAATGTGGACATGTTTGCCTGAAAAGGAATCTTTGAAATGTTTCATAGTTTTAGAGTTGTACTCCTTTAAAAGTTCAGAGATTTATAATGGAGGCCGATGGAAGATTTTGGGACCTCAAAAAAATACTTTCACCTAGAAACTCCATTCACAGTCCAAAAATTCCACCTCACTGTGGACATGCATCCTTGAGATGTTTTATTTTGAAATGATTTGTAGTTTTTGAAATATTTAACTTTAAGCGCCCAATGCATTGTCAATGCGGCAATGGACATTTAAAGGGGGAAAGTACAAACTTTGGCAGGCTACTAGTCCTACATACTTACACCTAGAACCCCCATTCAAACTTAAAAAAAAAAAAATGTACATCTTAATGTGGACATGTTTGCCTGAAAAGGAATCTTTGAAATGTTTCATAGTTTTAGAAATATATTCCTTTTCACTAGTAAGAGACCACACCTTCTGCTCAAGTTAAACAGCATTTATTCAACAAAATGAGATGTATGTGTATTGCTGGGGAGCCCGAGGTGGGGCGAGACTCAGAGTGGGGGTAAAGTCTCGAGGGCCAGGCGACCGCCGCGGCTGCTCTGCTCAGGAGCGGTCTGTGGCCAAGTTGAGCAGAGGGAGGTCTCTACTCCTGAACATGCGTTGAATACAACTACATATAGCAACATACGTTTTTCAGAAACCTGTTAGGATTTAGAAGACATTTGTAGATGCGTTCCCGGGTTGAATGGGTTTAACAAAAACGTCTTGGTCTTTCTCTCCATGCAGTCCTACATCACGGTGGACGAGTTGCGCAGGGAGCTGCCCGTGGAGCAGGCCGAGTACTGCATCAGCCGCATGACCAGGTACATCGGATCCGACGGCCCCGCCGGCGCCCTCGACTACATCTCCTTCTCCAGTGCCCTCTACGGCGAGAGCGACTTATAAACAAAAAGAACCCCTTCTCTTCTCCTCCTCCTCGTCCCAGCATCCCAAACTGCCCCGCCCCCCCCCTCGCCTATCTATCCTTCTTTCTCCTGTTTTGGAGAGAGAGATTAAAAAAACAACCCTTTCCTTTCCCCTGTCTTTCTTTCCCTGTTTGTCCTTAACATTATTTCTCTTTCAAATTGTATGTTTGTACCCATGTTTGTTCCATTTATCCCCCCCCCTCCTCTCCCACTGCCCTCCCAGAATTCACTGCCCAGAGAGGGCGAGAGTGGCAGGCTTTGCTCAAAACGGTTTGGAAACCGGCTGGCTCGTGACCCTCATGTCTTTTTCTGTTTATGAGAGCCCTTACAAAACCAGGAATGTGTCAGGTCTTGCACTGAAATCAATGTATGCAGCACACGTTTAAATATGACGTGCCTCGCAGGATGAGAGGGAGATAAAAAATAATAATAATAAAAACGAAGTTCAATCGTAAAATGGTTTTCAGCAAAGCATCTCACTCTTCACTTCCTCTCAGATGACCTATTTTTTTGTAGAAGGGTAATTAAAGAAAAGATATGTTGAAAAAAAGACATTAAGTTGGTTGTTTGGTTGGTTGGTTGTTCGGTTGTGTATTGCGTTGCATGCATGTTGTGTTTTAAGTGTAGAAACACTTATCTCTGTGAGTCAAAGAGTCGTCGACTCTTCCTTAACACCTTAAAAAAACAAAACAAAACAAAAAAAAAGCAGAACCCAGAAACCTTAACCCGACCTCATACGCAAACTCTGAAAACTGTTACTCGTTAATTCCGCTGGAATAACTCAGGCAGTATGATGTAATGAAAGCCATGTCTCATGGTGGAAGTTCTCCGTCGGAAAGACACAATTACCACAGCACTGTGAGCCATTTCATGTTAACGATAGTCCTTAACAATCACATCCCTGCAGCTGCAACCCTCCGCTTATAGAAACCAAAGAGATGAGCCTAATGGAGGGGGTGGGGAGGGGAGGGGGACACGAATAGTTTACTTTTTGTTTTTTTTGCCTGTGTATCACCTGCTGATAAAGAAACTGAATACAAAAATGTTAAGATGAAGGCAAACTCCCCTACAGACTTGTGTACTGTAGCAGAGAGAGTGAGTGAACCCTGTGCAAAAGGATTGTGGGTTAAATGTAAAACACACAAAAAATGAAGAGGCCATGGCTGGGTCGGGGACTGTAGAACGAAGAACGAACCCAAAACGGGTGCGGCCAGTGAAAGTGATCCCACGCGCCTCTCTTCTCTCTCCTGCCTCAGGCTAAAACACTCCTTCTAGAAAAAAAGGAGCTGGCTATGTAATTATTTTGGTGCTCTGGAGGCAGGAGATGCGATGGAGAGAGAGAGGTGCTGAGGAGAGAGAAAGAACAGGGCATTAGGAATGTTCCGGATGAAACAAAAAAAGGAAGACTTGGCACTGCATGCGGGGACCATTGCAGGGCCGACGTCAGAAAGTTAATAAGCGTACGCAAAAAGCCGAATTCATGCTTTGTTCATGCACGCGGCACTCGCTGAAAACGGTTATTTTCAGCGAGTGTGGCGGCCGTATGGCACACGTCAGCCGTGAGGATTGGGTCCCATTAGCAACGCTCTGCGTGCAGCCATTGTTAATTATGAGAGGCTATAACTTGCGTCCACCCCTCCCCTGTGCATGACATGATTCATTTTTTCTCTTTCTTCATCTGTGCTCTATTCTTTTCCTTCCTCTTCCTCGAGTTCAGTCTGTCTGTCATCAGTAACACGAAGCTCACTTTCACACAGTCAAAGTTTAAAAGAAAAGAAAAGAAAGAAAAAAAAACACACCTTGGAATAAAAAAGGAAAGTTATATTGCTACTTGACAGTTGTTTGTGTTGTTTTGTTTTTTGTTTCTTTTTTTTTTGAGTGGATGACAAGACATTTCATGAAAAACACTTCAAATAGGGAGATATACAGTAGACGTCTCTCGTCACGCCAGTTAGCATCACACACCATTATGAACTCATTACATTTTTACCAACTGACAGTCAAATATAAATATATATGGTTAACAACATCATTACGGGTGACAAAAAAGTACAAAACAGATGTTTATATTTGGCTGATAAATACTGAAGGTATTTGTGAATAACAGTGTTTAACCCCACTAGTGTGATTTTCTCCAGTCACTTTTATTTCAAGTACCCCCAGTTAGGTGTGCATTAGGCCACAGACCCCCATAACGCTGAGAGTGTATAAATGGAACCAAATGGACCCATAACGGTCCATTTGGTTCCATTTATACACTCTCTGCATTACCACCCCCCCACCCCCCCCGTTTCAACCAACACCATCCAGGCTAAGGTCAGGTCCATAGACTGTAAAAAATATGGACGAAGGGAACCGTCACGTGACCCATTGGTTTCTACAGACCCGCTTTGAAGCCACTTTTTTTCCCGGCGAATTCAAATCCGCCATCTTGGAACATCCGGTCCCGAGAAGCAACCGGAAGCGACTGCTACTGGCTGCAACCACCGCGGGGGCGGGTCTTCACTCGGTAGAACCAGTAGAAGCCTACTAGAAACATACCCTACTTTATCATACATTTTAAAATGAATGGGACCATAATTTACTAAACGCATATCATGATAATTGAAAAGACACTTTAAACTAGCGATTGAAAACATAAAGTATTTATGAAACTGTTTACTAAGATAATAAAATCAAGTATAAAGTCCGGCCAAAACGTCATTCACTTGAATGGAGTAAAAATGCTTCCGCAGCCAGCAGGAGGGGAAATAGCGACATCTGCGGGGCCAGCAATTAGAACTGCATGCTGATAATGACTTCCTATTTGGCCTCAAATCCAGCGGGAGCTTCCTTGCCGCCTTGGTCGGGTCACATGTCAGGGTCATTGCCGGGGTCCCAGGAGAGGTTAGAGGGGAAGTCCAGGCCTTTGTCCTGGGCGTGGCGCCTCCAGCGCTCCTCGTCCCCCTGGTGGGTGAGGTACATGCTGCCCATCCGCAGCTCAAACTCCCTCAGGTCACACCACAGCTGGAAGTCCTGGAGGCAGAGAGAGAGGAGTGAACAGCTGCTTAGAATGGAGGATTTGATGTTGAAAGAAGTGGGATAGAGGGGGTCAAATGTTTAACCACTTAACCTATTAAGACCGGGAACGCGTCTGTGTCATTAAAAAAAATCTTTGGCTATTCAAAAATAGCAGATCTAAGCTCATAGCTACCGTACGAGCTTGTAGATCTGCTATTTTTGAAAAATAAATCGTGAAAATGTGTGCAAATCTTTGAATAATTATGTTTTTTTAAAGCTAACATTTGTAACTCAAATCTTAGCTTCTGGGGGTGGGGGGGTGTCCCTGGAACAACATATTTTGAGATGGGGGGGTCGGCGGACAAATTCATATAATTTTGGGGGTTCTTGACATGA
>NC_137620.1:19191574-19300495 GCF_963280865.1 Gymnoscopelus braueri
TTGTAGATCTGCTATTTTCTGCGAAGGTCTTCCCCACAATATGGATGCTGGGGATTAATTGGTTCAAAATAGGAACTGTAATAACTGTCACAGCTCTGTCTGTCTGTCTATTGGCGGCGCAAGTTGCGAAATAGTTAATAAAAAAAAGCGCTTCTTGATTATTTCATTAATCAAAAATGATATCGATAAAAAAATCTCGAACAAAATAATCAATAGTTGCAGCCTCAATGGGTTTTGTTCCTCTTCTTGCCTGTCTTGAATAATATTTTCAGACTGTTGTATTTTATTGCATTTATATTATTTGCAATATTTCTTTCGTTTTTCTGTTTCCTTGCATATGTAACTGTCCTATTGACCATAATATAACCATTGATACTCGGAATAATATTCCGTCAAAGTTTCAGAGTTGTACCTGTAAAATTGCCACTTCGTTCCTCAGCTGTCTCTCCTGCTTGGTGGGGAAGCGGGTCTTGTCTATAACTTTGATGGCCACAGAACGCCCTGACTGCCTGTGAGTACCTGGGGAAATCACAGGAGAAAGAGAAGAAATATCTCATACATACTGGATGAGTTACTGACTGACGTTTGCATTGGTAGCTTGCTTTCCGCGTAATCAGTTCGGGAGATGGAGTTATTGTGAAGATGTTTTTTTTAAATATATATATAACAACAAACTAAATCGGACACATGATTGGGAAGGAGGGTTCTGCAGTTACTATGTGAAATGTACTGGAGTAAATGTAAAGGAGCGAATTTAGAGTAACAAAAAACATAAGCCTACCCTACCTCCATACACCACTCCAAATTGTCCTGATCCAAGAACCTCATCTGTGGAGATCTGATACACTGAGCTGACATCCTGAAATATTGAGTTATTGTACACAGCAGTATATTACACATTAACCAATTAAAACATTTCAAAGTGTTTCAACAATTTCAAGAAATAATTCTTTTACCAAAATAGCACAAATAGGAGATCTACAAACGAGCTTGTAGATCTGCTATTTTTCACTGACTAAGCATACAGGCAGTGGTGTGTTCTACCGTGTTACGCTATATACGTACTAGTACAGTACACTATTGAGGTGATAATGACCGCTGGCCATGAGAGTTACTTATTTCCTATCAATTACAAACCCCATGAAGCATTGAATTCATGGACATTTTTTTGTTTTTGTCGCATTCCTAGGCCAATAATTTGATGACCGGCGGTCTCTCTCCTGTAGGAGACACAAAGAGTCTCCTTTGTGTCTCCTATCGGATACATAAGCATCTTTATTATGGTCATCAAATTATTGGCTTAGGATTGAGACAAAAACAAAAAGATCTCCATGAATTCAATGCTTCATGGGGTGTGTAATTGATAGAAAATAAGTAATTTTTTGGGTGAACTACTCCTTTAACAATAGATATGGCACACTTACAGTAATTAGTTAGTGTTGTTAGAGCGGTTATTTCATTCGATGACTACGCGCGCATGTGCGCGTGTCGTGCGCGCGGGAGGGAATAATTATGGTATATCCTCCGAAAAAAACCTAGAACACACCACTGCATACAGGGCTTAAGTGGTTAAAGCACATGTTGATGCACATTAGCATACCAAGACATTACTTTTCTCTCATAATAATACCACCCGTACAGTTCATGTATTATAAAAGGCTCTGTGAGTATAGCTACTGTACTTACAACAGGCAGTCCACTGTGCAGTGCAGTATCTGTAAGGACAACACAACACACATTCACTAAAAGTGCAACTGAAGTTGAAAGATTTGCACACACAGCATTATAAGACTCCCCGAATTTCCATTGTTTTAGCTCCACACTTCTGACTATTTGCAATTCAGTAACTTGGAAAAAGAGTCAACGATGTAGAGAAAGCAGCTTATTACAAGACATAATACACACCAGTAGGGCTCATGACATTTCAGTAGCTACCAGGCACTCTCCTCTTTGTGTGATAGGAACTTAACCACATTAACCACTTGAACCCTATAGCATCCCATTTCTGAGGGGAACATTAGCCGAAAATAGCAGATCTATAGCAGATCTATAAGCAGATCTATAAGCTTGTAGATCAGCTATTTTTGGCAAAGAGCTTTGGTGTGTGGGGGGGAGAGCAGATCAAGTACAAGTTTTCTAAGTATTGAGAGGGTTTAAGTGGTTAACTGTCTGAAAATACACATTAACATGAATCCAACACAACGCTACACAAGTCTATGAAGCTATCAATGAAACTATGAAAAAGTTTAATCTACAGCACAATTTATACAACAGCAGCAGTGGGGGTCCCTGCATCATCTCTCTCTCAGCTAAGGGGTCCTTGGCCCTGAAAGACCCCTGGAATAAAGCTTGGATATACGCCTGAACTATATGCCTCTTATTGTCACCTCACCCGAGATCTCCAGGTTCCCTAAACGTGTGCCACCGCTGCCAGCCATAGGCATGAGAGCTTGACGGATAGCGTTCTCCCAGCTCTGCGCGTCCGCTCCGGCGATGATGCAATGCACCGCCGTGGCAGTCACCACCTCGAAAGAGTGGGCGGCGGTGTCTTCAGGCAACGAGGGCGTGGAGAGCTCAGAGGCCCCTCGAACCTGCAGCACCTCAGACAGAGGAATCTCCTGGTTCACGGGGTCGGAGTTGGAGAAAAGGAGCGGAGGAGGGAGAAATGATCACCATGATTTTGGATGTCTACTTGTCTGTCTGCAGTGGTGGAAAAAGTATTCACATTTTTTACTTAAGTGAAAGTATCAATACTGCCATGTGGAAATACTCTGTTACAAGTAAAAGTAAATTTACTTGAGCAAAAGTGCAAAAGTGTTGGTATCAAAATGTACTTAAAGTACCAAAACTAAAAGTACTCATTATGCAGAATGTCCCATTTCACAAGTTTTCAAATGTGTAAAATGTATAAAAATCTTTTGAAAATAGCAGATCTACAAGCTCACAATGCGTCGCATCTCTACGCATTGTGAGCTTGTAGATCGGCTATTTTCAGATGGACAAAATGTATATAGGGCTGAAGTGGTTAATGTATGTTTTGTAAAAATAAAATCTACAAAGTAACTGGTAACTAAAGTTTTCAAATAATTGTAGAGGAATAAAAATACAATATTTGCCTCTGAGATGGTGGAGTAGAAGTAAAAGTATAGAAATTTGAAAATACTTCAGTAAAGTAAAAAAATACCTCAAAATTGTACTTAAGTACAGCACTTAAATGTGAGTAAATGTACTTAGTTACTTTACACCACTGCTATTTTGACAAGTAGAGGTGATTAAGCTCACAGCGTATCGTGAGATTGCAGATCGGGTATTTATATGTTCCCGTGTTACTGGTTGCACACTGGTGTCACTGTTGCACATTCAACCCACAACATGGCAACACTCATCATTCATCTTGATGAGTGTTGCCTGGCCTAACCAGCAGCGAGCTCTGGGAAGAAAGAAAATAAAGAAGAAGATGTCTGCCATACATCGATAACCCTGCAGAATAAAGACAAAAAGGAGAAATATCTGCACACTGAAAAATAAGCTCCCACTATAGTTACGTATAGACATCTATCTGGCAGTTTCTATGTCCCCAAATGGGTGTCAATGGAACCTTTGTGGATGAATTTCTGCCATCACTTGACTGTCTAGCAGAGTGTACAGTAAAATCCTCAATGTTAATGTAACTCTGAAGGTGTAATAATGGACCCAAATGGATCTGTGACTCTCCTGCACCTTGTAATACTTGGTGCTGTTCTCGTTCTGGTATAAAGTGATGCTCTTCCAGTCCAGCATCCAGTAATGACGTTTCCTCTGGAACAAATAACAATAAGGAAAGAATAAGCCCCTATTCATACTCATACATGTGTGTCTATGTCTGTGATCAATAGTTTAATGTTTGTTTACGGGCCAAATGATGGCAAACAATTGACAAACAGATGAAAATAATAAGGCATTTTGTGAGGACATGCTCTAGTGTAGTATTTCAGATAAATGTAGGATATAGGTGAGTGAGATGGTGGTTATTGACTGAATGTCATACAGCACAGTAAGGATTTGTCCTCTCAACGGTGTGTGTGTGTGTGTGTGTGTGTGTGTGTGTGTGTGTGTGTGTGTGTGTGTGTGTGTGTGTGTGTGTGTGTGTGTGTGTGTGTGTGTGTGTGTGTGTGTGTGTGTGTGTGTGTGTGTGTGTGTGTGTGTGTGTGTGTGTGTGCGTGCGTGCGTGCGTGCGTGCGCGTGTGCGCATGCGTGTGTGTGTGTGTGTGTGTGTGTGTGCTTGTGTTCATATTTGGAAGCCTCGGTAATGTCCACAAATCAGTTGTGAGAGGCCTGCAGATTGCAGGAATGCCCAAGCCAAGAGCTAAGGCATTGGCAAAATTCTGTTCAGTGTCTGTGATAATTGGCATTCGCCATATATGGAGGAGGCGATGCTTCCTGTACAGTACGTGTATCCTGAAATACTTGTCGTTGAGTTTTACCAAGTTTGTGCATCTACTATTGTTTGTGTTCAATAATTTCTTGTTAAATGTGAACGCAAATAAAGATGTTAAATGTGTGTGTGTGTGTGTGTGTGTGTGTGTGTGTGTGTGTGTGTGTGTGTGTGTGTGTGTGTGCGTGTGTGCGTGTGCGTGTGTGTGTGTAGGTATGTGTGTGTGTGCGTCTTCACCAGCGTGTCAGAGTTGGTGTAATGCAGCAGCCATCCTTCCCTCAGCATGGGTCTGCTGGTACCACTTTTAACGTGACGCACAGATTGGACCAGCCTCATCAGAGGAATGTAGCTGCTGAAACAGGGACTGGACCACACAATGCACAAAGTCAAGTCGTGCTCAAAACTCTAACTCTAACTAATCTATGCGGTTGTGAACCTTGTAGATCTGCTATTTTGGTCATACGACGGTGTCAGGCAAGTGGTTAAAGGCCAAATCTGGGGTAGTTTTTGAACATTACATTACAGTGGGTTAAATTCACATACATTCTGAAAGAGTTTGATATGTAGATGGAAAATATGTTATTTGGAACATTCATAAATTCATACATTATCAAAATGTAGGTCTATTTTTGCTCCACTTTTACAAACTTTAGCAACATAAACAACCCTATTACAGTCCCCACCAAACACAACAAATACCATTATCTGTTGTATAGTGTTAGTTAAATAAAAACACGTCTCCACTGCAACAAATCAAGAACATTGTCACCCAGTCATGTGCCATGATTGTCATTCAAAACAAACTTTACACCAGGTAATATCACTGATTTCCTAGCCTCAATCATGATGGAACATGATTGAACACCACTCCTGATATACCCTGCAAGGGCCTCTAGATGGAGGTGTGGACCATGGGAAAGTTCTGTAGTGTAGAATGTTCAGGGCATTGATGCTTTATGTGACCATAATGTAAAATGTTATCTAGACAGCATGTTATTTAGACCATTGGTTCTCAAAGTTGGGTTTGGGGACCTCCAGGGGTCCTTGGGGGGCTACCAGGGGGTCCCCAGCAAAATTAGTTAATATAGCGTCACAATCATTTTAACCACTTTAACCATATTTTATAGTTTGGCTATTCAAAAATAGCAGATCTACAAGCTAATAGTGTGGCACTCGGTGCCGTGCTATGAGCTTGTATAGGCTATCTGCTATTTTCGCGGCCAAATACATATCATTTTGGGGGTCCTTGACATGAAAAAGTTTGAGAACCACTGATTTAGACAGATACTACGTTCATTGTTTACTTGGTATCTTATAGTTTAATGTACAGATTATTATTGTGATAGTATATTGTTTAGACTGATGCTAGGTTCTTGGTACACCTGTGCTTTACTGAGGCACTAGACTGTCTCTCTGCATTTGATGTATGTGTTTACCTTGCTTGCTCTGGAAAAGAGTGTCTGCTAAAAGCCTAAATTGTAATAGTAAATTGTTTACAAGGACCAACTTCACAGTATACAGTGAAAAGGCAAGTTGGTCCATAACAAGGAATCTGGGATGACATGCAGGGGCCATAAAAATACAGCATAGTATGTATTTCTCACAGTGTGATATGATATGTTTGTCATGGGGCCCTGACTACTACCTGTCTCCCCTGGGCAGAAGGACAAGACAAATGGATGCAGGATGGGTTGGAGTTATGGTTAGCCTTTCCTATGTGCCCATGATGATGTGAGTATACATGACAAGTAATGTAGAAATAGAGGGTTGAGATTTTTTTTTTTTTTAATAATTTCAAATAAATGACTTCAATCATGATCAACACTTCCAAGTTACACAGTAAATCCGGAGTGTTTAGACCAGTGGTTCTCAAAGTGGGGTCCTTGGGGGGGGGTTCCAGGGGGTCCCCAGCAAAAGTAGTTAATATAGCATCACAACCATTTTAACCGCTTTATCCATTTATGTTGGCTATTAAAAAATAGCAGATCAGCTATTTTTGCATTTTAAAAGAATATATTGAAAATGTTTGGATAATAATTTTGATAATGTTTTAACATAAATCTTCTCTTCTGGGGGTCCCTGGCACAACACATTTCAGTTTTGGGGGTCCTTGCTGAACTGCTGGTTTAGACTCTGAAAGAGCTCAAATTGACACTCAGGATTTCACTGTTTCAGCTTCTTACCCGATAGGCGTTTGCTGGACGTAGGCTTCCAGGGTGCCATACAGCGGGTTCTCATCGATGGCCATCACATCGTCGTCATCTTGCGATGATGACATGCTGCTGAGCTCTGACTCACTGTCCCCTGGGTCATCTCTGTAGCTGTGACTGGCTGTGGAATCTGAAACATATGACATCATGTATAGGAAATATAACACTGTGACAGTGGACGAGTTATGTGATTGATCTGTGTCATATTTAGAACGGTTCTCATAATGTACCTCCTGTGAAAATCCTGTGCGGTTTTGACACTCGCTTGATAATAATAATTTAGACCCCTTTATTTGTTGTTCTGATGATCACATATCCATTCAGCCACAGGCCGGCTGCCCCTGATAGAGTCTACATCTACTGTATGTAGGTAAAGTATTCTAGCAGGGGCTAAAAGGTTACAGAGAGATATGTCATCACAGATCAATACAAAAGCCCTGATGGTTCAAAGGAATAATAGGCCCTACTCTAAAATGTTTCATCATGATGACTCATGGATCCGTCAGACCTTTGTGATAACCAGTGTTGCTCTAACGGCAGTTTTCACATTGAAGTGATCATGAAAGAGAATATTGGAAAAACATCAAAGATAGGCTGTTCAATCATTTCTCGTCAGTCAGCTCTCCCAGTAGGTGGAAGGGTGAACCCAGTGAACAGCAGAGGAGTCAGGCTCCAGAATGTTTATTGGACCAAAGGGCATTGCGAGAGGAGAGGAGACAGGAGCGAGCACTGGTCAGGATACCGGAAGTGGCCCTCGTTAACTCCACTAATTAAGTTTCCACAAGGAGCTTATTGGGGTCAATTATGGGCAGCACTTCCTGTTGTCAGTCATTCAATTCATTTGGGGGATCAAATCAGTCAACAATAATGTGGGAACACAACCTGACAGGAATAAAAAAGGGTCATATTAGTCTGTCTACTTACCCTGCCTACAAGCTCCCCTCCACACAGCTGATTCAAATTAATGATCAATATGCTTATTATCAAGTGCTTAAGTCAGAGATTCAGGTGTCACAGACTGACAGACAGCAGCAACAGCAGCCAGAAAGAATGTAACATAGGAAAGGAGTTAGGCTACTGCTATGAGCAACTGTCAAGAGCCATTGATCATTCATTTGAATCAGCTGTGTGGAGGGAGATGTTTTAGGGCAGGGGTGCCCAAAAGGTAGATCGCGATCTACCAGTAGATCACAAAGGCTGTGCAGGTAGACCACATGACATGCCCCCCAAATAAAAAATTAAAGCATCTGCCAATTGAATTAAGGTGACTTGATTGATCAAGAAGGGCCTGTCAGCTCACTGACTTCATGGCTTCTATAGTAGGCAAACCCACAATGCAATGCTTTGTTTTCAAGAGTGTTGCGTGCAAACTTCAGTAGCATAAAAAACAAACGTATTTTAAAAATTGCACATTTAAAATGTTTTCCATTTCGTATCCCAAGTGCATTTATCTTATACTTATTACAAAGTATTTTCAACAATGGCATATATACATATATTTTGGTTGGTATCTTGTTGAGCTGGTCATTTTAAAAGTAGTTCTCAAGTCAAAAAAGTGTGGGCACCCCTGTTTTAGGGTATCGGTAAGTAGGCAGACTAATGTGACCCTTGTTGATTTCTGTCAGGTTTTGTTCCTACATTATTATTGACTGACATGGATCGGATCACTCAAATGAATTGAATGACTGTTCACATAAGGCCTCATGGGACACTGGAAACCCACAGGAAATGACGGACGCCATTGGACTGAGGCCGGCTTGAGTGATATTGCCACACTTGTATTGGGCATCTTGTCCTGTCCATGTTCTGCTGAGTAAAGACTGCAGAGTCACCTCACTGTCACAGATGACTTCTCACCTTCCCCGTTGACAGTTCTCTTCTCTCCCGGACAGTCTTTGGGGACGAGCGGCTCACAGCGGCGGTGGCAGTTAAACTTGCAGTCTGTGACAGCAGACAGATGGGAGGGTTAGTAATATGTAGAGGTGACACAGGAAGATGGATGGAGCAATAAAAGGGAGTTGAACAGACTTTCGGTGGACAATTCCGCACAACGTGCTAAAGTTATTATCATCACCGGGAATGTGAATGGAAATGTCTTTCCATTTAGTCAATACGTAAAGTGAATTTTAGTCAAAATGAAGAGGGAAAAAGAGATATGCCGAATTATTTTGCTATGAAAGACGTTCTGAAATAGCACAGAACCTATTGTCAACTAAGTCATTTTAAAATGGAGTGCAGTGTGACCTATACAGTACATCCCCATTTGGTGCCCTGGATTTCCTTCAATATTCTACAAAAATGGAAAAAAATCCATATTACATTTTGGAGTTGAGTTGAAACACTGAGCGGGAACCCTGACCCCTAACCCAGTGGTTCCCAAACTGGGGGTCGGGATCCCCAGGGGGGTCCCCAAATAATTTTGGGGGGTCCCCAGATGATTAGCTTATAGTGCAACATTGTTTTCTCACTCAACAGTAAACCAACATACAGTATAAGTGTATACAGGGTATCTGCACATTTCCAAAGTTACAATTTATTGACTTTTAAGACCTTTTTTTATACCAAATTGGCCAAATTGTCAAATATTACGTAAGAAAGAGGCAAACATTGTGAAAATAGCCGATCTACAAGCTCACAACGCCTCGCAGTGCGAGGCGTTGTGCCCTTGTAGTTCGGCTATTTCCACAACATTTATCTGTTAAACCGAGTCAAACTTAATGTAATGCCTACAATTCCAAGTGCTTGTCACGGTGTGGGGGGGTCCCCAGTTCAAATATGATTATTTTGGGGGGGTCGCGGCCTGAAAAGCTTGGGGAACCCTTGCCCTAACCCATCACAACCAGAGGGGGAGGGGAACTCCCATCATCTCACCGGAGCACTGCAGACCCTGTCTGAAGAGACCCTTGAGCAGGCGGTGACAGTACTGGCAGGCGGTGGGTTTGGTGTAGCTGTGGATGTGGAAGGTGTGTGGGACGTGGGCCTTGGCGGTGTCACCGGACCTCACGTCCAGCCACACGGGCGGCTCCACCCAGGACGGGGGTCTGGATTTGGGCTTGGTTATACTGATCTGTCGGGGGCGAAGAGGAGTTAGTGTTAGGAGTGAAGAATAACAAGTGAGTCATCATGCAAAACTACATTGATTTTCATTTAAGCGTCATCATGACACATGACGCACTCTCTCTGCCAAGCCCAGTTAGCCAACGACTCATCATCTGTCCATCCATCATGATGCATGGTGGGTGGATAACTAGTCACACACAAGGCTAAAATATACATTTGTGTAAATGTACACTAAATATGTTCAGGTTCAGAGTATGAGCAGACCTGCCCACCTGTGTGAATGAGGATAAATAGGGCATAGCAAAAGGGTGGCGAGTGATGCTTCAGTTGAGTCGTGTGTGGGCGGAGAACAAGATGACACCTGGCAGTATCACATGACAAGTGATCATACTACGGTGTCACACAAAAGCACCAAAAGTAGCAGATCTGCTACTTTTGCTATTTTTTAATATGAATCCTGAAAGGTAACAGCTTTGGACATATGAGGTTTCCAACCGACAGAGACGAAATATACAAAATGTTTTGACTTGACTGTAAATCCCTCACCTCCTCCAGACTGCCCCCTGCATGTGTGGAAAGGGAGTGCGCCCTGGGCCTCCTGGGCGGGAACAGGGAGAGGCTGGGGCCCACCTGACGCCTCACACGACTACAGTCATTGGGCAGCTGGAAGGCACAGCGCTTATGGAAGTCTAGACCACAACCTGGATATGAGAGAGAGATACACAAGGATAAATACGAGAGAGACAGACAGGCAGAGACAGACAGGGATGGTCAGAGACAGACAGGGATGGTCAGAGACAGACAAAGAGACAAAGCAATAAAAGGGAAGCAGAGACTGTGAATAACAGAAATACAAAACTGCAACTGAGCCTATTGATGTGTGCACCTTAAAAATGGATGTGAATAATTGCATCATCATATTGATTCTGCAGAGACACGTGATTGGGTGAGCAAGCCTTGCCTTCGCATTTCAGCCCCTGGCGAACGAGACCCCACAGCATCTCTCCACAGTGGTGACAGAAGGTAGGCGTGCGATACGATTGGACGACCAGAGAGTGTGGGCGGATCTTCATCTCTGTCACGATGGCTGATCCTGTGTCGGGTCAGAATGAATGGAAACTGTGGCTCAAACTGTGAGTTTTAGTAGTTTAGGTTACAGATTAAGTTAAGAACAAGCGGTATGTACTGTAACAAAACAATAAACATGGCCCAAATGTAACAACATAATGCATAACATAATTTTGGCAAAATGTACAACATAACACAATAAAAATAAGGGCAGGAGGATAATAATAATAGTAATATAGTAGTAGGATGGCATTAAAACAATGCCCCCCCCCTAAAAAAAATGTAAATTTCGACTAGTCGACTACTACTTGGTCAAATGAGTCGACTAGTAAAAATCATTAGTTGTGAATGCCCTAAATATGGCGTCGTCGACGGATAATAGACAGATACAGAAATCTCCACATAATGTGTATAAAAGAGACACAGACCGACAGACGGGTACAAAGGGTACGCTGACAACGGGTACAACAGGTATTGCATAGCCAGGTGGGGCATGCCTTTCCAACTTGCATCGTTCTCAACTTGCATCATTCCTGAGTAGGCGGGTTGTACCAGAGAGTGCAATAACAGCTGTTGTTCTACATCTCTTGATCCTTGACCTTTGACCTCTTCTGGGCAGCCTACTGATCATTCCCAGGTT
Source organism: Gymnoscopelus braueri (assembly GCF_963280865.1). NCBI lineage: Eukaryota > Metazoa > Chordata > Actinopteri > Myctophiformes > Myctophidae > Gymnoscopelus > Gymnoscopelus braueri. Next base: position 19,202,967 of record NC_137620.1, read on the forward strand.
TAATACAATTTTGGCCAGACCAGAGTCAAAATATCTATTTTATATGTTGTTGTTATTGTTGTTGTTGCTTTGTACTAGGCACCTTGGCTTCTACATAATTGACACTCTGCTGTCAACAGGCTAATGATAAAATTTAGCCTGTTGACATTGACATTTGTTATGTCAACAGTCTATATGGCACACTCATGTATTTATGAAGCAGCCATCCTATTCTGTATTCAATAATGTGGCATTTCTTTAGCGTAAATGTATTTCAGTTACCACAATCTACTTCCCTAATCTTGATGAAGTAACTAGGAGAAGTAGCTTAGTGGGCACTGGGCCCAGATTTCCTGCTGTGGCTAACCACTTAAACCCTGGTGTCCCTAATTGTGGGCATGTCATGTGAAAATAAAAATAATACAAAATGCTAGTCCCTCCCTCCCCACCACCACCACCATTTTGTCAAAAAAATAAAAAGATCTACTATGTGGTGAATTATTTAAATAGCTTAGTTAAAACCCCAGTCTCTTGGGCTGGTCTTGGCTGGAGCTCTCCTCTACGTTACAGTACCATCCTATTGTATGTTGACACCCTCTCAGCCTCTTCTTTCTTTTCATCAGTAAATACAAAACAACGGGGTGCGTTAGGCTGCCTGCTCTTTCTCAGCAGTCAGCCGAGCCTCCAACCTGCGATGATGACCTCGACGAGGTCTCCGTCCCGCAGTGCATCCTTGTCTGTGAGGCGGTGTAGCAGCTGCTCCGAGGCAAGCTGGTGTCGGAACAAGTGGATCTTCTCCCCACCGCCCACCACACTGAAGTCCGGAGCCTACAGTAGAGAGTTTGGGTAAGATAGGTGAAAGATAGATTGTTAGGGACTATTAAAAAAAAAACTATGAATGTAATGGTATCGTATGAAGTGTGGCGTAGTACAGTGAATGCATAGAGCACAAGTACTGTACTGTACACCAACACTGTCCATCCACAACCACATGCTGCGTGTACAACTTATACAAAAACCTTTCTATTACTTGTATTACTACTACCACCTCCTGTTACTTCTACCACCCCTACTATCTACAGCAAAAACTGCTCTTACTACTACTTCTACAGTATTTCAAAAGACAAGAAACAGAGTCAACGTCTCTACTGTCTTCCTCCCTCTCTGTCGTACATGTTCATGGTTTTCCTCTCTCCATCTTTCTCTCTGTTTGCTGATCGTCAGCACTCGATGAATAATCATGGAGCTCTCGTCCCTTCAAACTATGGGATAAGTTTCCTGCTACTAATTAGCTAACAGTGCTCCTGTCCCTGTGGCTTACAGAAAGTACCAAAACTAGCCAATGATAGACTTATAATACAGAAATACAGAAATACAGAAATGGGTCTTCTTTAGTGCCAAGGAGAAAAGAGTTTTACGGACCTGACATATCGTCTCCGTATTAACCTCATAGGTCCAAAATATTGTGTAGTTACTTGTTACTTGTTATGTTACTTTTCAGGATTCAAATAAAAAAATAGCGAAAGTAGCAGATCTACAAGCTGAAAACGCATCGCTTCGCGCCGCGTTTCGAGCTTGCAGATCTGCTACTTTTGTGTGATGCTGTAGTTAGTATGATCAAGTATAGGGCATTAATTTACGAAAAAACACAAAAAGTTAAGTTAGGATATGTTGATAAGAGGTTTCTGCCCGACAGCAACGATATGTTTCAGTTAAACGTCACTCATGTGACCAGCTAGAATCAGAGAGAAACTTTTAGTGTGTGACGTAACGGCGTTATCACACACTAAAACGCCAGTGAGAGCTGCTGACTGACTTGAAAACGGAATCAGGAAGAGAGCAGGCCTACATGTGCAGAGATCAAAGAGAGAGATCAAAGGGAAAATACTGCAGCACAGCTGCAGAAAACTGCTGGTCACCGTGATAGATTTTCATGGTGACTCTGCGTTTTGATCTAACGTACATGAGCCTCATATTCATATCAACAGCAGAACTGAGATCAGGTTTGAAGACAAGGCTGGAAGGGTTGACAGCAGTGGTGTAAAGTAACTAAGTACATTTACTCAAGTACTGTACTTAAGTACAATTTTGAGGTATTTTTTACTTTACTGGAGTATTTCCAAATGTCAGTACTTTTACTTCTACTCCACTACATCTCAGAGGCAAATATTGTACTTTTTACTCCACTACAATTATTTGAAAGCTTTAGTTACTAGTTACTTTGTAGATTTTGATTATTATTACAAAACATACTGACCACTACCACTTGAGCCCAATGCACATTTTGGCTATTTGAAAATAGCTGATCTACAAGATTACAATGTGTCACGATGCGACGCATTGTGAGCTTGTAGATCTGCTATTTTCAAAATATTTGTATACATGTTATACGTTTGAAAACTTGTGAAATGGGACATTCTGCATAATGAGTACTTTCTACTTTTGGCACTTTAATTACATTTTTGATACCAATACTTTTGTACTTTTACTCAAGTAAATTTGGAATTCCGGACTTTTACTTGTAGCAGAGTATTTCTACATTGCAATATTGATACTTTTACTTAAGTTAAATATTTGAGTGCTTTTTCCACCACTGGTTGACAGTGTCTTTCTTGTAATACCTCTAATTAGCTTATGTCCAGACACCCATCATCAAAAGCACACAGGCAATTATCCAGACATGCACCTATAGCCTGCCTGTTATCTTATCTTCATAATTGGTCCTCAGTCCTCACTAATGCTCCTTATAAGATGGCATCATCGTTGTCTTAACTCACTCCTGTGTCTCAGAGGTGGGCTGTTGACAGTTCAGACCAATGACATCATCGATGGGGATTCCAAGCTAACAGAAACGTTCTCTTCCTGCAAAGTTAGCATGCTGAAATAGAAGCCATTGTTCTTGCATATAATTTGTATTTTCTTATAAGCTTGATATATTTTTTTTACCATGGCACCATAGGAAGCACCATAGAAGACAGGGAAGCCCCAGGAAGCACCATAGAAGACAGTGAGGCACCATATTAGGAAGCACCATAGATGATTTGGCACTACGTCCTACTGGTGGGTGCCGGCCCTCACGGGCAGATGAGCCAGTCGGATACAACAGCAGTGGCAAGTAGGAGAAATTCATTGCCAAGTAAATTGGGGGGGAAGAAAGGGGGGGGGGGAATGTCTACTCTAAATTACAACCAACACCCCCCAATGTAATTGTCTCCGCCAGGCCGAAAGGCATGGCGAGAGAGTATGTTTTGCACCCTGTCCGTCCGTCCGTCCGTGTGTCCGTCCGTGTGTCCGTCCGTGTGTCCGTCCGTGTGTCCTGTCCGTCCGTTAGCAGCTAATCTCCGGCACCGTTGGCCCGGTCGCTGCGAAACTGTGCACACACACTCCCTCGATGCCAATTCATAACCTCTGCCTCAAATCTTTCACACGGGCCTGTTATAGTGCCACCAGGAGGCCGATTTGTGCAAAACCCATTTTGTTTTTGTTATAATAATTATAATCCGCATTACAATTATATGAAGATAGTTGTTGAAAATGGGTGAAGGACAGTTCACTCTAGATTCACCCTATTACAGTTTCAAGTTCAAACATTTAGAATGAACTATTCACAGAGTGTTAAGATAAACTGCAATCCTTTGGACGACAATCACTCAAAATAGTTTTAATTAGTCAGTTGTTGATTAACGTCACTTACTTCCTTCCCCCCCAGAGAGAGGGTTTTCAATTGTATTTGAAAGGAAACCCAATTTCCTGAACTGTCTGCCCTCAGAACTAGTAGCAGTTAGTGGGTTGTGAATGACATTAGTCACCGGAACAGAGAGGACGGCCATAGCTGAGTGGGCAGTACGGTGGAAAGAAACTAAGTACTGTATATGTACTCAAATACTGTGCTTAAGTAAGATTTTGAGGTATTTTTTACTTTACTTGAGTATTTCCAATTTTCTCTACGTTTACTTCTACTCCACTACATTTTACTCCACTACAATTATTTGAAAATTAAGTCAATAGTTACTTTGTAGATTTGGATAATTAGAAAACATGCATTAACCACTTCAGCCCTATATATACACTTTGGCTATATGAAAATAGCCAATCTACAAGGCAGCTCACAACGTGTCGCATCAATCTGCTATTGAATCTGCTATTGAATCTGCTATTGAATCTGCTGTGAATCTGCTATTTTCAAAACATTTGAAATGGGACATTCTTGAGTACTTTTACTTTTTGTACATTAAGGACGTTTTGATGCCAATACTTTTGTACTTTTACTTAAGTACATTCTGAATAGCAGACTTTTATTTGTAACAAGAGTATTTCTATACATTGTGCAATTGATTCTCAGTACTTCTTCCACCACTGTGAGTGGGTAGAGAGGCCTTCTGGGAATCGCTAACTCTCTTATAGCCAGACCACCAGAGATCTCCACCTACTGAAATGTCAGGGGAAATCAACATTTCGTTGCTGCCGGGCAGAAACCTCTTATCTCCATATTTTAACCTTTTGTGTTTCTTCGTAAATGAACGCCCTACTTGATCACAGTACAGCGTCACACAAAAGCACCTAAAGTAGCAGGCAGATCCCCAGGATCGAAACGCTGCGCGAAGCATCGCGTTTCAAGCTGGCACTGTAGATCTGCTACTTTTGCATACTTTTGAATCCTGAAAAGTAACAGTTTTGGACATACAGAATGAGGTTTCCTCCCGACAGAGACGATATATTGAATGGGCTGAATACCAGCGCCAACAAACTTACACTCACACTGCTTTGAGAACCAATCCTGATACCGTCATAATATGAAGGTCCACCCTGAAGTGTTATTTTTAACTACCTGTGTGTGTTCCCATTCATTGAACTTAGTAAGTAAGTAAGTAGGTCGAAGAGTCGGTATCAGCCAGAGTGCTGATATCCCCGTTTTGCTAGTGTGCTAGACCGTTGGAAGATGGATGGCTGAGGTGTGGAGCGCAACACCTACCATCAGCTCCTAGTACTTGACCTTGTGGTCAAGAGACTCTACCGACTGAGCCACTCAGCCACCCGAACCTAGATGTCACCAGACCTATCAGTATATGAGATCTCTATGCAAGACTAGGGAATCGGAAGGTCGTCAGTTCATCGGCTTCGCCCAGTCTATAGAGGGTCGTGGTTAAATTGATTTTGTATGCAGTGAAAGGACGGCATGCGCACACACACACACACACAGATACATGCAGACAAGACACAAATCTACAACACACACGCACATCCGCAAAAACAGACAAATATTCTACTGTACACTTCAGGGTCTGTTGATCTACTCTACTGCTTGGAAAGGAAAAAGTTATCTACTGTAGCGAGGCAGAGAGAGAGAGAGAGAGAGAGCGTGTGTGTGTGTGTGTGTGTGTGTGTGTGTGTGTGTGTGTGTGTGTGTGTGTGTGTGTGTGTGTGTGTGTGTGTGTGTGTGTGTGTGTATGTGTATGTGTGTGTGTGTGTGTGTGTGTGTGTGCGCGTGTGTGTGCGTGCAGCAGACAGACAGACAGATGTTGTGGTTGGAAAGTTAGCTCTGCAGACCCCTCACAGCCCCCTCAGCCTACACCATATAGGTTCATAGGTTCATAGGTTCATAGGTTCAGGATTTGTAGTGCGCCCCCATCCAGTTATTACACTGGCCTGGGGCACAGTCCAAAGAAAGACAAAAGAAAGACAAGAGAAAAACATATAGGACAAGACAAAGAAGACTAGACTAGGACAACAAGCACTCAGTCACACTGTCAGTCAGTCACAACAGGGGGGAGTCTAAACTAAACACACACAACCCACTAACAGGACAGACAAGAGACATCACCTCCTCTCCGTGCTAAACATTTTCACAATCTTGATTAAAAAATGTTATTAGAAACTTCAACTAAATCCAAGTCTGGAAGCTGGCGTTACAATATACAATATTGATCTCTCAATGCTCGGTTTCTATTTAAAGTTTCCCATGAATACATGCTTGGTCTACTCATTCATACATTTTGACTAAAGTCTAAAATATTTTAAAATCATTGCTATTTCTTAATACTGCACCTTGAAAGATCCACATAAAATACAAATATTGTCCGGCTGCAAAAAAACGAATTGCAAAATTTTCTTGGAAAAGTAACCCTCAGTATGGTCGCATTTGACTGTCTTAGTAATAATGTAATAACAGAGATGGTGTCTGTTTAGATCTGTAAAGATTTGAATTTTTTCTAACTTTTTCAATGCTCACTCAGTGACTGACAACCTCAGTCCCCTAAACACATCAAACTAAAAGGTGACACTCAGTAGAGTGCATACCTCCTCCACCAACACAGTGCAACTGTCAAGATAAACAGTAACATTTCCACCGTAGATATGAGTAATTATGTCATTTTGCTTTTGTGTCCATTTCCTTTGACGTTCAACCTAAAAGTGAATCATCTGTTCAGGGAAGCGTAACTGATCACGCCTGGTCTTAAACCTCCCCATGTTATTTAGATCACTGGTTCTCAAATGTTTTCATGTCAAGGACCCTCAAATGAATATGTTTTTGGCCACGGACCCCAATCTGAAAATATTTTTGCGTGAGGGACCCCCATAAGAGAAGATCTGTGTTGGCTAAAAAAAATAAAAAATAAAGTAGGACTAATAATAATCAAAATTATTCAAAATTCGAACAAAAAATAAATAAACACGTTCTATGAGCTAACGTGTTGTTAGCTCTAGAATGGCTATTTTTGAATTGCTGATGTATATAATACGGTTAAACTGCTACTCATTAAGCTGTGGACCCACAGGGGTCCACGGACCACACTTTGAAAGCCACTGATTTAGAATATTTAGACAATGCTAGGTTGGCACCCTGCTACCCTGGTTATATAGCACATTGTCTTCTTAGAACTCTGATGACTTGACTACTTACTCTGTTGTTGGGTGACTGAGGTTCAGACCTAGCATTTTGTTTTACAAGTCATTTTTCTGGGCTTTGTCTTATAGTTTTCACTGGATAGGCACAGTGGAGCGAGAGACAGGAAACATGGAGAGAGAGAGCAGAGAAGTGACATGCAGCAAACGGTCCGGCCATCGAACCGGGCACTCGTCGCCAGGCACCAGAGCCCATGTGGCATGCGCCACAACCAACCGGCCATCGGGTTGCCCCCAACCTTTCTCTTGTTCTGGATATGAGTGTTTGCTAAATGCCTAAATAGTACTGTAACTATATTGTGTGAATATCCAGCCATCCAGTCTCGTTATTTTACAAACAGACCTTGACTTTGATTTTGACCTTGACATGTGACCTTTTCTGCTCACAAATGAATCTAACATTACTGTGGGCAGCCTACATTCACTCCAACTTTCATGACCATAACCGCCGTCCAACTGTTTTAGTGGAGGAAAAGTACACTCTCTCTCTCTCTCTCTCTCACACACACACACACACACACACACACACACACACACACACACACACACACACACACACACACACACACACACACACACACACACACACACACACACACACACAACCTGCTGTGCTTTAAAAGAACAACAGTGCTTTGTGAAGCTTGCGTTACCTTGCGTTCTATGATCTCCAAGGCTAGTCTCTTGGCGTGACGATAACTCAGGTTTTCTCCAGGGACTCGAACCACCTCTCGGAAGAGGCCCAGCTGGAACTGGACCAGAGCCGGGGCTGTGTGGCAGCGGGAGGACACCGGGGGGAGGGAGACGGGACGTGCTGAGGAGTGCACGGACAGGGTCACCACATTGTCATGTAGACAGAGCCATAGGGTAGAAGGGCTCAGGCATGTAAAGGGATATAGGATAGGTATACAGACTGCATAGCAGTGGTTCTCAAACATTCATGTCAAGGGCCATGCAAATTTACATGTAGCCTATTTGACCACGGACCCTCATTTGAAAAGATTTTGTGCCAAGGACCCCTGCCCTATAGCAACGTTTTTAAAACTTTGCTAAAATAGCCCACAACGCACCGCTGTTGTGAGCTTGTAGATCGGCTATTTTCGAATGGTCAACTTATACAATTGGGGTAGTGGTTAAACTGCAAAGATTCTGCTGGATCCCCGGCCCCCAGTTTGAGAACTATTGCTTTATCAAACAGTATCTGCAAATTAGGCTATGTTCTGTTATTTTAGCCTTGTCAGCTGAGACGGTGATGAGACAAACTGTTAATAACAGAGTTTCTGAAAGTCAACTGTGTTACTTGATATAGGAACTGTAGGCCTCATAAAAATATTAGAAAGTGTATTGCGTAACCACCAACACACTGATTATAAGACTTCCACTGTGTTTTGTGTATATTCACAGATATATACAGGATACAGTATATACAAACATATATTTTCTCTCTCAATATGTTTGGAGACCCTTATTTCTGACTGCAGAGCTTAATGCGCCACTTAAAACAATTTCAGGCAGTTCAGTCTGTGCGTGTGTAGCCTACATGCAGTACAAGGAAACCAAACGGTTAATACCACAACTACACATAAGACACTGAAACAAACGGTGTGAACTGAAGACCACCCCCCCCGCCCCCCATAATTTTAATTAAGACATCTCACCTTTTGACTCCATGTAGTTAAGCGTCTACCTGCCTCAATGGTTTGTCTTCTTTACCTCACACACACACACAACACACACAAACTGACAGTTTATCAATAGAGAGCTCTCTCTCACTCACTTGTATCTCATGTCTAGTTTGGTGGGTTTGGTTTCTCTTTGTAGGACTAGGCTGTTGATGAGACAGGCAGGAAGTCATAGAGGGCTGCTGCGAGTAGCTCGCCCCCTGAAAAGATCAATGTAGTTGTACGGTTAACACCCCTAGCCCTCACTGTGCGAGCGGATACACACGCACACGGGGACCTTTCGCACACAGGAATGCACCGCTATACAATATATTGCATAGTGTTCATGACATAGCTAGTTAACTTCATCTCTGTACAAGTTGGAAAATTCCAACTTTGAGGAACTGTACCAAAACTTCAGTAACTCAATTTCTCCCAAATGTTAAGGGCCATTCACATTGAGCACTATAACGATAACTATAAAAAAAATATAGTTTAAAAAATCGTTCTATAAGTCAAGTGGATTGCAGAGTTCACAGCAACTATAAAAAAAAATATGGTTATAGTGCTGTGTGAGTGGTTCTTTTACTGGTACAAACGGTACGCTTCAAATTCAAGGAATGCTACCATCTTACTGACAAGAAAGGAAAACGTAAATGTATACGACACACACAGGGACTGGTTTTGAAAAGTGGAGTTTTTAATGAACAGTACCCTTTAATAAAATATACAGGAGGTTGGCCCTTTCAGAATGAAACCTGTGCCATCATAATCGACCATGTTGAAATGGACATGGGAGCGTGCATGAGCCTTCCATCTATAGCCCTACAAGCCCCATCACGCCCGATTTATACTTGGTCACACCCGATCTACAAGCCCACAACGCCATCGCAGAGCTTGTAGATCGGGTATTTCCGTCGCGAGAGGCACGAGGCGCAGCCAAGTCTAAATCAGGCATCACATACGCATTCTGTATACATGAATACAAGCGCACAGTGGTCTCCATAAACACCAGTAAGAACATGATTCTGGGGTCACCAATCTGTAATATTATGTATATATAATTGCCTGTACGATTTGTATTATTAAAATAAAACGAAACAAGACGAGACAAAAAAAAACCTGTTGCTGTTAAAGTACTCATAAAGCCTGCAGTATGAAGCTTTTCATAGGATGATGAGTAAGGTTCAGTAGGATCAGTGACCACTATCTGCATCATAATGAACCTGGGTGACTGGAATCGGCTAAATATAGTTCTACGGTTGTCATGGCGCCTAATGTTCTATGATCCATCAAATGCAGAGTGACTGATTGACTGGTAAATACAGTTAATACGCGTGTACTTCTACTCAAGATACGGCATAGAAGGTTTGTTCAGGTGTGGATGAGGAAGCTTCCGGCTTTCTACAATGATCTTTTATATATATATATTTTTTATTATTAGTGACATTCAAACAAACTACAAATGAGTGTAGTGCTACCTTTGTACACAACTAAAGCAGTAACATTATGATTGTGTGTGTGAGTGCGAAACAGAACTTTCACATCATTTTTGTGAGCACGTGTATAACATATAAGCATAATAGTAGAGGTCATACCTTCACAATTCTGTACATTATATGCGGCAAAACAACATTTTAAAGCACTTTTACCCCCATTATATTTCCAGTGCATCTTCTTTCCTTTTAGCACATTACAAACCATTTACTCCTCCTTTATTCATTTGACTTAACATTTCCTTCATGTATTTGATTCCTCCACTACCAACCATTTACTTGTCCAACCCTCGCACATCACTTAAGCACTTTACAGCACAATCAGAAGCTGTTTATGAAAAGGACTTAGAAAGTAGACTCGGCTACATTACTATTCAAGTCGGGGTCACATTCACAGTGGATCATTTGTTGGTCATGACTCCTGAACCAGCAGCATCGTACCCATAAAATCATTGTGGAAATCCAGTCTAAATTGGGTACCGGTTCATGAGCCACGACCTAATTTGTTTTAATAAAAGGAGGGAACATCGATTATCTTGGCATATCGCGATGGTGTGCATGCACCAACGTTAACCGAAAGCCTGTTGAGATATTTGTGTTCCTCTCGCTTAAAAAAAAAACACTTCCATTATGATTTGTCTAGATCTGACCTTTCTTGATCTCTAGCAATAAATGTCAACGAACAAGGCCAAGGAACAAGAGACTATGAAACAAGACAATCAGATTATTGACTTTCTGACATTTACAGTTATAGAAAATGTACGGCCTTTAATTCAGAAGGTGATGTCATTTCACCGAGTCATCTTTCAACCCTGTCACATAAGACGTACATTCTGTGGACAAATCTTTTACTTTTGGTCTTGTTTTGGAGATGTTTTTTTAAACTCCCAACTTATTAAATAAAACAACACAAAAAGAAAGTCAAACCAAACACATGATACCCCTCACCCCAATGTACAGTAAAGATTTCACATTCAAAACAACCAGCCATTCAATAGTCAGCGCCTTGGACGCAGTAGTCCATTTTAGCACACAAAATATTTGCCATGACGACAAAATGGTTAAGGACGGTCATTGGTCAGATTTGTTAGCAAGTAATTGATTTAGACCAAACAAATCCTTCGCAGTAAACATAAAAATGGTGGGACCATTTGATACAAAATGAAGGAAATAAGGAATGAAACAACTTCAGACCTCAACCCTGACAGTGTATTTATACTCCTATATCTGATGCTCGGCATCAGCTTCCAGGGCATACCACCATTGCAACACGATGGTGGCTTTTACAATTGATTTAGGGTCAGATATATTCATAAATATTCCCAGAGCTCTAACTTTGATGTTTGATTGTAAACGTGTGTGATTAGTACGTCAAGCTCAGTATTCTTTTTTATTTTACCCAGCATGATTCAGGCTAGTAGGCAGCAAAGATTAACATTTTACCTTGAGAAAAAACCTATACCTGCCATAATTAGACCTGGGTTGATATGACAAATTGTATTATAAATACTTCATTGTTTTTACCCTACATGGAGTGGCGGATGGGTGGGGTTTCAGAAAAGTAGTCAATCACAGAAAAGTAAAATTGATTTAAAAAACAACAACAACAATTGCCTTTAAGAAATGTTCCTGCATTTTCTACACACGCATTCATTGTATTGTTCTATGCAGCAAACTCCACCCATTTGACACCCCACAGTTATTAAAACAAAGTCACTATTTGCTAATATAATTTGACCCAGGTGTGGTTAAGAGAGGAGCACTGTAAAATCTACCCAAATGGACCCGTACAAAACGCAAATTACAGTAACACTGAGGATTTGGTGTTTGGATCCTTCAGTGAAAACCTTTGGCCCACATTGTCCTGCAGACAGTAATATGGTCACTACCAGTAGTATATCATCATGCCAGGAAGTGCATCAAAATGGTTTTGGTTGAAACCTTGATGGCCAGACTTTCTCTATGGCTCTTGTCTTTTAACTACTGGTAGCTGGTTCAGCAGGTCTACAGGCCTCACTGACTGAGTTACACAGTTTATCCCAAGTCAGTATTTACAGTCTTTTTTCTTTCTGGGATGAGCCATGAATAAAGTGGCTGAATCCACTTCCTTCAAGGATACATTTGTCTCCTTCATTCCTTCCCTTCGTATCACTTCTCTCCCTGGCAAAACACAAGTGCCTGCATCATGCACTTTCCTTACTTCCTTTCCTAACCCCACCCCCCTCTCACATTTTTCCTTTACACAAAGTATTGTTCCAGTCAGTTCCAAAATGAGGTCATCTTCAACTCAATGCAGTGTAAACCAAACAAAGACAAAAATAAATCATGTGCACTATATACAAAAACAAAGAAAACATTAATTTCATATAATTTAAACCTGTATATACATAAAAAGGCAGAAAGTGAGGTTGAACTGGTTAGAGCTGTTGAAATCTCCCCCCAATGAAGACTGCTTGTTTTTTTTCTCCCTCTTCTGTTTCCCAATAACTGTTATCTACCTCCGTTTTTTTTCTCTCTCTCTCTCTCTCTCGTGTTTAAAATCTAGGTGAATCATACAGTTTTAGCATTTGTGATATAACCATTCCGTGGGTGGTTTGCATTAGCAAGTAATTCATGCTACTAGTGGAATACAAGGTGTGCGATGCTTTTCTTCAAAAACCAAAAGACTGGAGTACATTTAGCCTACCTAAGGTTGAGTGTCTGCACAAGAGTGAGTAGATAATCACATAACCACATAACTGCACACAAAGTGAACACCATATGCTAGCTTGTCACGGCGCTACGCCTAAAGGACGGAGGGGTCAAGTGCAGACATTCCACTTTCTAGTAAGCAGCATGCCGATAATGCGTACCTAAATATTTTCGCTTCTGTAACAGTTTTGATCGATGCCAGCAAATTGTACAGCAATGCAGACACAGCACTTTCTATGTCTTAAAAGCCATGGCATGTAATGTATTTTTTCTTCCATTGTTCTTTAAAAAATATTTTGTTTGACCTTCGTTGTGTCGTCATGTGATCAGACCCAGCTGCACATAGCCTCTCCTCCTCATTGGGCCATGCCTTTCTCTCTAGTCCCACCTACTGTCTCTCTCTAACCAATCAGGGAGCTGCGTCTTGTCAGGTCCACGTTACTGGCACTCAGTCCCCTGCAATCTGATAGGCCGTTGTTGGCATCCTAAAAACAGACGAATAACGGAAAGAAGAACAAGATTTAAGAACTAAACACATACACAATTTAAACATATTTTTTGTTATTTTGAACAATACAACTGAAGCCGACATCAGTGACGCTAACTTTCACAAACACACGTACCTGTGTGGTTTCCTCTATACTCTTGTTGAGGAAGTTGAGGGAGCTGGCTCTCTTCATTCTGAGAGGGGAGCAACACAACACAACACCCAGATGAGTCAGGGCAAAAACAGTAGCCCCTCTCACTGACGGCACACAAGCATCACATGGTCTCTGAATGCATGTATTACTATAACTCTGAAGCAGAAGATAGTATTGACGCCTCGTTGTGAGCTTGTAGATAAAATCATGCATAACTCCAAACCCTAAACTCTAACCTCTGTATGCCTAATCCTAACCACAATCTGGATCTTTTCCCAATTTTAAGCCTCAACTGAAAACCCAGCTTTTAACTAGCATCTTAAAAAATGCTCAGCACCTTGATGTTGCTGCTGTTTTTGTTGTTATTTTATCTCGTTTGACACTCATTCATTACACTGGTCTCACCCGGCGTTGCGGGGCTCTTGCGGTCCGCTCCCCTGCAGCTTCTTGACCAGCATCTCACTGCTCCTCCTCAGGGCGTCACGGATCTTACCGAACGAGCCACTGCGACGCAGAGACCCGCTGCCGTCCTGCTGGGGTAAGAGAGCGCAAGGTTATTATAGTTGATGAAAACTAACCAAATAACGAAAACTAAAATTTAAAAAACTTTTCCGTTAACTGAACTAAATAAAAACTACAATAAAAAAAAAGCCGATGACTAACTGAAAGTATTGTGTTTACAGAACTAACTGAAACAAACTGAAATTGTAGACAAAATGCCCGTTTTCGTTTGTGGATGGTTGGTGGTTCATCTGTAACTGAATACAAATTTAAATGCTATCTTGTGTTCAGTTTTTATTACACAATGCTTACCTTTTCAATCCTGCACCTGACAATTAAAAAAAATAAGTATAAAAAAACTAAAACTAACACTAAGACTAATAAAAACTAACTAAAACTAGAAAAATCCAAAACTATTATAACCTTGAAGAGAGGGTGGGGGACGGATGAGCCGACAAACACATTCATGGATTAAAGCAAAAATAAAATCTCTCGACTGAAACATTTTTGTTGGGCCAAGTCCTAATATGCGATTTGTGAAACAGCGTGAAATGAATCTCCCCCCCCACACACACACACACACAAACACACAAGTGATGTTTTTCATAAAGAATTACCACAATATATAGAATTATGATGTTTTGGTAGGCATACAGCCTACCAGTTGAAGAAAGATGTTAAGTCGGCCATACCAGCCCTGACAAAAAAAAAGGATAGTAATTTTGTATTTTAACCACTTAAACCCCAGCATCCGTATTGTTGGGAAAGCTTTTGAAATAGCTATTTTCAGCGAATTTTCAGCTTTCCCCACACAGAAAACTGAAAAACGCTAGTACAGAGCCCTGAGGGACTCCGGTCAACAGTATGGAGTTTAAGTGGTTAAATCAAAATGCCAGATGCTCAGAGGGTTAACCTTTGCTTTTATGAAATATCGGAGATCATTAGGATTTTATGGAAGACTGAACATGCATTCTATTGCTAGTTTGACCACTACAAATACTCTTTAGTCTTAAAATAGCGAATAACCAAAAATAGGCGATCTATATTGTAGATCTATCCTATTTTTGGTGCATGGCATACTTCCATAGAAGACATGATGACTGAAAGTGCAGTATGTAGGGAGCTTACTGTACTTAATGACCTAGATAAACCTATGCTCTTTACCATTATTCTTTACCTCTTTTGTAAATTAATTAAGAGAATCATTGTTGTTAGAATGACTATTACAGATGTCTGGAGGCAACTGACCTACTACAGCGAGTTATCCCACAGCGTTTTATTATTATTATAACTAGTAGTTATATCACTATTGACAATGACAATGGAGTCAACAAAAGGCCTTCAACAACAGCAGTTATTAGACATTCACATTATTTTGCCTGTCATTCATCATTAGCAGTCATTTAACAATAAGCTGACCCCGTTCCATTCAGCCGAGTCGTCGCCCTCGCAGTCCCCCCGCTGGCCCCCCGGCCCGTTGATGCCGTCCCTGCTCTGCCGTCTGTCGCCCCCTCCGACCCCCCCATCCTTCAGCAGCTCCACCACCTTGCTCTGGTTGATGGCATCGATACCCTAGGAGAGAGAGAGAGAGGGAGAGAGAGAGAGAGAGAGAGAGGGAGAGAGAGTGAGAGAGAGTAAGAGACACAGAGAGACACACAGAGGGAGAGAGAGACACACACACACACACACACACACACACACACACACACACACACACAGACCAAGAGACAGACAGACAGACAGACAGACAGACAGACAGACAGACAGACAGACAGACAGACAAGTGGTGGTGAGGGATACAGTAAATCAAGCTTTTTATATTGTCGGTGTCGGGCAGAAATTCCTCATCTGCATATTGTTTTCTTTTTTAAATGAACGCCCTACTTGATCATACTACAGCGTCATACGAAAGCATCCAAACATTCCACAAGCTCAAACCGCTGCGTGAAGCGACGCATTTCATCTTGTAAATCTGCTACTTTTGCCGTTTTTGAATTTGAATCCTGAAAAGTAACGGTTTTGGACATATGAGGTTTCAACCCGATATAATGTGTGTACTCTCTGAACACTTTACACGCAATAGAATGAATAAAGCTGAAGAAGCGTTAGCGAGCACCATGGCCTCCTGTAGCTTAGCAACGGATTCACAAACAACAGTTTGGCGTATTTATAGGCTCATTACAGCATGGCTGGAATGTCTAATCAACCAATCAGACTGCTTGGCTCAACCACCCACAGCGACGGTCTGGACTCCTCATCTAATAGCCGTAATTCTATTTGATCATACGCAGTGGTGGAAAGTAACTAAGTATAGTTACTCAAGTACTGTACTTAAAGGGACTACACCATGAATTTTAACTTTTTCTTATTTTTTGTGTGTTTTTGGTCTCCCCTACCTCTCTTCTATCCTCAAAAATACCCCAGTTTGAACACTCAGGCTTTCACAGCTGCCTACGTCACGTCAGGGAACAATTCCTCCCATTTTTCAGTTCCAGTTCTTTTTTTTTTTTTTTTACTTTTTCCACACAGAACCAGGAGATAACATGCATACAAACTGGCTCAATAGCGCCCGTGCCAAACAGGACAATGTGGTATTGCAGGTGAAAGTGCTTTATAAGCCAGAGAGAAGTTAGTTGGAATGAGTATATCTGAGGCTTGATTTAGGCTCAAACCTTTTGAAAAACGTTTGAGGGACATAAACAATATGATATTAAATATTATTATTATTTTTTAAATTCATGGTGTAGTCCCTTTAAGTAAAGATTTAAGGCACAATTACTTTACCTGAGTATTTTCATTTTTTGATACTTAATCCTTCTGCTCCATTACAAAACATGGAGATCTACATGCTCACAATTGTGAGCATGTTTTAAAACTAGACTAATATATTGACAATTTTGTCAACAAATAAAAACTAGACTAAAATGTTAGGGAGGGACTAGGAGATCCAGTAGAACTAAAACAAGTCATTTTATGTTTGGTTGCGCTCGGGTGTTGCACTCTGAAAATAGCAGATCTACAAGCTCACAACGCGTCACAGCGCGACGCGTTGTGAGCTTGCAGATCGGCTATTTTCAGCATGCAACCATGTCGGGCATTACTACGTCATCGCAGCCCGCCGAAATACATTTTAGTCGACTAAATCAACTGTAGATTTAGTCGACTATAATCTCATGATATTTAGTCGACTAAAACTAGACAAAAACTAAAACATTTCAGATGACTAAAATATGACTAAAACTAAAAAGGAATTTTATTCAAAAGACTATGACTAAATCAAAATGTGCTGTCAAAATCAACACTGCACTGAACATACAGAGTATCTGTCTGCGTAGTACCTGTTTTACCTGTTTACGTGTCTTGGACGCACACTCCTCCAGCGTCTCGGCGGCCTCCAGTTTGCCCTGGCGGCGGTACAGCGCCCCCAGGCTCTTCAGGGTGGTATTGACCGTGGGGCTGCACAAAACACAGGCAATATTTGACACCTTAATAATCACTAATTGCGTGTAACTAAATGCCCTGGTTGTGTAACTGTGACAGATCAACTTCCCACGCCATGCTGCTTAACCTCTTTTGAGGGTCAGTGTCTGCACCTTACATTATTCATTTGACCACATGAACACTATAGCATCTTTACTCTGGGGGCGAACATTCACCAAAAATAGCCAAACTACAAGCTCTTAACGTGTCGCAGCACGTTGTGCTCGGTTATTTTCGGACTACGGTCGATGAGACATAGAGGGTTTAAGTGGTTCAAGAGTCTAGTATGTGTCGACGTCTCTTGCGCTTCAGCCTCTCTCCAACAACAACTCTATGGGCCACCTCTTAACCACATGGACCCAGCAGTGTCCCTATTTTGGGCATGTCATATTAAGCGAACAGTCGGCTGAAGACATATAGTGTAGAAGGAAAAAAGTAGGGGACCAAGTTCAGACACCTGGGGGACCACCGGTTTAAGTGGTTAACGACTGAAAGGAAAAAGTAGGGGACCAATAGACGCCTGGGGAACCCCTGCCAGCTAAGTATATAGGGTTGAAGTGGTTAACAACTGAACTCAAAGATACTGGAGCACTCTAATAGCTGACATACAAAGGACTTGAACTCTAGTACTGTACGTCTCCTTCATTTGTATGATTTGCATGACGGTGTCACTTGCCAAAAGTACCTGAGCTAACAGCACAATGCATTGTGTCCTTGTGCTGTGCTTCATGCTCTGCTGCGGACCAAATTTAGATGTAAATAAAGCTATGCCATCTGAAATTGTCTTTCACTTGTCCTTACGCATGCACTCAGAAGGCAGACAAACTTTACAATATTAGGTGCACAGGGAGACGTGGTTGTGACCTGAATCTAATTTATTTTCTGCGCTTTCAAATTAAGAAGAGTGATACTGTGTCAGCTCCCCACAGAAACCAGACTTGCTGACTATTTGACTATTCATGAACTCCTATGAAGGCATAGCAGGTGAAACTGAGATTACAAATGTTCTAAACCCAGAGGCCGCGCCGGCGAGGAAATCAACTCAAGTACGACACGTCCATCTGTTATGTAACCGATGATAGATGACCCTGATGCAGTTCCGCCTTCGGTACTTTATGAACGGCGCCGTCAAGCATTAGCATTAGCTATGGATGTACAATGACAAAACTCACCTGTCTACCTTGCAGGCCTTGTACCAACTCCCATATTCTACATACGGACCAGAGTCCTTACGTTTACCCTGAGAGAGAGAGAGACATAGATGGGGAGAGAGAGAGAGAGAGATAGAGAGAGAGACAGAGAGACAGAAGAAACAAAAGACAGAGAGACAGACAGATAAACAGACAGAGAGTGTTAGACAGAGGCATGCAGGGATGCAATGTCTTATGAAGTCAAGTACAACCCATTACTCTATTATACAGCCTATTAAAATGTTGACATTTCCAGTCTACTGTTCAGCCATCATCTGTCTTAGTTAGTCATCTCATCCATCTCTCTAATACGTTATCTGGGTGACTTCAGTGGGCACAGATGCCCGTGGGCACAGACGCCAGTTCGGTCTAATTTACCAACCTTGCTCTCCTCCCTCTCCTCGGCATGCATCCAGATGGGCTTGTTGTCATCTGTAACGGGAAAAACAGATGGAGCATTAGTGTGTAATATAGGATATTATACAGAATGGAAGGGTCTGGAATAGCAACAGCATTAATGGGTACATTGGGATACGCATTCCTGATGAAGACCTTGTGATCGAAACGTTGAAAGCCGCAATTAAAAAGTGGAGCTGAGAACCAGTGTGTAGACTTTATTTACTTTGAATACGCAAGGGATACGATTAGGAAAACATAATCGGTCCCACGGTAAGCTTTGTGATTTGATGGAGGCCAAAGTCTATAATAGCATAATGTGTGTGCATCTGTCTATTTAACCACATGAACCTAGCATCTCTATTCTGTTAATAATAGGTGACATTTGGCAAAAATAGGCGGATATTCTGTGAAAATAACCAATCTAGCTCACAACGCAATGCAACAAGCTTGTAGATTGGCAATTTTTGTTATTTGATATACAACAAAGTATATAGGGACGGGTATGCTATGACAATCTTGTGCAAAGTCACTCATGTGCTGAGCGTGTAAGTTGGTAAAGGGTTGATAGGCTTAGAGCCATTAAGCCGCTTTGCATATGTTACACAGCAAGACTTAATCCTTTTCCCAGTTAAGGTAACTAAGCATGACAAGGCACAAATCACAGGGCAGCAACACGACAATACGAGGGTTTAGACAAGACCATCTGAATGCCCATACAGAACATTATTCTTCATTCAATTTGTCCCTGATTGTGAGTTTTTCTTTCACGCAGAACTTTATTTCACCGTTACGGTCTCCAAGGGCTTTACAGGCTCACAATTAACAAGGGAAACAAACACCCCCTATCCTCTTCGACCCTCAATCAGGAAGATAACCCCCCCCCCCCAAAAAAAATAAAAATAAAAAATAAAAATCAGTTGACAGGGAAAAAGAAAAAGAAGAATCATCGGGCACAACAAAAGAGGGAACCCCATTCCTGGGTGGTCAGGTCTTTTATCACCACGAGTGCATCTCCTACCGATTGATTAATGTCTCAGTTTTGCAGAGATCAGTTCTAATGTTCCTGTGCCATTCCTAGCACCATTACAGCACTTTAGGCGAGCACTCTCTGGTCAAGCTGACCAGGAAAACTCAGCTAAGCTAATTTGCGTTTGGCTCAGCAGCAGGGTGACTGTTGGCTACTTACTGTTGACAGAACCAAACTCCTTCTCGTGCGCTCTGGTCAGAATCTCTTTGTACAGAGACTCGGCATCCTTGAACTTCCCCTGCTTGAGGTAACATGTGGCCTGAAATGGGACAAATACCAAACTTGTGAATCTTTACAGTGCTTTAGTATGATTGAAAATGTTGGTATGTTCAGTAAAATGGTGTATTGTATGTTCAAGTATAAAGTAATAAACGTGCAAGCAGGAAGGAGCAATCTGACATTGGAAATAGAGCTTGCCAATAGACTAGATATCTTCGGTCAGGAACGAGGCGGAGCAGAGTTCCGCAAGCATCACTGAAGTGCCAATAATCACGTTAAAGCCACCCTTGAGTGTAATATTGCTATTATACAGTACAAACAGTTACCATCAAAATAAAACATCTAAAATGTATTCATATTGTGGGGCATTTCGCTCTCAAAATATGTTTACTCTGCCAGTCCAGACTCAACATTAAGATGGCTGTAGTGTGCGCTAGACAACATTTCCCAAACTGAACACACAGAGAAACAAAACTTATCCATTAGCTCAATCTCACTGTAATTAAGATATTCGATAAAAAAATAATGCCATATTTAGCTACTACATCTCTAAACTTTCCATGCAAACTAGCCACTTAGCTGATTTTTATATTTTGATTGGTTTTATTTGAGAACGGCTAGGTGTGCTGTCATGACGGGCAGAGAGCCTAATTCAACCAATCAGATTGCTTGGTCGGAACTACCTGTTGTAGGATTACGTATAAATGTGTCTCTCATGGTCTCCTCACCAGGTTGTTCTTGGTCTTGGCCACGTTGGGGTCGTCGGCCCCCAGCTTGGACTCGTAGATCTCCAGGGCCCGTCTGTAGTAGTACTCCACCTCGTCGTACTTCCCCTGGTTCTGACACAGCAGGGCCAGGTTGTTCAGCTGCTTGGCCACGTCCGGGTGGTACTTCCCCAGAACCTGAGGATGTTCAGGGAGAGGGAAGGCCCAAGTCATATCATACTGTACATGCATGTACTGAATCATACACGTGGCGTTGTGAGCTGAGCTCATAGATCAGGGGTCAGCAACCTTTTTGAAATGAAGTGCCAATGCCATATTTTTCTAGATAGTCAGTGTGCCATGTCAACATTAAGTTTAATCATCACACCACATCAAAATAAAATATTTCCAGCAGATTTTGATTGTCGATAGATATAAAAAACATTTTTTTCTCTGCCTGAGATATTTTCTTTCACATCAGGACATTGTATAGAATAGATCATTAGACTAGATCATCAATCCCCCGTCAGATATCAGAGTTTGAATTACCGTAATGTAGAATTATGTGCAGGATGTAATTTGAATACAGATGTGTGGGTACTTAATTTAATTGACTACATTTAAAGTTGTACAATGCAAAATCACAAATAACGATTTTTAGCAACCTCTGCTGGTCACTACCGTCACTGCATACAATTTCCTTAGTCCTCGATTACCCAGAATTCCATTCGTTTTCACCGGAAGCCGGAAGCGTTTCAAAAAGCGATCTTTTAATTGTTTTATACTATCTACGGATCGTTTCTCTTAGCCAGTGGAGCATTAGTTACCATGAGCTGTGCTTTCTTTTTCTGTTCTTTTTCGATCTTCCAATCCTACATTCTCTTAAAATCAGCGTGAGGTTCCTTTTTGTTTAAGCGCGGTAGTTCCTGGCCAAACAGGAAACCGTTGCGTTAGTTCCTGGCCAAACAGGAAACCAGTGCATTTCCACCTCCGTTTTCCGGCCAGATGACGTCATTTCCCCGGGAAAGTCCCCCCCTTCACCGTTCAATAGTAAATATATAAATAAAAGGCTTCCGGGGGTGAAATTCATGGAGTGGGTGTTGTGAAACTTTTGCCACTCACAAAATATATACAATTTAACTTTAGTTTTGTTGAAAACGTTACCTAGTATGCCTTTAACAAAAAAAACGTTTTATTTTAAACCAAAAATCCTCTCTCTCACACTTATGCCAGTGTGCTAGTGATTACCCTCCCCTGTGCCAATGTTGGCACCCATGCCTTAGGGTGCCTACCCCTGTACATAGACTATGTTGCCGAATGTTCGCCCCCCAGAATAGGGATCCTAGGGTTTGTGTCCAGTATAGACACATAATATACACGGTACTGTATAGTACATTTAAGGTGTAGGCGTACAGTAGGGCCAATGTGTTCTTCCTCACCTTCTCCCTGATTTCCAGGGCTCTCTTGCAGAGAGGCTCTGCCTCCTTGTATTTGCCTCTCTTGCCATAGAGCACGGCCAGGTTGTTGAGGGTGGCGGCCACGGCTGGGTGGTCCTTCCCCAGGGTCTTCTCTCTGATGGCCAGGGCGTCGTTCAGAAGGTGGGCCGCTTCCTTGTACTTGTTCTGGTCTCTGACGGACAAAGAGAAACAACGTTTAGTTCTGCCACTTTATGGACGAGGCCGCGGTGCGGAGATTTTGCGTTATATGAACATTAATGGTATAAGTACAGTAGAATCTCGTACAATACAGGGCCATTGAGATGCATCATCTCACCGTTCACTCAATCAGGCAAATTATTTTACAGCAAAGACAGATCATGTAAACGAAGAATATTCATACAGTATAATATTCGATATTCAACCATGTATTTCCAAAAACAACTTACAGCTGATTTGGAATTTGCTCAGAGGTAACAACAAGAACAAGACGAACTTGAAAGTAACACCAACAATAGATACAAACACTCTACAGTCCTAAACTTTTAATCCTCATTATGGGTGTTAATGATGAAGCACACACAATACATGAACCACATGACCTATATAATAGTGTTTCTGAGCCCTCGTCGACACAACTATTTATAACTCAATGGCTCTGGTACAGTACATACAGCGCTAAGGGGCTGTGCAAGATTTACCACAGCCTGACATCATTCTATAACTGTCACAACAACGTTCCGAGATCGCTTCTGGAAGTGTGCGTGTGTGTCTGTGTGTGTGTGTGTGTGTGTGTGTGTGTGTGTGTGTGTGTGTGTGTGTGTGTGTGTGTGTGTGTGTGTGTGTGTGTGTGTGTGTGTGGGGGCTGTGTTGAGTATTGGTTCTCAAAGTGGGGTGCGGGGTCCTGGAGGGGGTTCCAGGGGGTCCCCAGCTAAATGTGTTGACACAGCATCACAATCATTTTTACCCATTTATATGTTAGCTATAAAAAATAGCAGATATACAAGCTCACAGCGCGTCACTTCATGCGAGCTGTGAGCTTCTACATTTGCTATTTTTGAACATTTTTGAAAAATGGAAAAATGGAAAAATTGAAATAAATCTTTAAAGGGTTTGAAAGAAAGTTGAATAATTTGAATTTTTTAAATGTTCTCTTCATGGGGGTCCGTGTCCAAATACATATCAATTTTGGGGGTTCTTGGAACAAAAAAGGTTTGAGATACACTGGCGTTGAGGACGAGCACCACCTGCCCTTTGTTGTTCCTCACCTGTAGACCAGGGCCAGGATGTTCAGCATGGTGGCCACGTCCGGGTGGTCGTGTCCGGAGGTCTTCTCCAGGTCCTCCAGGGCCTGCTTGCAGAGGGGCACGGCCACCTCGTAGCGGCCCTGGGAGGCGTACTGGATCACCAGGTTGTGGAGGGTCCTCAGGCGGGCCGGGATCTCGTAGCCCCCCTGCTGGGCTGCCACCTCTCCACTGGGCTGGGCTGTGGGGGACCGTGAGAATGGATATAGCACCATGAGTTAAGCGTAAAGTTACACATCGTTCCTCGGGTCTAAATATGAAGAACATTGCTTAAAATTAAAGGTCAACAAACAACGTTTTGACCTTATGGTCTTCTTCAGAAGAAGACTGCTGTTTATTAAAGTTTTTGGAGCATTCAAAGTGAGTTGCGAGCCCTTCTTTTTTTTCTATGATTTTGCTGCTTTTGCAGATTGGCTCAGCACCAAAGACGGAGGATGTGCGTCGTTTTAATGAAAGGTTAACCAAAAATAAATTAACTATACCAACAATTATACATTGACTGGCAAGACATGATGGTACTAAACATTGAGGCGCTAAAATAAAAGTAGAAAACAGATATGCTCAACCATTCATTATGAGACTGCACATTTCAGACAGTAAAATGGTGTTACTCATTCAAGACCCCGTATAAGACTCTTTAAAAGGTAAGATGCAGTAGCGCATTATATAATAACCCCTCTAGGGGCTAAGAATATATGCAACATAGTGAAGAGAGATTTCTGGTAGTCCTGAACGCTTAACTTGAATCTAATGAGGAAATTATCAAAGGGGAGTTAGACCTTGATCGTGGTCATCCATCATCCAAGCCCTCCTGAGAAGTCTCATCTCCACTGAAATATACCGCCTCCTGAATCTAATCATCATTTCACCACTATATCCAGGCCTATGTGGTATACATTGACTGAAGCAAAAAGTCTCACGTCCTGACAAAATGTTGTACTAAGACATGCTGTCTTCTATTGAATCCAAATGACTGAAATCAGCCGTGGTGACTGAGAACTTTAATCCATGGGGCATACGCATGTCTGTGGTCGTCTGTAAAATCCCCCTCCCACTGAGGCCTATCATCACCTACCCGGTCCCTGGTCGTCATCGTTGGGGAACAGGTCGTCCAAGTTGTCCTTGGAGTTGTCCCCCCCGCTCCCTCCTCCGGAGCCGCTCTGGTTCTTCTCGTCCGAGGGCGAGACGTCGTCGTCGAACTTCTTGATCTGGTTCATGAACTCCAGGTGCTTCTTCTCCTCCTCCAGCTGAGCGACGCTCTGCTCGCTGCGCTGCAGCTTGTGCTGCGTGCCCGCCAGCTCGTCCCGCAGCCACTGGTTCTCCTGGCACAGCCGGCGCACCTGGGCGCGCAGCTTCTGCTTCTCCGACTCCACGGCGCTCAGGTGGCTCGACAGGGCGACGATCACCTGGGCCAGACGGATGGAGGTGGTGAGGGGCGTGGAGGTGGAGGAAAGTGAAGGGATGGAGGTGGTGATAGGAGCAAGGGGAGGGGGGGGGATTTGAAAAGATTGCCCGGTTTAAAGAGTTGGTTTCCAAAAGGCTACGGTCTCCTGTTTTCAACTTAAAAGTGGAATTCTACTGCACAGCAATAGTAAAATAATTTACCAGATTGATTTGATCAGATGGAGGTATAATATCATTTTCTCCCTCTGTGGCTGGCCAAAGCCATCGCTGCACAGAAATAGCAGCCAGCAGTTGAAGTGAATGTCTTTTGCTCAGCTACAGCTCTGGACTGACCATCTGCATTGAGTCGACTGTGACCTATTATACCCTATTTGCACCCTATAACCTTTTCTACAAATACCCATACTTGGAATTCCCCTTTAAATTCTACCAAACATCCTATGAATGTGTCCACACAGTGAAATGTTATAGCGTTAATCTTGCATATAATCACACTGTGGAAACATGGGAACAGTCTTTGAAACTCTATTAAACCAGTTCACACAATGCCTATTGTATCGGTGTTGATGGCCTCGAGGCCCTAGTCCTCGTCTCTCTCCCCTTCTCTCTTTCCATCACCCTCCACCCTCTCTCGCTATCTCTTCCATCTCTTCCCCATACTGTACATGTGCCTTTCCCACGCTCAGCTCCATGGGAGTCAAGAAGACCCTCCACCATTCATATCCCTCATAGAGGTCTTCTACCTGACGGGTCATGACAATGCATCTGGTTTCGGGGTCGGGACATTTTCACATACAGCTTTGTGCTCAGGTGTGTGCAGTCTGCATACTGTATGTGACTAGGTGCTCTGTGACGAAAAGAGAGCGAGCAAGGGAGGCGGGCAGGTCAGGTGTCTGGGGATAATATGCAAAAATATTTTAAAAAACGGGTCAGGTTTCAAATTTGCCAATCAGGGTCGGAACTGAAAGTCGCGGTTACAAGCCAGGCTTCAGTTTCATGTCCCTTGCACCCTGTCTCTCCCTATCCTTTTTGTCTGCCCTTTCCATTTTCTACCACCACGAATCTGTCTCCTCTCTCCTCTGTGCACCTACCTGTGCCTCCCCGAGGCCCAGCTCGATGGCCTCCAGGCTCTTGCGGAGCACCCCGGACTTCTCCTGTGCGGCGGGCGGCTGGGTGCAGTCCAGCAGGGAGGTGAGCAGCTGGGCATGCTCCCCGCGGAGCGTCTCCAGGCCCTGCATGACGGCCTTGGTGTTGAGGACGATCTCGTCCTGGGTCAGTCGCTCCAGCAGGGCCTCTTCGCGTGGATACACCATCGTGGACATCGCCTGGGTTTACAACACACACACACTGGAGGAGAGAGAGAGAGGCAGATACAGGTGAGGGAGGACGGGAGAGAGAGAGAGGGGGGAGAGACAAAGACAGAGAGAGAGAGGATCATTTTCATCATTTTGTCCATTTATACCGTGAGTAAGCATAAACCTTCACAGCGGTCCTGCCAAAACAGCAATTTTTTCCAAGCTTGTGTCTAAAACACAAAGAAAACATCACAATATGATATGAGGTTCACCGAAAATGACAAACTATACGGTTTGGTATGTAGTACAGTATTATGATATATTGGTTGCTACTAATAAAAAAGGGACTATATTAATAAAACTGAACCTAAACAAGACAGTCAGGCTCCAACAACGTCTATCTCAGTCTTCTTGTGGCCCGTCTGTGACGTCAGTCCCCTAAATGACGTACATACTCCATATATTTGGGCAAGCTGTCAGGCTGATCCGACTGCTATAGCGTTCCTCGCTGCCTGTGCTTCGCTGCGGTTCATGTGCTTGACTGTCGGTGTCCCTGCTGTCCTTGGGTTTCTCCTATACCCTTGCACTTGTTCTTGGACCGTCTGTTTGACGCTCCACGTGCATCATGGCTTCGTGTTGCGCCCCGTGGCTCTATACTGTGGCTTGTCCGGCTGACTGTTTGGTTGCCCAAGGTCTGCACAAGCTGCCGTTTCTGTCATACGAAAGCTTGCTTTTTCTTTCTTCATACATTTTTTTTGTGCATTATTCGGTTTGTAGTGAGGCATTGTTGTTGTAGGAACTAATGTGCCTTAGAACATATCGTTGTTGCGGTCGGGTAGAAACCTCTTATCTCCACATTTTAACCTTTTGTGTTTTTTTCGTAGATTAATAATGCCCTACTTGATCATACAATAGTGTCAGCATCAAAAGTAGCAGATCTACAAGCTTGAAACGCAGCGCTACTTTTGATTTTGAATCCTGAAAAGTAACAGATTTGGACATTGGACATCGGTTTCCACCCGACAGAGACGATATTATGTGAAACAAGAAAATGTGCTCCTCGGAGCACAGGTCTCCGCCAGTACTGTTCCTGATTAATCCTGTCTTACCTATTTATGTTACATATTGTCACGTGTCACTTGACCAATGTTAGCTTGACCAATGTTACCTCACTTCAAAAAGCATAAATTGCTTTTTGAAGTGACACACCTATTCATAGGATTTTATTTCGTCATGCGTCTCGCTAGCCAATCAAAAGCATTGGTGACAACATATTGTCACGTGTCACGTGTCACGTGAAGCTTGACCAATGTTAGCTTGGCTAGGGGGACGGGAACGAAAACATACTCTCCACCTCTGGCGGAGACAACAAAATGATTGGAAGTATTAAGTTATCCTGTACTGGCAATTTGCACAGGAAATGTGCCACTGATCGGTCCAGCATTAGCTCCAGACAAACACACACACACACGCTTATAGACAGCTAGCCTCTTTCAGAGCACTACCTTATCACCATTCATCACATGATACAGTATATGCTGATGCTCTCTGTAGGGAAAGGGATAAGTACAGTAGAGAAAATGTACTGTAGGACCACTCTCTCACTCTGTGTGCGTGTGTGTGTGTGTGTGTGTGTGTGTGTGTGTGTGTGTGTGTGTGTGTGTGTGTGTGTGTGTGTGTGTGTGTGTGTGTGTGTGTGTGTGTGTGTGTGTGTGTGTGTGTGTGTGTGTGTGTGTACGTACGATTAAGCACAACCCATTTAGATTAAAACACGTCAGCACTCCGAGGGTGGGGAAGAGAGGGGAGGAGAGACAGAGTATCAGATCATTAAAGCTAGAAAGCTTTAATGAGCAATTCTATGGCATGTTTCCCTCATTGCCAGCTACAGTACATGTGAAAGTCACTCCTAAAGCACATGATGACATGCTGGTACAATCCTTGAAAAGAACCATGAAGTCATCTGACATGATCCATGCATCTTCCACCATAGGCTCTGTTCTGCTACATACAGAAACAACACGCCGCTCAATCTATTCCTCATTACAAGACTCCTGAGGGTCCAGTATTATTGACAAACTGTGTAAACAAAGGCCTTATTGCAGCAGCACAGAAAAGCCAATTGTGCAACTTCGTGCCCCATCCTCTCTCTCTCTCTGTCTCTTGATGGAGGACACGCACTCGGTGGGGGGGAAAGTATGCACATTTCTTATCTAAGTAAAAGTATCAATACTGCAATGTAGAAACACTCTGTTAGACGTAAAAGTCCGGAATTCTAAATTTACTTGAGTAAACGTACAAAAGTATTGGCATCAAAATGTACTTAAAGCACCAAAAGTAGAAAGTACTCATTATGCAGAATGTGCCATTTCACAAGTTTTCAAATGTATAAAAACAGCAGATCTACTAGCTCACAACGCATTGCATCGCGACGCATTGTGAGCTTGTAGATCTGCTATTTTCAAATGGCCGAAATGTATATAGGGCTGAAGTGGTTAATGTATGTTTTGTATTAATAATCGAAATCTACAAAGTAACAAGTAACTAAAGTTTTAAATGGTTGTAGTGGAGTAAAAGCATAATATCTGCCTCTGAGATGTAGTGGAGTAGAAGTAAAAGTACTGAAAATAGGAAATACTCCAGTAAAGTAAAAAACAAAAAAAACTCAAAATTGTACTTAAGTACAGTACTTGAGTAAATGTACTTAGTTACTTTACACCTCTGCACGCACCTGTACCCCAACCCCCCCCCCCCACCACACACACAGTTTCTCTCTCTCATCCTCCTCTCTACCCTCCTCCCCTCCTCATCCATAGACTGCAATGCACCAATGTCAACGCTCCCCCTTCATTCTATCCAGTTTGCGACACCATGTCGCCGGGAAACTCCAGAAAAAGGCATTCGTCGGGAACAATCTCCTCATCAAAGCATCGATCTGTCAACATGGTGGTCATTACAGCCATTAAACCCCCCCCCATCGGTGCCATTAATGGCCTGATGGGTGATTCAACAGAGGAGAAAGGCTTGGCAGGAGATCAATCAAGGTGACCTAGCCTTGGATCAAGAAAGGGACATCATAGATGTATTTTATCGAGTCATCAGACTTTTACTTTCGTATCTATGATGCAAATGTCAAAATCGATCAAATACATCTATGATAGTCTTCGATCCGAGGCTAAAAGGTGACCGATAAAAGGAGAGGATCGTCCCAATATAGAAAATGGCCGTATCATCATCACGCATCAACCTGCCATATCATGATTCATCATGACATAAAAGCTCATACTGTAACTATACCCTGTCTGCCATTGTTTTCTTTTACAGCCTATGGCTAGAAGACACTTTAAAAGAAGGGTTCCGATCCGATGTTTGTAAACATAGATGCCGGGTTTTAGGCCCGAGCTCAACCGATGATAAATACTGTAATGATGCGCAGTTGTACTGAAGGGAAAAACCCTCACAATAATAAAAGACTATTGATGGTAACATTGTTGCCGATTCAATGTCGATTTTCCCTTTACAGCTGCAACATTGTACAGAGAAACGGATACGTTTCACAAGAGAGCCGATCGTTCAACAACAACAGCTACATAACAACACATGATGATGTCCTCTATTAAATGAATCAGCCGTGTTGGTAAACACTGGTGTCCCCTTTTATATATTAAAAAAGTGCCCCATCATGCTGATATAACTCTAGCCTTAGATCAAGAGTATCATAGATGTATTTGATCGATTTTGACATTTTTATATCGTAAAAATAAAAAAGTCAAAATCGATCAAATACATCTATGACAGTCTTGATCCAAGGCTAATATATATAACACCCTGTCCATCTGCTTTACCTTTACACCGACGCCTCAGGCTGGATGTGTCCTTTGTTGTGATGCTGCTGCTGCGTCGATCATTCACAATAAACGGATGACAACAAACTATAACCACGTCAATGAAACCGATCAGATCATCCGCGATCCTGCAGCCATGTATCACATATTATGATATCTCACACCTCGGTGTGTTTTTAAAGAACATTCACAAAGTGTATAGAAAATAGTGTTGTTGTTTACCTGTCTGTCTGCTGCCTCACTCTCTCTCTCCTCCTCGATGAAGAGAAATCCCACAGTGACAGCACAATGCAAACCACGCCTCTGTCTAAAGATGCGATTATGAGGATGTACTGTAGTACAGATGATGATGAATTGATGATCGTGTAGTTTTACGTGTGTCTAACGATCCACTTGCCCCCCCGGACGGTTAACAGTATAACAACAGCTAAACGTTCGGTTATTCTCCCCCAAACCCCCGTCAAACTTAAAAATACGGTAATAATTCAGCAGGCTAAAGTCCGCGACGTGGCGGGTCCATCATCCTACAACAACTTTGAATCAAGGAGCGACGCTGCTCTGTGGTGTGTTTCTTATCTCATACAATGTGCTCTGTGGTCCATGACAGCAGCCGAGACGCGAGAAAGATGGCTGTTTGGCCGACAGTTTCTCCCAGAATCCACAGCATGAGAGAGAGAGAGAGAGAGAGAGAGAGAGAGAGAGAGAGAGAGAGAGAGAGAGAGAGAGAGAACCCCGGGTGCTGCGTCTGCGTGACATCATCGGCAGCCCTAGCTGCGGTCCATAGCATTTAGATTAGAAGGAGTTCTCCTTAACGCTATGGTACTTTCGATACGTTGCCTGAACACCCGCGGTAGCGCAGGCTGCGCAGCCTCTCGTATTTAGCAAAAAAATAAAACATCCACTTTCGCCACTCACCAAAACAAAGAGGGTTTTAGAATGTTGAAAGCCTACTTTCCTTAGTGGGATTACTCGGACCCCCCCACCTCACGTCTAAAATACACCTTTTGGCCAGAAAGGAAAATATTTCATCGGAAGGGAAAAATTGTCAATAGAACGATTCCATTGACTAGATCTGTAGGGGGCGCAGTGGAGTAACTAAAACATTTCTTTCAGCTACAGCAGCCCCTCCAACCAGGGAGGGGGCCTGGGCACTGTTCAACTGTTTTAATACGACTGCAAGCAGTTCACAATGCATGGGACTGGATTGCATTGAGATTAGCTTTTTATTTTTTAAATTAGGCCTAATGTTTTTGAAAATGATAACAATAAATAAAAATAAAATAATACATGAAATGAAATGGAAAAACAAAACAAAACATAATAAAATAATAAAATCATTCAATGAAATGAAAAAAGTATTGAAAAAACACGGCTCCTGCGGAGGACAGAGATGAGACTATTAATCACTGAAAGAGGTTATTGATCGATCAAACAGTTCCCTGTCTTACACCGTGATTAAGTCAAGGACGTAAGGACCACCGTTACACCGTCGATACGGGTACAGGTCCAGTACAACACACAGGAACAAGTTCAAGACGTACATGTATAACAGCCAGTGTATTGAAAAGGAGAAGGCATGAAAACAATTCTGACACCAGTAATAAGTGTTTTCAATGACTCATTTAACATGGTTAAAATGGAGTTTGAAGTTCAATGGACTTATATAGAGGGGGGGCCTGCTTGCTCAGGGGAGAAATTGAATCATGACAATCAGGTCAAACTTCGTCTCAGATCCTGTGTCAGGTCAAAAGGTCATGTGAGACACGACCTTTGACACCATCCCTTGTTGATAAACTTTACTGATTTATATACATTTTCATTGTTGATACTGTACTTTTCATTCATATATTCACTGCAGATAGATGTATAGCGATAAATGTATATTAACATATTCACTGTACATTTATATTTATTAGTGGCCAGTAGGCTACATTCTACACACTTCACTCATTCAGATATTCAGGGCAGATATCTGGGACCAGCATTGCAGTATTTGATCTTTATTTCTACTATTTATCTATCTTGGTTTGGTTCACGACTCTTATCTTATCTGTACCTGTACGGTGTTTCATTCACTGGTGTAAAGTAACTAAGTAAATTTACTCAAGTACTGTACAATTTTGAGGTGTTTTTTACTTTACTGGAGTATTTCCAATTTTCAGTACTTTTACTTCAACTCCACTACATCTCAAGAGGCAAATGTTATAATTTTACTCAACTACAAGTGTTTGAAAATTTTTGTAACTAGCTACTTTGCAGATTTTGATTATTACAAAACATACACTGTGCTATATTCAAAAGATTTTTATACATTTTGAAAATGTGACATTCTGCATAATGAGTACTTTCTACTTTTGGTAATTTAAGTACATTTTGATAGCAATAGTTTTGTACTTTTACTCAAGTAAATTTTAAATGTAGGACTTTTACTTGTAATAGACTAGAGTATCTCTACATTGCAGAGACAATATAATACATTACAATATATAATACATTTATTATCATTATTATTATTTTCCTGTTCCAGAAGAGAGAGCACTCGAGGCAGTAGTACAAATCAGGATATCTTTATTTTTTTAAACAAACAAAACAATGAACATTTCCACTTTTCAACCCACATCTGTTTGATTGACAACTTAATCATGAAAAAGCAGTTACTACAAAACATGTCAAATAAAAAACAGAGCAAAAAAAACAAAAACAAGAACTAGAATACAGTATAACAAGTACTATTCTGATACAGTATGTACAAGCATTGTAGTTTATTATTATTTATTATTATTATTATTATTTATAGGCAAAAGGCAAGAAAGCTGAAGACTGTAGCTGAAGAGACAATGGCATGTGCAAAATACTCTTCCTAGTCTACAAGCTTAGAATCTTTATTAAAATGCTCCATTCCGAGTTGAACAGAAGCATCGAGCAAAAACGTATTCCGTTTTGTTATGCAAAACAGCTCCTCTGCGAGGATAGGGCTGTAATGTACAAGCAAAGTAAATTAGGACCAAAAAAATGTCCCCCAAAGATATAGGGTACAACGAGGAGGCTAAGCTTGTGGAATCCTGGCAAAGAAGACTCTTGCCATCAGAAAGAAAACGTCTGCTATTGTGCGGAGGACAGAGATGAGACTATTAATCACTGAAAGAGGTTATTGATCGATCAAACAGTTCCCTGTCTTACACTGTGACTAGTCAAGGACATAAGGACCACCGTTACACCGTCGATACGGGTACAGGTACGGTACAGCACACAGGAACAAGTTCAAGACGTACATGTAGAACAGCCAGTGTATTGTAAAGGAGAAGGCATGAAAACAATGCTGAGGGGGAAATAAGACGGGTGTCAAAGCAATAAGACAAACGGAATACAACTGAATGCTCTCAAAATGTTACCACTTTCAACCTGGGTGTCCCTATTTTTGGGCATGTCATTATAGGCGACACTTTCCCCAAAAAAATTGGAAAATATAGCAAAAACAGCCCATCTATGAGCTTAGCTATATTCGCCATGCAACAGCATCGTACGACGAAGTATAAAATAGGGCTTAAAGGTAGGGTAAGTGATATTTTTTGGTTAAAACAAAAAGTATTTTGTTAAAAGGTTAAAATACTATATTCTGATAGTAATCATTGCTATAGAGTGTTTTTTCAGTAACAGATGTCTCCCTGTCTCTCCAGCTCTTTAATAAACAGAAAATACATTTTTCGGTAGGTGTCAAAATCTCAGCCAATCAGGAGAAAGTACCCATTTTAAAGCTTAATTTGTATAGTGTTCCAGTTCCAATTTTGTCTGCTCATTTCTTTGTGTCATCACTTCCAATTTCACTTGTTTAATCTGTATCCTGATTGAGTTCTCTGTCCTGGTTGGATAAAATTGGAAATGAAACTGAAACTGAAACGAGAATGCATTTTCTGTTTAATAAAGAGGTGGAGAGACAAGGAGACTCCTAATACTGAACAAACACTCTATAGCAATGAGTACTATCAGAATATAGAGCTATTTAACAATTATTTTAACCAACGCAAATCACTTACCCTACCTTTAAGTGGTTAAATGAAGACTTTGGCATGAGGTATATACAGTATATTTCTTTGTTCTGTGTTTTCACCCCAAAATTACGCCATAAACATATAACATTTATATCTCACACCCCTGTCTCCATTTCTGGTGATGTCACTTAGATTTTTTTTACCTTCAACACATTTTACGTTTGGCAGTGATTTCTTAATTTTTTTATTAGACTAATTTAATCCTACTTTTAAGACTAGAATAGAATGAAAAGGACTAACAGTTTCACATCATTATTACAATAATCTGTCTAACACAGCTACAAGGCAAAGAGCAGTTTGAATCAAGAGTTTTTCTCAGAACATACACAGTGAAATCCCTTTCGGGTTCATTTTTGCACATTCAGAATTAGCACTGAGGATTTTACCGTGTACTGTATGCTAGGAGCAGTGGTCACTTCTAGCAAACTGACCTGATATCAGGTAGCCATAAAACCATAAAGGTTAAGAAGAGTGGCGATAAAATATAAAGGGTTTCATTCCAAAATGATATAATATAGTGTGCCTAGACAATTTAGCGTCCTCAGTCACCAGTGAAGATTTCAAAATCACGTATGATTGATTCTATCACTGAAAAAAAAAAAGGATTGGTAACCACCATTGGTAACAAAAGCTGTCTCACAGTTGTTATCATGTGTTTTGCTTTCAGTATATCAACATCAACATGATTTTCTAAAAACATGCGTTTCCCAAATGGCGGAATTCTCATTTTGGAATTAATTTCTTCATATTCTGACCCTTACTTCAAACTGCAGTACAACAGTGCTCCACTAGGCTATACTTATGTAATAACCATACAACCAAGTTGCAATGTACAATCTTGATTTAGAAGATGCAATGTGGGTTCAAGCCCACACGTTAAGACTATGAGTCTGTCAAGCCCTTAACTGTGACATAAAAACAAATGAACAAACAAACAACAAAACTTAAGTTATGCAACTACAGTTCTATGAATCCCCAATGGCCGCCAGAGGCGGTGCTTAAAGCATGGCCTCCGGCGGTCAGCAGGGATGGAATAGAACAGACGTTTTTGAGAGGGCTGCCTTCAAGAGTCCCACTGACACTGCTGTTTCTGTTGGTTACGCAAGAAAGAGTTGGACCATGTGTCCCAAACCCTTTAACGGTTGATAATGTGGTTTTAGGGAGAAAGCACTTAAGCCTGTTTTATATGTATACTTCCGTCGTACGAC
Source organism: Gymnoscopelus braueri (assembly GCF_963280865.1). NCBI lineage: Eukaryota > Metazoa > Chordata > Actinopteri > Myctophiformes > Myctophidae > Gymnoscopelus > Gymnoscopelus braueri. The sequence goes on from NC_137620.1 coordinate 19,238,396, forward strand.
AAAGTATATATATAACAATATATAAAACGAGAATTATTGTACTGTTCTTCTTCTTGTACTTTTCTAGAATTTGACGAGAGCTTTTTGTTCTTTTAATAATATCCAATGTCCAACAAAGTGCTAATTTGTGTGGCTCGACAAAGTGTATAATTAGGCACATTGAGACATTTAGCCTTCTGTCAAAAATGTTCTTTAGGAATAAAATATATCAAAGTTCTCCACTAATGTCCCACCATCAGTCCAAAAAGAGGCAAAATACCACACTTAAGCTAATTTTTATACATTCAAATATTTTGCAATAATCGGTATTTAAAACCCAGTGACCAAGTATAATCAGTGTGAATAAACCAATGCTTTGAACGAGCAGGACAGTCCAACGTCAAACTCTGTGTCAAAGAGAAACAGACATTTTCTGACATCACAAGTTTAACACTGTAACATCAAGGTAGAGAAAACCCCTTCTAATCTAATTGAATCAAATGTAATAAAAAACAAAAATGGCATTAATACTATAAAACGCTTTCTCCTAATACGTCGCGTAAGTAAATGGGGAGTGTTTCTATGCAAGTGACAAAAGGCAGAACTACACAATTCAGCGTGTTTGCTTTCACTAAACAGCAAAAGAAGAACATTGCATGTGAAACACTTCACAAACTGTACAGCAGTGACAAAATATATCCCAGCTACAATGGACCTGATACATTCTTCGATTCCACCCAAATTCAGTCTAAATCTTTGGATAAAGTTGAATTCTTTAGTACTAGTAGTTTTTTTTGTGTAAATATTATTCCCTCTGGAGGGCTCATGTGGAGATGGCTCATAAATGGTGACAAGCAGTGGCCTCATGTCAGGCTACAACGTAAACGTAACGGACACTGCAGATCTCGCAGCCGTAAGTTTGATATCGACATTGAGAAATGACCACATCATCAACATACGCTGTCAAGAAATAAACACACACGCAAATAAATCAATGGTACATACTTGGTAATGTATGTCCTTTGTAATGTGGCAGAAGAAACCTGTTTTCCATAGATTCGTTTTCCCCCTAATTTTTTTCTTTAGTTTCCAACCACAATCAACTTTACCACAAGCACAATCAACTTTACCACAAGCACAATCAACTTTACCACACACACACACACACACACACACACACACACACACACACACACACACACACACACACACACACACACACACACACACACACACACACACACACACACACACACACACACTTTCTAGTCACCTCACAACACCTTAGATAATCTAGACACTACATTTAACCAGCCTGGGTCAACACTCCAACTGAAATCCAACCAAAATACTTGAATTTCCCCGACTAATTAAAACCTGCAGACGTTTAGTCCAAGTAACTGAAAGGTGGTTTAAAAACAGTGGTTCTCAACCTTTTCTGTATCAGACCCACACATCTGACCACCGTGTGTAGTGGTCAGATTGGTGGGCCGCATGCATTTTCAGAGCACGTTTATTTTAATGATCAATCAATCGATTGTGTTCCGTAGTATACTTTTTCAAGGCTTTTTTTTCTTTTATTATTAATATTATGATATTTAATTATCTGGGCGCACACCTGCAGTATCCTCACGGCCCACAGGGGGAGAACCACTGGTTTAAGAGATATCTGCCAGTGTGTTGCAGATGAAAGGACGTGCAGCTGGTAAATGACATTGTGCTTTAGTAGGGGAGGGAGAGATGTCCCCCTCAGTACGTTATATATACACACAGTGACGCAGGGCTATGCACTATCACACTAGGAGGGTGTACACAAATATGACTGTACAGTCCAGTACAGTACAGCAGTGGTTATTTTTCATAATTTTTCACTTCAATGTCTCGCACATCTTGCTCATATTAATCAAATAACCAGGGTTACGTTCGTAACCTATAGTTCTCAAACCTTCTTTCATGTCAAGGCCCTCCAAATTAATATGTAGCTGCAGAGCCCCATTTTAAAGAGATCTTGTGCCAAGGACCCCTATACAAGATTTGTGTTGTTAAAATGTTCAAAATGTTTCACAATTTTTCAAGATTAAAAAAAGAAAAATAGCAGATCTACAAGCTTACAATTGAGCTTGACGATTGGCTATTTTCAAATAACCGATGTATAAGGTTAAAGAGGTTATTGATATATTAACTAATTTAGCTGGAGACCCCCTAGAATACCTTCAAGGACCCCTGGGGGTCCCCAGACCCCACTTTGAGTGCTGTGCAGTACAGTACAGTACAGTACAGTACATACTGTTCCAATCCACGTGTTTTACATAGTATGGGAATCATTGGGACATTTTGTACATACTGCAATAAAATCCAGTATTGATTTAACTCTGAAAGCGTGTTAGAGTGTTAAATTAACACTCCGGAATTTGCTGTGTATGAAAAATGTTTGTATTTTTGTTCAACTGTTGACCACGTTCACCTTTGCATACTGCACCTGAATGTCTGCTGTCAATTAGTAAACGTACAGTAGTACACACCTTCCTAGCGAGTCAAAGAATGTAATATGCAAGCTTCCCGGTCATCCGTGTGCAATATAACAGGCAGAGAAGTGCATAGCAATTACGTATGAAAACAAAGAAAATGGCAAATTAGCCCCTGCCCTGAAATCCCAGAATTCTTCACAAAATCACAGGCTATGCATCACACGATCCACAACACTTGGTTGAAGGGAGCTAATAGTTCAACTAGTTAAAAAAATAACCAAAACGCACACTTCCCCTTTTAAATATCGATACACCTGGTCATTGGATACCCAACTGACTTCTTTTGGTACAAGAAACATATTTAAGAATGTTGGAAGCCCCTGAAATAAAGAGTTGGTTTACGGATGAGGAGGTTTCAAGGGACGTCAGCTAAACTATAGTTGTTGTTGAATCTACTTGTAGGTGGTTAGAAAAACGGCTTGGGTTTCTGTATGCATTACATGCAAATATTTCTTTTTCTTCTTCTTATTGTATTTTGTGACTGCAAGAGAGAGCAGTCATTTTCATTGTGTTTTCACTGGTTCATGCAAACATTGAGGGTTATTTTGATTCTCCCAAAATTATTATATAGCTGTGTGTGTGTGTTACAGTTTCTGGCACATGAGCGGTATATGTTAGTTAGTTCGGGACATGCGTGTTTGTATTTACGGTGCTGGGGTGGGTTCGTGGATAAACAAGTTATACATGACCCTCAGGATTGGAGTCAACGCTCAGGGGGTCAAATGTTCAGAGAGAGTTCAGGGTTCCAAATCAAATCTTGGAGTTGCTCATGCTACTGCATTTTCAGCAATGGTGGATAAATGGCAGTTCCCTAATAAAATTGTGCTATTGTTCACCACCACGCCCGATAAACACATACATATGCGTTTGGTCGCATGTGCATGCCTCGCACGCGACTTGCACACACACACACACACACACACACACACACACACACACACACACACACAGTTCACACACACACAGTTCACACACACAGAGTAAGGGGCATTAAAGTGACTAGTAGTAGCGCTGCACCCCATAACATCTCCCTCCTCCTCCTCCTCTCCTTCCATCCCTCTTGTCCTGACAAGAGAAAACAACACTACTGCAGCCAATTCTGATTGGCCAACGGTGTCACCTGGCCACGCAGAGAGGCGGGGTCTCTTTGTGCATGTGCGTGTACGCGTGACAGGGTTGGTTGGCGCGGGGCGAAGGAAGGGGAAGCGGAAGGTCAGCTGGTGCCAGCGGAGCCCTAGGAGGGGGGCTTGGTGTAGCCAAAGAGTCCAACAGGAAGGTACTTAACGTGGGTGGGCCACTGCGCCGCCAGCTGGAAGAACTTCACGTCGTTCCACTCGACGCCGTCTATGGCCACTGGGGGGACAACGGAGGGGAGTGCGCACACACACACACACACACACACTTTTGCATTTAGTTTTTTATCCAGAGTGGCTTACACAGTGCAAGATCATAGTAAATGGCATGAACCCTTGTAGTCAATAAACGACCACTAATTCAGTGGTCAATTATTCAAACACTTTGGGGGGCCTAGGTCTGGTGGAGCTCGGACATTGAATTGCTCCATATGGATTTTAATATATCATGTTTTTAAGTACTGTAGTTTTAAATGCAGTTACTGTTTTTATAGTGACCTGGGTATCTATGTATTGTGACTGTATGCTGTCTTTTAACCACTGCACAAACAATGTTCCGAAAAGAAAATAAGGTAGTTTGAAGCTGAATCCTTACCATGATGTTTTTAAATCACAGTAAAAAACAAAATTATATTCAAAAGTTCCAAACGCAGCCCAGGACCTGTCTTTACCTTTGAGGATGGTCTGCTGCTGCTTGGCTGAGCAGATCAGTCTGCTGATGCCCTCAATCACCTGGCTTTTAGAGTCCACGTCCTTCTCCTTTGGCTTCTTCCCCAGGAAGATGGCGGGGCCTGAAGTATAGACAGACAGACAGACAGACAGACAGACAGACAGACAGACAGACAGACAGACAAGACAGACAGACAGACAGACAGACAGACAAGACAGACAGACAGACAGACAGACAGACAGACAGACAGACAGGCAGGCAGGCAGGCAGGCAGACAGACAGACAGACAGACAGGCAGGCAGGCAGGCAGGCAGGCAGGCAGGCAGGCAGGCAGACAGACAGAGAGAGAGAGGTGGGGGGTGAAGAGAGAAAGAGAGAGGAATGAGAGGAGAACAGAGAATCAAATTTGTCATATAGGCCTATTAGGTAATCGCCTAATCGCAATGATTTCAGATAATCACAATGTTTTTTTGCATAATCATCATAATCATTTCCATGTTGAAACACACTACTCTAGTCATAATAGTGGCTGATCTAACACAGATCCATGAAACAATTTGATCCTACGTTTACAAACCAACTAAATGCTCCCCTGTTATTTTCCACTCCTCTCACCTTTCTTGTTCTTCTCCTTGGTGACCACGGTCATGGCCATGGTGGTGACCTGGGCCTGTGGCTCGCTGCCGCCCCCGCCTGGCAGCCTGCTGACCTGCAGCGAGCGGAAGGCGCTCTTCAGGGTGTTCTTGCCGCCCGTGTCGCGGCGCTCGCCATCGCGCCGTTTCTCCGCCAGCGAGGCCAGCCAGTAGTCCACCTGTAGGCCGATGGCGTCCACACCGGGGGATATGCTGGGGCTTCTGGGGGACAGGAAGGGGAGGGGCCACAGGCAGGAAGTAAAAGTGGGTTAAGTGTTTGAACAGAACTAAGTGGATGAGAATTTTGAGATTAGTCAAATATTGGGGGCTACAGATTTAGAAATGAATAATAATTAAATAATTTTACTTAGAGAGAGAAATTAACCTACAGAATACCACAAGCATTAGCAACTGAAATCCTAAATAAATAAATATGCATTAATGAGCAAGCATTGGCAATACTGTCGACTACTGTCAAAGCTTTCACATTGGCACATCAAACACTCACATTATTTCTTATTTTATTAGCTGCATTTGCATTGTTTACATCACAGTGTAGACCTACAATAAGGTCAGCCTGCCATGTTTTTACCATTCTGTTCTGTTTAACCTGTACAGAAAAACAAACTGCCAAATCGGCCTAGACACACAGGCAAGACACAGACAAAGGATATGGCTGACACATTGGTCAGATAATAATGTTCTCTAGAATCCAGGGCCAGAGTGTATACTACGTTCTACTTTTTCATGATTTATTTTCCCACAGCCAGCACCTCATGAGATGTTCGCTTTTGCCTGCCTAAATAAATCTACCAGCGCGGCGGCTGAGGTTGACGTGGGAAAGGAAGTCGTCTTACCCCTGCACCGTAAGGATGCTGCCCATGGAGGGGGAGGGGGGCGGAGTGGCGCTCTCTCTGATCATCCCCGTGGGGGAGCCGTGGGAGGGGGGAGACGTGGACGGAACAGCCAGGCTCACCGCCACGCCCTCCTCTGTATCACCTTGACGACCACGGAGAAACAAGGCAGTAAACATTCAGCGTGACCACTAACAAAATCACCAATACAACAATGAGCGTGATTACTTTATTATATCGTTGTTGTTGGGCAGAAACCTCCTATCTCCATATTCTACCTTTTTGTGTTTTTTCGTAAATGAACGCCCCACTTGATCGTACTACCGTGTCAGTGTAGATCTGCTACTTTCGCATCCTTTAAAGTAACAGTTTTGGACATAATGTATGAGGTTTCCACCCGACAGAGACGATATACATTTGTGCGGATAGCTAGCTTGCGTTCCGATGCAATATAGGTATGAACCGGATATGTATTACATACCTTAATACCTTACCTTAGTAATAAGAGTTCAAATTAACTGAATCAATTAAATGAATTATGCTTGCATTATGTGGTACTTTCATAGTACTTTGGTGTAATTCTTTGGTGTAACACTCACCTGTTGAAGATGGACCAGACTCAATGAGGCCGACCTTCACCACCTGAAACCATGAAATCACAACATTAATAACTTCATCCATTCATCCGTGTATCACTATGATTTACAACCTTAAACCACCTGAAACCATTAGTGACAACATGAATAACTACATCCGTTCATCTGTGCGTCTAATCCAGTGGTTCTCTACTGTTACTAGAGTTACTAGACCTGTAAGGGTTCATTTGGAACCCCCTCAAGGAACCCCCGGGGGTCCCTGGACCCCACTTTGAGAACCACTGGTTCAGATCAGATTGAACATCCTTCCTGACAGAGTGCAAACTTACTCCAATAAAGGGAATGAACTTCTGGTATGAGTCTTCATCTCGCCTGAGGAAGAGGAAATGAGAGAATGAGCAACGTTTCCAGTGATCCAGTCACTACTCAGACTAGATGGTTTTAACCACTTAACTTAAGACCTGAGGCCGATTCTACAACTGCCTTCTAAATCAGTAGTTCTCACACTTTTTCGTAATTCAAAATGATAAAAAAAACACAAGATTTTTCAAAAATGTTCAAAAATAGCAGATGTACAAGCTTGCATCGCGACACAAAGTGACACGCTGTGAGCTTGTACATCTGCTATTTTTGAATAGCCAACGCTGAAATCTAAAATGACACCAACTCCTTTTTCCCCCCTCTACAACAAATATCTTCGCCCCCAGAATAGCCGCTCTAAAAGCTCACAATGCTTCGCAACGGGATGCGCTGTGACCTTTCAGGGACTCTCCACTAGCCAAATGAGCACTAATTTAATTGAACTGTAATTCAATTTAGAGATTAATACAACACAAAATCATTATGACAATATGTTTCACTAGCATCACTATGAATCCATTCGGTGCATACAGCTACTGTATGTCATTTAGACAATTTAATTGAATTTATGCCATTTAAAAGGTCATCCTCAACGTTCTAAAGGTCATTTACGGTCTAATGACAGTCAATTTGGGGGTCTGTGATAGCTTGAAAACACAGTGTGTGTGTGTGTGTGTGTGTGTGTGTGTGTGTGTGTGTGTGTGTGTGTGTGTGTGTGTGTGTGTGTGTGTGTGTGTGTGTGTGTCCACTCACGTCCTATGCTTGCATGTAAGCATTGCCTCAGCGATAGGCAGCTGGTGAGTGACAGTGGATCCACTGATGTACTGGCTAATTCTTCCTGCTACATCCAAAACATCTGTACGCACAAAACATAGACAATAGGGGAGAGATTATTGACTATTAACTATATTAACATTCTGAAACCAAACCACAGACCAGTTTCTTTTATTATTATATCAGATGAGAGACGATAATAAGAACATAAGTATAATAAAATATCTATTCAATATCTGACACAAACTATGGCTATTTTTCGGCTTTAGGATTACGGTAAAAATGTTGCTTTTATATGGCATTCATACAATCGCTGTCCTAAAATGTTGATGTCCTCAGAGTTATAGTAATACAAACGTGTGTGTGTGTGTGCATGTGCATGTGTGTGCGTGTGTTACCTGTTGTTTGTGGAGGTTCGGAGCGGCTGAACACGTCTCTCCACACCCCGTCCAGGAACGCCGAACTGTAACGGTTGTCAAGGCTGCCCAGGTGCTTAGCAACAGGATGGGAGCCTGGTGGAGAGAGAGGGAGACAGAGAGAGGGGGGGGGAGAGTGAGTGAAACAATGAAAGAAATATAGAAATAAGAAGCAGTGAAATGTTTTGAGAGAAGATGTTAACCACTTAAACCCCAGCATCAGCATTGTGGGGAAAGCTTTAGCTGAAAATAACCGATCGACAAGCTCACAATGCGACGCAGCGCAGAAAATACTCTAGTATTGAGCCCTGAGGGACTGTTACCCATAGGGGTTTACTTGGTTAAAGCAGAGAAGTGAACGCATGATCACATCTTTTATCCACCTCTCAATCACCATGGCAACAATTGCCCTCTTTTTACTGTATCTCACCCTCCCATCTCTCTCTCCCCATCACCCTCTCACCTCCACCCACCGTCTCATCCCCCTCTCTCTGACACCCACAGCCACAACACTAGAGGGAGCGACCATGATCTGGTATACCACCCAAATATAAAACAAATATGGGAAAGTTCTGTCTGCTGTTTACATGTCTGACTAATAAAGTATTCAATCAATCAATCAATCAATCAGTATCTCACCCAATGGTACCACCAGGAACCTCATGTGGTTCAGCCAGTCAGACGTCTTGTTGGCCAGCTGGGTGACAAAGAACTGGAGGATGGCACCCAGGTAGCTCTGGCTGCCCACCGCTGCCACCTTCACCGGCCTGGGCATGGACGAGTTACAGTTACAGCTAGAGGGAGAGAGAGAGAGAGGGGGGAGGGATGTTATTGTTTATTGTTTATTAAGGATCCCATTAGTCTACATCGTAGTGGAGTCTATTCTTCCTGGGGTCCAGGCAAAAAAACATCACAATACACAAATCATAAAATGCAGTACAGCATGGTCAATGTTAGTGAAATAAACACAACATTTGAGAAGAAAATGCATATTAAAAGTAAAATAATACCAAAAAATCACACCCAGTGTGAAGTGGGCGGTGTGGTCACAGTGGTCATCACAGTGATGGAAGTTCACTTAAAGAAAAGTAATATTGTGGACCAACCATTGTACACCCCTAACTTAAAAAAAAACATAAATGTGTTTTTTTGGGCGGTGAAACCGCCCCTATAAGTGAGATTTGGAAAAATGTACATTTTCCTGCGCTGTGATCTGGGCCCAGGAAATTTGTACAATTATCCTGCGCTGTGATTGGCCAATCACAGTCTATTCAGGACTGTGATTGGCCAGTGTCACATGACACATGTGCATAGCCCTATATAAGAAACCATAACTTGAAAAAAACCAAAAGTTTGTTTTTTTCAAGTTATGGTTTCGTCCATCATAAAGAGTGTTTCAATAAATGTATTTATCTTTTGTACATGATTGGTTGACTCCATTCAGTATTGTGATTAGCTAGCAAGACACCGCCCACTTCACACAGGGTGTGATTTTTTAAGTGCATAGTCCTATTTATAGGGCTATGCACATGTGTCATGTTTCACTAGCCAATCACAGTCCTGAATAGACTGTGATTGGCCAATCACGGTGCAGGGTTAGGGGGGTACACTGGTGGCCAATCACAGCGCAGGGTTGGGGGGTGCAAATTTCCAAACCTCACATATAGGGGCGGTTTCACCGCCCAAAAACAGGTTCGTCTGTCTGAAAATATCAATAACTAGAGGTCACCATACGTATACGTGTCAGTCCTTGTCCCCTTTATGCCCATATATAGAGATCCTGATGTCATCAGTATATGCCCATATGGGCATACTGATATGCCCATATATGGAGATCTCTATCTGTCAGTCCATGTCCCTTTTATACCCATATATGGAGATCCCTGATGTCATTGGTATATGCCCATATATATGGGCATGACCCCTTTTGTGCCCATATATGGAGCTGATTGATTTGTTTGCCCTGACGACACATTGAGGCAACACACTCCAAATTTGTGCGTAGCTGCATTGGGAACTCCTTATATGGTTATGGCTGAGTCATGGTGACATGAGCGTTTAATATAGGAAAACAACCTAATCTAATCTAATTTCCTTTCTGATTACTGCTTCCTTAAGTTTCTTTTAGAAATTTAAGGAAGGGGCCCCCCAGATAGAGAGAGATGAGAAAACAAACAAGGGAATAAGGAAGGAGGACAATAGAATCAGTGGGAAGGAGAGAAAGACAAATCTGAGTCATCCTGAATGTGAAGTAATGAAATTGAAATTCTATTTCTAGTTGAGTGTGTGTGTGTGTGTGTGTGTGTGTGTCTGTGTCTGTGTCTGTGTCTGTCTGTGTGTGTGTGTGTGTGTATGTGTGTGTGTGTGTGTGTGTGTGTGTGTGTGTGTCTGTGTGTGTGTGTGTGTGTCATACCACTTGAATCATCTGTGTGTTTGGCCTGCGTGTGTGAGCGACGAGCGTGTATGATGAAACACTGAAAGCTTCTGGATGTGTGGGGGTGTATGCAACACTGTAACAGTCATAAATCATGGATGTGTGTGTGTGTGTGTGTGCTATGTACGGTACGCGCATGTGTGTGCATGTATAGTGCATTTATAGTAACACTTAAAAGAGTAAAGCATGATTTAGTGTCGTGCACCGAAAAATTTGAAGATCTACAAGCTTGTAGAACTTCTGTTTTTCGGCTTTAATCTTACGGTTACAAATGGCGTTCAGAAAATCACTGTCCTAAAATGTTGATGTCGTCACAAGTATAGTAATACAAACGTGTGTGTGTGTGTGTGTGTGTGTGTGTGTGTGTGTGTGTGTGTGTGTGTGTGTGTGTGTGTATGTGTGTACTGTATGTGTGTGTGTGTGTGTGTGTGTGTGTGTGTGTGTGTGTGTGTGTGTGTGTGTGTGTGCGCGTGTGTGTGCGTGTGCGTAATGCATATAACATTGTAAAAGCACTCACAACTTCTGGATGCGTGTGAGTATAGCGGACAGCACAGCTTGTATCTCTGCCCCGGAACACGTGCACACCACCGGATGTCTCTGAGCCTGGAGCTGTTCAGCCACGTACTGCAACACACACACACACACACACACACACACACACACACACACACACATACATAAGCACACACACATGCACACAGAAAAAGACACTTAATCAATCACTAAAGATAACATATCTATAGTAGCTGAATTTTTCAGTATATCGTTGCTCTTATCTAATCTTTTTTACTTTTTGTGTTTTTTCGTAAATTAATGTCCTACTTGATCATACTACAGCATCACACAAAAGTATCAAAAGTAGCAGACATGCAAGCTCGAAACGTGGTGCAAAGCGACGCGTTTTGAGCTTGTAGATCTGCTACTTTTGCATTTGAATACTGAAAATTAACAGTTTTGTACATACGAGGTTCACACCCGACACAGACGATATTAAAATGCAACTTGTGTGTACCGTAATTTCCGGACTATAAGCCGCTACTTTTTTCCCATGCTTTGAACCCTGCGGCCTACAGACCCCTTAACAGACGACGTCACACTGATAAGAACCAGTATGCACGCAATGAAACCCCTTCTGTCAGGTCTCGCTAGGACGCGCCTCACTAACACAAGAGGGGGTTGGGGTGTGCTGAAACCAGCGTACCCCAAAACAACAGGTTGAGAATTGATTGCGTGAAACAATCACCTGTGCATCCAGTCTCAATGTTGGTAAACAAATAATTGGTCTATACAATGGTGCGGCTAATCTATGGATTTTTACAGCTAACGGCCACTAGGGGACCTTCTAAATCTAGTGCGGCTTATATATGCACACATTTGTTTTTTTCCCTAAATTTGGCTGGTGCGGCTTATATTCAGGTGCGCTTTATAGTCCGGAAATTACGGTACATAAACGCACACATGCACCCACACACAGTTGTTTACCTGTCCCTGCCAGTCGGTTCCATTCACCAGGATGAGACTCTCTGGCAGCGCAGAGTCAGACAATAAGATCTGGTTCAGTTGATCGTACACAGCCTTCCTCAACACCTGCACACACACACACACACACACACACACACACACACACACACACACACACACACACAGTAAATACACACAGTACAGAAAACAAACTTGCCACCTTGCAGAGTGTGACACAGATCGTTTTCAGATGACTCGTCACAGCATCCATAATTAATTTCCCCCAGTCATAAATTACAGTGTCAGGGTGCATCTGCATTCTTTACTTACAGAACAGAGAGAGAGAGAGAGTGGGAGGAAAGAGAGAGGGAGAGAGTGAAAGAGAGAGAGAGGTGGAACAAGGCAGTGTTTTTCTGTCATACAGTATAATGAGCTCTCAGTTGTCTAATGAGCTGTGTGGGGAAGGAAGGGTGTGATGTCTTCTTTCCTTAAGCTCACTTATAATGGATGTAAAGTGACAACTGTGAATACAGGATCCCTGCCTACAAGAGACTTGTGTGTGTGTGTGTGTGTGTGTGTGTGTGTGTGTGTGTGTGTGTGTGTGTGTGTGTGTGTGTGTGGGGGTGTGTGTGTGTGTGTGTGTGTGTGTGTGTGTGTGTGTGGGCACAAGTGTATGTTTGAGCTTTCCTTTTAAGGATTTCTCTCATGCATCTCAAACTGTATGATGCACTGAAAAACTATCAATAAGTTTGAGTGTGTGTGTGTTCATGTTTTTGTATATTACACGTCTCCTTTCTGTTTGTTAGTGTAATGCGTGCGTCTCTCTCTCTCTCTTACACACCAAACGTGTAAAGAGCGTGACTGTATGCGTACATGTACCGTACGTGAGAGAGTGTATGTGTGCGTGTGACCGTGTGTGCATGCGTGCGTACACAGTCATATCCCCAGTGTTTTCATTTAAGTGTGTACAAATCAAATCTTTACACAGGCATAGTTAAATTAACACTGTGTGTGTGTGTATGTGTATGTGTATGTGTATGTGTGTGTGTGTGTGTGTGTGTGTGTGTGTGTGTGTGTGTGTGTGTGTGTGTGTGTGTGTGTGTGTGTGTGTGTGAGAACCCTTACCGGCGTGCTGTGTCCCAGTTCCGGGGACCTCTCTGAGTCGGAGCTGTTGGTCCTGTCGCTCAGCGGTTTGGACAGCTGTCTCTCCTTCATGGGGGTGCTGCCATGCTTCTGTCTGGGGGTGTGGCTTCCTTCCAACCTGTGTGTGTGTGGTGGGAGTCATAGGTAAGTGGTTGATTGGTTGATTGATTGATTGAATACTTTATTATTATTATTAAATTGTTTTTATTGATTTTTCAACACCAACAATACACACATACATACATACATCACAGGACGAAACATAATCATACATTAACAATACCTTACGTAAACAGACAGTAATACAAAAATTCAAAAATAAATAAACCCAAAATAAATATAAAATAAAAACATGTCGTTCTCATGCAGATTGTCACTTGTCATACAAAATTGTCAAGTTATTAATTCACCGTCCTATACCTAAGTGTCCCCAGCCGGGAATTTTTGATCGAAATAATCCAAAAATGGCTGCCAAACCCTGTAGAATTTCTGGACAGAGCCCCTGGTAGAATATTTAATCTTCTCAAGTTTTAGATGAGCCATCACATCTCCGACCCAGCGTCGATGCGATGGAGGACTGGCTGATTGATTGAATACTTTATTAACAGTTTGCAAAGACAAGCACAGGGAAGATCTACAAGCTCACAACAGATCGCGGTGCAACGCACTGTGAGCTTGTAGATCGGCTATCCTCGGTGCGCAACACCGCATGCAACCAAGAATGAAAGTAACGTCTCTGAGCCTCATCATTCAGTGTGTCTACAATAATAAAGCTGCACTACGTGAAACCTTTAAGCAAAAATAGAGATGCTTTATCAATCTAAATCAAATAAGGGGTTGACAACGTATCACATGGATTAAAGCAAAATAAAAATGCTAGTTTGACCACTTCAAATGCTCCAATCTTCAAATAATAACCGAAAATAGACGATCTACAAGCTCTCAGAGCTTGTAGATCGTCTATTTTCGCTGCGCAACATGCTTCCATAGAAGACATGCCCGGCTTCTATGGAAGCCAAATGACTGAAATCAGTCATGGCGACTGAGAATTTTAATCCATGTACAGTATCAACATAAGATCAGTCCAGCTCCACCTGTTTAAAATGCTGTACATTTACCGCAAAGTCAACATTGTCCACCTCCATGCTCCTCAGGGTATTGGTATTAATGTCAAGTATATCGTCTCTTTCGGGTGGAAACCTCTCATGTCCAAAACTGTTACTTTTCAGGATTCTAATTCAAAAGTAGCAAAAGTAGCAGATCGACAAGCTCAAAACGCGCCGCGTTTCCGGCTTGTGCATCTGTTACATTTTATGCTTTCGTGTGACGCTGTCAAGTAGGGTGTTAATTTACGAAAAAACACAAAGAGTTAAAATATGGAGATAAGAGGTTTCTGCCCGACAGCGACAATATATCTCTGCTGTCCACCTGCTAACTCCAAAACGCTCATTGTTCAGGAAATGAAAAAACTAAATATAAGTTTTTCAGGAAATGAAGAAAACCTTATATCTTTAAAACAAAGCAATACAGCCTCATCAAAGTTGGTATAGTGACTTTATATATTGTCAGATACTTGCATGTGTCATTATATTATCACCACTTTACCCAGGAGTTTCAAACGAGCAGAAATTCAGCTGAAATGGAGTTAGTAGTCCGAACAGCTGACAATAGCTCCATTCGCTGCTGAGGGAGAGGTTTCAAATGGGTATAAATTCCAAAAAGCTAACAATGGATCTCCAAGCGCACAATGCATCACAACGTGTGAATTAATGCCCTGATGCTTCATGACACTTATTATATAGGCCTACAATGATAAACAGGACTTTAAATATTACAATAACTTCTGCAAAGAGGGGTTCACAGAGTTGGAGTTTCAGTAGAACTAGCACGACAGAAATGCTATGAATGAACTCCTTTCTTCTTGTCACATTGCTCTCCTCATTAAACACTTCATAGATTTTAGAGAAAAACCCTGCCGTTTAGTTTGTTTACGTGCTGTTCCTCCTCTCACTGCGCAACACGCTCTGCTCTATGCTGTGAAAAGGCAGCAGGAGAGGAGAGGGGGGAGTTGCGTGATGTTGACGGACAGTTTGAGGATCCAATGGAGTTGGGAGGTTTTGTCAGAGGCGCTTTTTAATACTTTTCATTGGTTCAAAAGTTTTTTTTACACAGACGTAAAGGGTGTTCAATAGCGTTGAGTTATGAAAAAAAAAGAAGAAAAGGCTGAAAATGGAGTTAGATGGTTGGTCCTGGACAGAGACGATATGTGTAGTAGAGTGTCTGGCTGTTTTTTTATTTGGCTGGGTGTGTATTATTACCGGGGAGAAGGCACCGTCTGGCTCTCACTCTTGCTGCTCTTCATGGGCGTACGGGGTTTCTCAGCCACCGACACAGTGATGCAGGGGCCCACCTCAGCGAACAGTTCCTGGTCTGTAAGCTCCTACAGCGTGCGTACACACACACACACACACACACACACACACACACACACACACACACACACACACACACACACACACACACACACACACACACACACACACACACACACACACACACACACACACACACACACACACACACACACACACACACACACACACACACGCACACATAGTCACAGATTGTTAGTGTCAGCTTGGGGACTCGAGCCAATTTGATTGTATCATCTTCGCACACATTTCTCTCGCTCTCTCTTGCTCTCTCTCTCAGCACAGATGGCAATGTATCCCCCTTGGAGTTACATTAGCACGGGTCCTGACTCACCATAATATTCACACACACACACACACACACACACACACACACACACCCACCCACCAGTGTGTCTGTCTCAGACAGGGCTTCTTCTAGGTTGCGGCTGCGGGAGGTCTTCATCTTCTCCAGCGGAGGCTGCTCCCCCTGCTGGGGAGACAAGGCAAAGACACGAGATAAGGGGAAAGTTAATAAATCCTTATCAATCTGAATAAAAAATTAAAAAGCACTTCAGCAATATCTATTGAAGTGATGTTGAACTGCGGTTGAACCTCGAGTTGTATAGTTAAAGCATCTGTCAGAAAACTACAAGTGGACATTTTAAATCCACTTGAAATGAGAGGTCTCAGGTCTAAATGGGTTAACCCATTCAATCCGGGAACGCATCTCTGTCATTTTAGATTTCTTTGGCTATTCAAAAATAGCAGATCTACAAAAATTGTAGATCTGCTATTTTCAACTACATACTGTAGTTGAGAAAGTCCTCTAATAAACATTAAAAAAAGAAGAAATCTTCCAAATGGGGTTGACCCTTCATGAGTTTAATGACCAAAATGTGCATCACTGGTTCCTTGGATGTATGTGCTCCCGGTATATTGTACAGGCTATGTGTGCCGTCTGTACAGTACGCTGTTTTTAACAGCTAGTACAGTCAGTGGTAGTAAAGCTGATGGCCCTGCAGGGATAATAAAGACTTCCTATACACTGCACACTACTACACACAGTACACAATACACTACTACACAATACAAACTCGACAGGTCAGCAGAATTTCCACAAAAATGTTCACATCCTCTTCAGCGCCTTATAGCGCCTCGGGGAGACCCGAATAAAATAACTTACCGTTTAAATACCCAACGAACATTCCAATTAAACAGGTTCTATTCCAAAAGGCTACATGATTGTGCACACACGCACACAGGGAGAAACACATTTAACTCTGGATTTTTAGGACTGCATTTAACTCATTCACTGCCAGAATTATTTCTGGCCGCGTTTGAAACACTGCCAGAGATTTTTCATTGAAAAAAAAAAAGTACTCAGGAGCCGAGATACAAAATGTTTAAGTTTTAAGTTAACAAGGAAGTGGATGGGAGTCTAGATCCTTGGAAAATCATATCTCCTTGGTCTTTGGGTCAAAAAAATAAATAAAATAAAAGATTATTATCATAATTTTTTAATTAAAAGTCGTTTTAGTCGTTCTAGGCAGGCATGGCTTATGGGACAAAAGTCGTTATAGTCGTTCTAGGCAGGGAATGAGTTAACTTGCATACTTTTTTGTTATCAAAATGTGATCTGTATCTAGATAACAAACCAGTCCTGCTGCATCTTGCCATTTGCGTTTAAAAACTGTGTATTTATGTGTTCTCGTCTGTATTCTGTCCGCATTATTGTGACCGGGTCTCATTCCTCCAGTGCAATATGGTCATGGAAAGCTCTTAAAGCACACAAGTACAGTATCGGGGTTGGCAGCAAATTAGCCAGCTGTCAGCAAAAACAGCTGAGAACCTTGTAAAAGCCCTATATGGGTTTCCTTTTTCACCTGCACTTATTTCTGTGTGTTTTAACCCATTAAGACTGGGAAAGCATCTGTGTCATTTTAAGATTTCTTTGGCTTTTAAAAAATAGCAGAGATACAAAAATCGTGTAAAATGTGAAAATGTATAATAATGTGTTTTAAAGCGAACATTTTTTATTCAGATCTTTGCTTCTGGAGGTCCCTGGAAACAAAATACATTATCATTTTTGGGGGTCCTTGACATGAAAAAGTTTGATCGGATAGAAAACTTCTGTATGTAATATAATATAATATACATGTAGTGTAGGGATAAACACAGAAGCACCTGGGAGGAAGAGGAGAAGAGGACTAAGAAAGGGGGAGGAGCCATAATCCTGTCTCTATACAAAACAGGAGGTGATGCCCCCAGAGGCAAATCTTTCAAAAATAAAAAAAAACAATCTTTTTTTCCCACTTTTCTTTTTACCGAATGGGTTCCCAGATTGACATCTTGGAGACTTTGCCTAAGATCTGGATACTTGCGCGGGTCAGCTAGTTATTTTTTAATACCCTCACCCACCTGACTCGTTATGACAGACCATTCAAAACAGTCCCTACCCGAAAAACAACACATTTAAGCATTACAATAGCACAACTGTCATGAAGGACTGACCTAAATACAGAAGACAAATTCCTCCAAACATTGTTCTTTAATTGCTGATTAGCAGCAAAACAAGTCCCCAGGCGCCGCACACCAGGAGGTTAAGAATGAATGAATATTGATGAGTTTGGGGTGTTATTATTATTAAATGTTTTGGCCTCAACTTGCTGTGTGTGTAAATAAGACAGGTGGTTTATAATTATGTCCTAATGGGCCGCCATGCAATTCTGTTTTATGTTTGATACAATGTGCACATGAAGCAACTAGAAAAAGTGCTCCTCAGAGCACAGGTCTCCGCCAGATCAGGTAGGTTATTGTGGCCTCCTGGTGGCACTATAATAGGCCAATGTCATGTGAAAAGGGTGCCATTTCTTCTTAGGCCTTTCATGGCAATCGAACGCTGCATTCATGATTTGAGGCATTTTGTTCCAAAACCTTGTTTTGCAAAAATCGACCTGCTGGTGACGCTATAACAGGCCATTGTGAAAAGGGTGGCATTTCTTCCTCGGCCTAGTGGGAATGTGCATGCGAAATTTTATCTCGGCCATGCCTTCGGCCTGGCGGAGACAATGATCGCCCCGGGCTCATAAACCAGTGGTTCTCAAACTTTTTCAAGCCAAGGACCCCAAAATGTTCTGTATTTGGCCGCGGACCCCCATCTGAAAATATTTTGTGCCAGGGATTCTAAATTATTCAAACTTTTCCAAACATTTGCGATATTTTTCAAAGAATCTCAAAAATAGCAGATGTACAAGCTCAAAGCACAAAGTGATAGCCAACAAATGGATAAAGTGGTTAAAATGATTGTGATTCTATGTTAACTACTTTTGCTGGGGACCCCCCCCCCCCCCCCATTGGACATTGGTTTTCCACTTTGAAAACCAATGTCGTAAGATCCCGAAAAAACGCATTGTTAATTCCTTTTGTCAATTATCAACAGTCACGCACTCAAAGGTTTACGATTCGAAATGTGTCGGCTTTACAAGTTCAAGTGTTCAAGTGCTTTCCAGAGAGAGAGGGAAAGAGAGATGATTTATTGTTATTGCTCGTCTGATTAAAAAGCCAATGTCTCTCAGTAAAAACGATATTACAGCATATAAAACGTTCATTAGGGTTTAAAACGAATGGCGTGCGTTCAGCGACAGCTGTGCTGTCCACGGTACGGGGAGCACAGTGGTAGATCAGCACACAGCACGCAAAACATCTGCAAGTAACCCTAATCATTACAGACATGAACTGTGCCTCTATTTCTCTCCCTTTCTCTCTCCCTCTACAATTTAGGCCAGTGGTTCTCAAACTCAAGTCAAGGACCCCCAAATGTATATGTATGCACGTGTTGTGAGCTTGTAGATCTGCTATTTTTGAATAGCCAACATTATAAATGGATAAAGTGGTTAAAATGATTGTGATGCTATGTTAACTACTTTTGCTGGGGACCACCTTATGAACTAGCAGAAATTGCAGATTGAGGCTTTAACCTTTGATTTTATGAAATATCCGAGATCATTGGGTTTTTAGGGAAGATTGAATGCTTTTCATCACTAGTTTTACAACTTCAAATACTCTTTGATCCCTAAAATAACTAATAACCGAAAATGGGCCATCTACAAGCTTACAACGTTTCATGATGTGGTCTGGCAGATCTGACCAACATTCTGAGTGCAATGTGTGCTGCCTGCATTTACGCCTTTTGCATTAAAATGCATTTTTCCTTATCCAGACACAGATTACATTTTTAATGCAAGACGTAAATGGGGTCTAGTTTTCTGCAGGACCCCAGTTTGTAAAAGTGGTATTTTGTCAACCAACAGAAATGACCATATATACCCCAACAGAAGTAAAACCAACTTTCCCCCCCTTTTCTACCTAATTTAGCTGTTGCCAATTTCCCCCGTGTGTGTATTCCCCTGTCAATGCCAACCCTGCTGTCGTTCTTGAGGAGGGTGTGCAAAAACCATATCGTCTCTGTCGGGTGGAAACCTCATATGTCCAAAACTGTTAACTTTTCAGGATTCAAATAAAAAAATAGCAAAAAATAGCAGATCAGCAAGCTTGCGGATCTGCTATTTTTGATACTTTTGTGTGACGCTGTAGTATGATCAAGTAGGACGTCAATTTACAAAAAAAACACACAAAAACTTGGAATATGGAGATAAGAGGTTTCTGCCCATTGTCACTGGTGACTCCATGCGTATCGGAGGAGACATACAGTATGTCTCCTCCGATACGCATGGAGTCACCAGGCACTTCTTTTCAACTGACATTGACAGATTTTCACCGGGAGGGTGTGATGTGTGAGGAGGAGGAACATGTTGTTCATCCCAATTCTTCTCCCTGCTCAACAGGCAGCCTGACTGACCAACCTGTAGGACAGCGATTCCCAACCTTTGAAAATGTGTTTTCATTGAGATACATATAGAGACGTCCGCAGTACGACTGCTTTTCCATGTGCGCTGTGGTGTGTTTTCT
The DNA here is from genome assembly GCF_963280865.1 of Gymnoscopelus braueri. Lineage (NCBI taxonomy): Eukaryota > Metazoa > Chordata > Actinopteri > Myctophiformes > Myctophidae > Gymnoscopelus > Gymnoscopelus braueri. The sequence goes on from NC_137620.1 coordinate 19,258,758, forward strand.
CTATGCATTCTAGAGTGGTGTTTCAAGTTACTTACAGGGCTGAAGGTGTCTCGACCCAAACTGCCTTTACTGTTCAGGCTGCCGATCTCCGTCTGGGAACTGGACTGGGACATCCCCTCAAAGAAAGGCCTGCAGACACACACACGCACACACACTAGGGTCAATTATTCATCAGTTAAAGGCTTATATAAGGGTATACTGTATATGCAAGCCATATTGAGAATGTAAATTCTATCACGTCCAAGTGCATTTCAATCACTTAGTTTGACTCCATTCCATATGAAGCTGAAGTTTCATTTAGATCTGGCTGAAATTAAACTAAAGTGTAGACTAAACATCAGAGAAAACCTAACAGCAATGACTCACTTTCCCCAGCAGAGGGGGCGTTGTAACACCCACTTCCAGAGGGGGCATTGTATTGGCAACCAGTACCGTCAGCTTTGTCTATCCAAGAGGTGCCTGACCTTGTCGCTGTGTCCTTTATTGCCTCTGTGTGTGTGTACTGTAAGTACCGTATGTATGCATGCACAGCCACATGAACGTATCAGTGCCAGGGATGCTATTAAACCAGTGGACAATATTAAACTACAACATATTGGCTTGCCGTTAATGATCAACAAATTTGCATCTTGGAAAATGAAAACGCCCCCTGATTTGTCTTCATGCGGCTCACGAGACTGAGGCAGATTCTATCCTATCTCACTTGGAAAGGTATATCTGTACCTCTGTATGTTCATCCATATCAGGGCTCAATCCAAAAGTTCCTACATTTTCTGTTTTTTTGCTTGAATTCTCCATTTCCAATTCCCTAGAAAGTTGTGAGAGACGTTATAAGGTCAAACATCTGCTTTAGCAATGTGAAGTTTAACCACGTGGGCCGTAGCCTCCCTGTTCTGGGGCTAATATTTGGCAATGTGACACATTTTGAGCTTGTCCAAGCTATTTTGTGTAGAGGGAAAACAGGAAGGTGCCTAGTATTGCGCCCTGGGGGACTCCTGTCATGTAGGGCAGTGGTTCCCAAACTGGGGGTCGGGACCCCCAGAGGAATATTTTGGGCGAGTCCCCAGATGATTAGCTGAATGTTTTCTCACTCAACAGTAAACAAACCAACATACAGTATAAGTATATACAGGGTATCTGCACATTTCTAAAGTTACAATTTCATTACTTTTAAGACCTTTTCAATAATGGCCAAATTGTCAAATATTACGCAGTGCGAGGCGATGTGAGCTTGTATTTCGGCTATTTTCATAATGTTTATCTGTGGAACCGAGTCAAACTATATGAAATGCCTACAATTCCAAGTGCTTGTCAGGGTGGGGGGTCCACAGTTCAACTATGATTTTTGGGGGGTTGCGGCCTGAAAAGTTTGGGAACCCCTATGTAGAGTTAAAGTGTTTGAAGCGTACCTCAGTTTGGGTTTGGGTGTTTGGAGCGTACCTCAGTTTGGGTTTGGGTGTTTGGAGCGTACCTCAGTTTGGGTTTGGGTGTTTGGAGCGTACCTCAGTTTGGGTTTGGGTGTTTGGAGCGTACCTCAGTTTGGGTTTGGGCGTGCTGAGGATGCTGTCGGTCTCCTCCATCTCAGGGCCGCTGTCGGCTTCGCTGGGGTTGTACATCTCCAGGCTGTCGTACAGCTCGTCCAGGTCCTCCTCCACCTCCTGGATCTGTTCCCTGGACACGTGCTCCAGACCGAAGCCCACCTGATATACCACATACAGTACAACATACTTGTTAGAGTTATACTAATTATATATCAGTATCAGTCTAGTAATAGTATTAAAAGCAGTAGTAGTAGTAATTTGTCAATGAATTGAAACAGTTCCAGAAGGACATATGAAAGATGATGTAGAGACAAACACGCATATCCTTTTTTTCCCCACTGTTGTCGGGCAGAAACCTGGTATCTCTGGCACTGGTAAACCTGGTATCTCTAGTGCCGCAGTGCCACGCTATGAGCTTGTAGATCTGCATTTTTTTTTTTTTTTTTTTAATAGTGAAAATGTGTGCAAATCTTTGAATCTTTCAATATATATATTTGTATATATAAGTGAACATTTGTTACTCGGGTCCCTGGAACAACATATTTTGAGATATGTTGTTGCCAGAAGCAAAGATTTGACTTAAAAATGTTTGCTTAAAAAATATATATATATATTGAAAGATTTGAACAAATAATGTTCAAGATTTTTCAAAAATTGCAGCTCATAGCTCATAGCCTTTTGAATAGCCAAAGTATAAAATCATTGTTAAAGTGGTTACAGAGATGCGTCCCTGGTATTCTTGGGTTTAAGTGTTGTCAGAACGCCAACAGATTGGTACAGTAGCTGCATTGCCGTAAAAACAACTACAACTCTACCATGGAAAATTACTTTAGGGGAAACTTTCAGAGTTTCTTTCAGATTACAAGCCTATAGACCATATTCACACGGCCGCCATGTTGGTATTAAACCCCGGTTGCCACGGCAACGGGGTGGCACTTTTCAATGTTAAATTCCAAAATGGCCGCCGTGTGAATATGGTCTATAGGGGAACCTGTGAGGGATCTTCGAGGGACCCCTTAAGAAAGGCTTTGTGTAACCTGATGGGTTTTGAGGAAATCCTTTAAGAGTAGAAGTTCTCTGTTTTGCTGCCAGGGAACCCGACTACCACCAGCTTTCTAATAATAATGATAATATAGTCCACACTCCTTTGTGGCATTTGTCACTGTATATTTGCATATACAGTGAAATGAGGTATCTGCATTTAACCCATCCTAAATACAATTTAGGCATTTAGCAGACACTCATCTACAATCCAGGGAAGATGTACAGTAAACAAGGTAAACACAAGGTAAGACATGCATAGAGACAGTGTAGTGCCTCAGCAATCTAGGATCTAGGTTCTAGGTAAACCAAGAACCTATCATCAGTCTAAACATTGTAGTATTTTAAAATATATATAAATATGTACATTGAAACTATACACACTATAGGATGCTAGGTCAACAAAAGAACCTGGCATCTGTCTACATAACACGCTATCTAAATTACATTTTAACCTTTGCATAAGGTGGAGTCTGAAGAGATGAGCCGTCAGATTACGGCGGAAAATTGCGAGTCTGCAGTTCTGACTGCAATGGGGAGCCAGGAGGGAGAAGAGTCTGGGACGTGTGGAGCGTTGTCCCGGATGATTTAGATAAGGTTCTGACAGCTTCCCTAACTAAGCAACAGGAGCAGTTGGCGATACAGGGGCAACACCTCGGGGAGCAGTTAGGGGTTGAGTGTCTTGCTCAGGGACACCTCGACACATTGCTGATGTGATGGAAGAAGTACTAATTTTTTTTGCTTAAGTAAAAGTATCAATACCCTATTGTAGAAATAGTCTGTACAAGTACAAGTTCGGAATTCAAAATTTACTTGAGTAAAAGTATTGGTATCAAAATATACTTAAAGTACCAAAAGTAAAAGTACTCTTTATGCAGAACATCCCATTTCACAATGTATAAAATGTATAACAATCCTTTGAAAATGGCAGATCTACAACCTCACAACGCTTCGTAAGCGTTGTGAACTTTTAGATCGGCTATTTTCAGATTGCCAAAGTATAAAGGTCTGAAGTGGTTTTAACAATAATCTAAATCTACAGAAGTAACTACGGTAGTAACTAAACTTTTCAAATAATTGAAATGGAGTAAAAAGAACAATATTTGTCTCCGAGATGCAGTGGAGTAGAAGTAGTAGTAGTAAGTATCGAAAATTGGAAATACTCCAGTAAAGTAAAAGTACCTCAACATTTTACTTATGTACAGTACTTGCGTAAATATACATAGTTACTTTCCACCACTGGCTGAGGTCTGGAATCAGGCTCTCTAACCATTCAGCTAAGGTCGCCCCATTTCTACTATATTACCAGGTACAAAAGATAATCTTTGCCTTGAATATACCAGATCTAATTAGTTCCTGAAGGCCAGCACTTTTAACCCATTAACTGCCAGAGGTATTTTCATATTTTTTCAGCCAGTGCCAGACTTTTTCATTGAAAAAAAAAGAGTACTCAGGAGCCGAGATACAGAATTTTTAAGTTTTAAGTTAACAAGGAAGTGGATAGGAGTCTAGATCTTCGAAAAATCATATCTCCTTGGTCTTTGGGTCAAATTGGAAAAAAAATAATATTTTTTTTGTTTGTTTTTTTTAGTTCACGTAGATCTACGCGATTGGCATGTGGCGGCTTTAAATAGGTTCGCGTAGATCTACGTGATTGGCAGTGAATCAGTTAAGAGCATTTAGATATTAGGGATATAGATTTTTTTGCCAGCAAGGAACCCTGGTGCCATTGAACACGCTGAAATGAACAACGTTTTAAAGTAAGTACACATTCTATCTACACCTTGCTCAGAGGAGCGTAGACAGAAAGACGTGTGAAGGGAAACGTCACAAGGTTAGGGGTGTGTGTGTGTGTGTGAGAGAGAGAGAGAGAGAGTGGGAGCGAGAGAGCAAGAGAGGTGAGAAAGTGGTGCCTACCTCGTCAGACACTTTGAACCTTTTCAGCAAGGCGACAAACTTCTGCTTGATGTTGGGTTGCTGAAGGGGTAGAACAGGATAGAATAACTTAATAGACAGCATGAGAAACTCTGGGAATATATTGTTGCTGTCGGGCAGAAACCTCTTATCTCCATATTTTAACTTTTTGTGGGTTTTTTTTCTCGTAAATTAATGCCCTACTTGATCATACTACAGCGTCACACCAAAGCATCAAAAGCAGCAGATCTGCAAGCTCGAAACGCGGCGCGAAGCGACACGTTTCGAGCTTGTAGATCTGCTACTTTTGATGCTTTTGAATTTGAATCCTGAGAAGTAGCAATTTTGGACATATGAGGTTTCCACCCGACAGAGACGATATAATTGTGAGTGCGTGTGTGAAAGGTAGAAAGAACCGAGAGAGAGAAACGAGAAGGAGAAAGGTGACCAGAAAGGAGAGAAAGAGAGACACAGAGAGAGAGAGAAGAACGCAATGCAGATACAGAAAGGAGGCAGAGAGAGTGAAACAAGACATGGAGAAAAGACACAGCAAAGACGTCATTAACTGTCACACTGCCCAGCGACCTGAGAGAGGAGTAGTTAACCCAATAAGACCTGAGACAGTTTTCTGAAAAACGTATGTTTTTATATCAGTGGTGCTCAAACTTCTTCATGTCAGGGACCCCCAAAAATGATATGTATTTGGCCACCAACCCAAATCTCAAAATATTTAGTTCCAGGGACCCCCAGAAGCAAAGATTTGAGTTACAAATGTTCGCTTTAAATATATATATATTCAAAGATTTTCAGAAATGTTCACGATTTTTCAAAAGATATATATTCAAAAGATTTGCACAAATGTTCATGATTTAATTTTTTTTTGCAGATCTACAAGCTCATAACGCGGCACTCTGTGCCACGCTATGGCCGCACTATGAGCTTGTATATCTGCTATTTTGAAAAGCCAAAGTATAAAATAACGGTTATAGCTAAAAATCCAAAATGACACAGATGCGTTCCCGGAATGAATGGCTTAATAAGTACAACGTCAGGAAGCCGCGGTCCCCGTATTGACCCGTCAATATGATGGACTTCATCTGCTGGTTCCATTATCTATAACAAGATCCTACGATATTACCTTGCCTTGTGCGAAATGGAGTGTGTGTGTGTACCGAATACCGATAGATAAAGAACTCTCCTTTTTTTCCCTCTCTCTACACCAAATCTCTTTAAAGAAAAGAGCTATTTTCGATGAACGTTGGCCCCCAGATTAAGGACGCTAGAGTTTATGCGGTTAAACTATGCATAATGGAGGAGGAAAACCTGGCTTCAGATGTCAAAAGAGAGAAAGGTTAGGGTGGGCGGGAGGGGAGTCGAGATTGCGTCAATATCTATGACAGATGTTCCGGGGATCTGGCGCGTGCTATTTATGGACGCTTCCTTGGCCCACTTCGGTCACAACACACACAACCGGAAGAGAATGGCAAACTTCTGGGCATTCAAAGCACTGAATTAACCCATTAAGACCGGGAAAGCATCTGTCATTTTAGATTTTTAACCACAATAACCATCTATCTTATACTTATGGCTATTCGAAAATAGCAGATATACAACTATGAGCTTGTAGATCTGCTATTTTTTGAAAAACTCTTGAAAACGTGTGCAAATCTTTGAATATATATATATTTTAAAGCGAACATTTGTGACTCAAATCTTTGCTTCTGGGGATTCTACAAAATGTCTTCTAAATCCGAACAGTTTTTTGAAAAAAACGTATTTTGCTAGAATCAGTGAGTCTCAAACTTTTTCATGTCAAGGACCACCCAAAATTATATGTATTTGTCCGCGGACCCCCATCTCAGAATATGTTGTTACAGGGACCCCCCCCCCCCCACAGAAGCAAAGATTTGAGATCAAAAATGTTTGCTTAAAAAAAAAAAAAACATGATTTTTCAAAGATAGCAGATCTACAAGCTCATGGCGCGCCATGAGCTTGTAGATCTGCTGTTTTTGTTTTGAATAGCCCAAAGAAATCTTAAAATGACACAGATGCGCTTCCCGGTCTGAATGGGTTAATGTGCGGCTGACTAACTGTGAGTGGTGCTGCGCCCACGTAGAGAAGACAGGGCTTGTTTTTGCAGAGGAAATGGTGTGCAGGTGGGGGCGGAAAAACAACGAGATTAGCGGTGGAGTCGTGGCGTGGGCGCCGCCGTGGCGCGCACACCACGTCTGTTTGGCTCCGGGTTCTGCCTCACAACGTGAGTCCGTTGGCAAAAAAAAAGAAAAGTAAGGTAACTCATGAAAACTTGTGAATCATTTATCGTTTCATATGAATACAATATGAGAGAATCTCTCAGCCTAGATGTTTTTATTCTGTGTGGTTTTTATCCGTGTGGGCAGACGATGGAAAATGACTTTAGGGGGAAACCTTCAGAGTTTTTTTTTCAGATTACAAGCCCTATAGGGGAACCTGCGAGGGATCTTCGAGGAAACCCTTCAGAAAGGCTTTGTGTAACTTGATGGGTTTTGGGGAATCCTTTAAGAGAATCCGTTTTGCTGCCAGGGAACCTGTGCATCTGCCATCTTTTAATTTGTTTGAAAAATCTAAAAAATGTTTGAATAAGTCCCTGTGTGTGTGTTGTTCCACACACACACGCGCGCGCGCACACGCACACACACACACACACACACACACACACACAGGTGTGAATGTAGTGTTGTGACGTGCTACAGTAGGAGCAGGTACAATATGTCCTCATTTGACACACAGCTGGAAACTAGGCAAGTCTGAGTTCATGGCCTACTCTTCAGACTCAAGTGTGTGTGTGTGTGTGTGTGTGTGTGTGTGTGTGTGTGTGTGTGTGTGTGTGTGTGTGTGTGTGTGTGTGTGTGTGTGTGTGTGTGTGCGCGCAAACTCATTCCAGCTGCAGTGCCAGAGGGCAGAGATTACATTTTGCACGTGTCGGTGCGTCTGTATGCGTGTGTTGGTGTGTGCGTACATGTGTGCGTGCTGACCACAGGTGGTGGTGCAGTAGTGACAGCCCCACTGGGACCTCCACAGGAGACCACCATTAATAACTGACTCCTGCTGTCGCACACACACACACACACACACACACACACACACACACACACACACACACACACACACACACACACACACACACACACACACACACACACACACACACATAGTGTAACTGTATTTGTAACCTGAATGTGTTTGAATTTGTTTTTTGAGGTATCATTAAGATGTTACATTTATAATTAAGGCTACGACACCATATAATCAAGATTGATTAATATTTTCCATTTTGGTTGTATTTCAAGTGTACATAATTTTTTGATACTGTGATGTAAAATGTTTTCATGTTATGTAATGTAATGTAATGTAATTTATTTATGTGTGGACCCCTGGAAGAATAGCTGCTGCTAAGGTAGTAGCTAATGGGGATCCACACACACACACACACACACACACACACACACACACACACACACACACACACACACACACACACACACACACACACACACACACACACACACACACACACACACACACACACACAGTGGTGAACATTCCTAACCCACATACACTGGCCTCCTCTACATTTCACTCTACTGCAAAGTGTTATCAGTGCTGGATGTCTGTGTGTGTGTGTGTCCGGATAGTGTTGAATGAGAGTATGCATGTGAGTGTGTGCATGTGCCCACCCATCTGAGATATAGTGTTTTATTTTTCCACATGGGTACGTACGTGTGTGTGTGTGTGTGTGTGTGTGTGTGTGTGTGTGTGTGTGTGTGTGTGTGTGTGTGTGTGTGTGTGTGTGTGTGTGTGCCCATCTGAGAGGGTGGTTTGAGGGTAAATTGTCACATTTACAGCAAAATGAACACCTCTGGAGGGAGAGAGGGAGAGAGGGATGAAGAGAAGGTCATATGGAGAGAAGACGACAGATGAAGCGGGAAAGATGGAGAGAGGCAGGGGGGAGAGCGAAATGGGGAAAGAGGTAGGGAGGGGTGGGCAAGATGGAGAGACAGACAGAGAGAGAGAGGGCTGGTGATTGGGAGAAAGAAATAGATTGAGGAGAGAGGAGAGGAGAGGGAAGAGAAGACATACAAGGAAGAGGAAGAGGAAGAGGAAGAGGAAGGGAAGGGAAGGGAAGGGAAGGGAAGGGAAGGGAAGGGAAGGGAAGGGAAGGGAAGGGAAGGGAAGGGAAGGGAAGGGAAGGGAAGGGATACAAGGGAGAGGAGAGGAGAGGAGAGGAGAGGAGAGGAGAGGAGAGGAGAGGAGAGGAGAGGAGAGGAGAGGAGAGGAGAGGAGAGGAGAGGAGATTATGATATCATTGCTGTCGGGTAGAAACCTCACATGTCTATAACTGTTACTTTTCAGGATTCAAATTCAAAAATAGCAAACAATAGCGAATCTACAAGCTCAGTGATGAAGTTAAAATGTGGAGATAAGGTTTCTGCCCGACAGCAACAATATCTATCTAGTGTGAAACATTAGGACAGGTCACCAGTAGGGGGCCATCCTCTGGGGTTCACTTCATGAAGGTGCACCTCGAATTTCAATGGAATCTAGTTATCTATATATACAGTTTTGTATACAGTGGTGGATGGACAGACTGACATTCCATGCTGACACAGAATAATAGCACTTATCAGACCCACTCCAGTGATTTATTTCAGTGCTCAAGGTTCCTCATGCTCACACAGAGCTGATGGGTCAAGGCAAGGCAGCTTTCTCTGTCAGAGGCCCAACTTCTTGGAATGATCTTCAAAAGTATTTTAAGTCACTCAATCCGGGAACGCATCTGTCTCATTTTAGATTTGAGCCATAACCATTATTTTATACTTTGGCTATTCAAAAATAGCAGATCTACAATCTCATAGCGCGGCACTTGGCAAATGTGTGCATGTGAAAATGTGTGCAAATCTTTAAATATATATATATTTAAAGGAAACATTTTTAACTCAAATCTTTGCTTCTGGGGGTCCCTGGAACAAAATGTTTTGAGATGGGGATCCGCGGCCAAATACTTGGGGGTCCTTGACATGAAAAAGTTTGAGAACCACTGATTTAGCAACATAAGTTTTTTCAAAAAACTGTTAGGATTTACAAGACTTAGGATTTCTAAATCCTAGGATTTGTAGATATATTCAAAGATATTTGAATATATCTACAAAATGTTCTGCTAAATTATCTGCTATTTTTGAATAGCCAAAGACGTCTAAAATGACACAGATGCGTTCCCGGATTGAATGGGTTAAAAATCAGCTCCTTGCCATCATTTGGTCAGTTCAGAGCAATAGTCCTTAACACTTTTAACTGTGATTGCACCCGTTTTAATGAATCTATTTCGTTTTAAGATGACTTGTTTTAGGTACCGTTTAAGTACTTTTACAATTGCACTCTGATTCACATTCCTTGTCAATCTGTAATGGATTTGGACTGTTACTGTAACCTCGGCTACAGTGAAAATGAGGGCTTGGCCCTCAACTGTACTCCGAGTTTAAATAAAGGAGATGATGACATTACTATCCTTAGATGGTAATGTCGCTAGCAGGGCTAACATCAAGAAGAGATAAGAGAGAGAGAGTTTTTTTACCCTGGTGATGGCGGCTTCGGAGGTGAGCTTTCGTCTCGGCTTCTTTTTCCTCAACTCATCGTCTTCATCGTACAAATACTGAGAGAGAGAGAAGAGAAAAAAGGGGGGCATAGTGAGATTGAAAGAGAGAAAGAGAAAGGGAGTGGTGTTGTGGAGGGGAAGAAAATAGATGGGGTCAAATCAGAAAGAAAGAGGTAAGTCAAACATCATTCTGATAGTTTGTCTGAATGCACACACACACACACACAAAGCTGTTTTCCTCTTTTCTTTCACATCTCAGTGCTTCTCCCTTCAAACCCCCCCAACACCCCCCTACCCCCCCTTTCAATCTATTCATCCGTCCTCTGGAGCCCCATCCCTCGCTCCTTATCTCCCCCTCTCAGTCTGTTTAGCCTCTCACACTCTCTTTCCCTCTCTCTCTCTGATCACCTCGGTGCTCCATGAGAGAGAGAGAGAGAGAAAGAGAGAGGGAACACAAATTGAATTTGCGGTGTGTCACGATGGCTTAGCCTGGATTCTCGCCTCCCTTCGTTTATGTCTCTCCCTGTCTTTATTCATGTCCGGCTATACAGAGTGCTGTCTGAACAAAGACAGGACACACAACACACACACAACACACACACACACACCTGTCCGTGGATGGGGTCATCGCTGCCCTCCTGCTCCGACGAGTAACTCTCCTCCTCCTCCTCGGAGTAGTTGTCGATGTCCGGAGAACGGTCTGCAGAAGATTGGGGGGGGGGAGGGGGGAGAAAGAACGTAAAATAAGGAGGGAAAGATAGAGAACAGATTGGATGAGGTTAAGACCCACGTTGACAAAACCTGTGGTTGTTGTTTGATCGCGTTTGGTCCTTCTGAACCCGCCTCTTTGAGAAGAATCAGACGGCAGTATAATTTGCGACGGGTGTACACAGACTCTCCTCGAGTGTTTATTAAATAAATTGGATAAATTGACACTCAGGTCTTAGCAGTGCATCGACATTACAGAGACGTTGATTAGGAAGGGAGAAGCAGTTTCCATTTCTACCTCCTCCTGTCCTCTCCGATAAATCCGCACCTGCTCCGTCACCTCAGACGACCCAACCTCAGACGACCCAACCTCAGACGACCCAACCTCAGACGACACCAACCTCAGACGACACCAACCTCAGACGACACCAACCTCAGACGACACCAACCTCAGACGACACCAACAAACTCTCCCCAGAAAGTGAGAATCCTCTCTCAACGCCAGTGGCGGAAAAAGTACTCACATTTCTTACGTGAGTAAAAGTATCAATACTGCAACGTAGAAATACTCTGTTACAAGTAAAAGTCTGGAATTAAAATGTGTCATTAAAATGTACTTAACTCATTCAGTGCCAATGAAATAAAAAAAATATTGCGAACTGTGCCAGCAATTTTTCAAGTAGTCACAGAATATTTATCTCCAGTATAATCGATCCCCTGATGGGTGTTGCACTGTGTGGTTTCACAAATGTCAACGAGGTCATTGGACCTGGTTGACATTAATTGTCTGCCTTTTGAAAATAACGGTAGCACTTGCTATGCATCCCATGTGTATAACGCATTATACACATACTTATAAAGGCATTATAATCTGCTCATAACCCTGTATAATCAGATTTATAAGAGCTCATAAATAATCATAATGCTTTATAAGCATAACCATAGCACATTATAAAGCTTATTATAATTACTTATAAGTTCAAGTATAAATGCATTGTATTATGCTTATAACGCGTGATGATTACAGTTATAAATATTCATAACGTATAATGCAATCATAAAACATTATACAGCATGTTATAATGACTTATAATGTCAAGTATTATAATACTTCATAATTGCTACCCACTTGGTAACATTTGCTATGCAACCCAAAATGTATTTTCATAGTTATAATCCATTATAATCAATCCTTTATTATCACTTCTATAATGCATTATAATGACAGTTATAATGCATTATAAGTGATAAGGCATTATAACAGTGATTAAAATGCGTTATAACAGTGAGTATAAGGCATTTTATATGTTATAATACAGCATTATAAAATCATCACAAAGTAACAAATGGCCACTTATAATCACTTATGATCATAGTGTAATGCATTATAACAGTAATTAAAATGCATTATAACAGTGATTTAAAGGCGATAAAAATGTAATAATAACACCTTATAAAATGATCATAATGTCACAAATGTTTACTTTATAATAACTTATAATCACTGTATAACGCCTTATAAGTGATAATAAGGCATTATAAACGTGATAATAAAGCCTTATAAAATGATCATAAAGTAAAAAATGACCACTTATAATAATTTATAATCGTATTATAATGCATTATAATAATGCATTATAATGGTTATGACACATTATAACAGTGATAATAAAGCATTATCAATTGATTATAATGGATTATAACTATGAGCATTAATTTGGGATGCATGGAAACTGTTACCAATTTGGCAGCAATTATGAAGTATTATAACACTTGATACTTATAAGTCATTATAAAAGGCCTTATAATGTGTTATGGTTATAAAGCATTATGAGTATTTATGAGCTCTTATAAATCTGATTATACATGGTTATGAGCAGATTATAATGCCTTATAAGTATGTTCATGATGCGTTATACACATAGGATGCATAGAAAGTGCTAGCAAAATACATAGTAAAAAAAAAAGTGCTCAGGAGCCGAGTTACAGCCTTTTTCAGTAATAAGTTAAACAAGAAGTGAATGGAGCAGCAAATCTTTTGAAAAATGGCCGGAATGTATATAGGGTTATGTTTTGTAATAATAATCAAAATCTACTAAGTAACTAAAGTTTTCAAATAATTATAGTAATTATTAAAAGTACAATATTTGTAATGGAGGTGTAATGGAGTAGAAGTAAAAGCGCTGAAAATTGCTAATACTCCAGTTAAGTAAAAAATACCAAAAAAAATGTACTTAAAGGGATACTTCACTCTCGGGCCGGGGACACATTTAAAAAAAATATTAAAAATAAATGAAAAAAGTTATGGAAAATTCATGGCCCCCTCACACATTAGTAGGACACTCTAATGCGTGAGGGGGCCATGAATTTTCCATAACTTTTTTCATTTATTTTTAATATTTTTTTTAAATGTGTCCCCGGCCCTAAAGTGAAGTATCCCTTTAAGTACAGTACTTGAGTAAATGTACTTAGTTACTTTACACCACCGATCAACACCTCTGGGTAGAATCAGGCCACTAGAACCTTTCAGACGCGTGACAAGACAGTTAAATCGACCATTGTCAATATTACATTATGCGAGTGGGAATATTCATGAGTTCCCCTTTGTGGAGTCTGGCACCCTTCGCTGTGCTCTCTCAGACAGGTCTCTAGTGTACTTTGCAGTATATTTCACCTCATGCAAACCCATGGAGCACTGCGGTATAGTTCCAGGGCAGGCAGGGTCCCACGCTCATACACACATCTAATCACACGCGGCCAGCACCACCCTAATGGTTCAATTTACACGGACCGACATTCACTCTTACATGCTCAACATCACTCACTACTACCGCAAATGACAGCTCATCGACTCCTTCCTCCTTCCTCCTCCACCCCCCGCCCCCCCGAGCCTCCTCTTGTACTGTAGCAGCGTTTAGGTTTTCACTATGTCAGCACGTCACTCAATGCAGGTTCATACTGAATGTATTGTATCGTGGTTCTTTTAAATTCACAGTATCTTCACTTTACTTCAAGCCTGTCCCTGACTAAGAATTTATCTAGTCGAATCCGATTGGCCAAATGTTGCCTATAGTCGAATCATGCAAAAAAAAAGGGAAAAAAAGGAGGAACATTCCATTTTGGCTGTGGGGGGTGCTTAATGTCTGATTTAACTTGCTTGGTTTCTCCCAATAAATCATGATATAATTTATATCCTATTTTTTGGCAAACTATTAGTTAATTAATATAACAAATGAGCAAATCTCTCAGTCAAATCATGCAAAAAAAAAAAAAAGATTGGCAGTCGAATCAGACTCCCTCGACCGATTAGTCGAATCATCGACTAATCGAGGTCAGGCCTATTTTACTTGGTAGACTTTCTTACTTTGTGATTGCGCAGGCTGTTCTGGAGCATCGCGGGCGCAGAGCCACACCACCAAACGCAATGCTAGATAATTGCAATAAATGGTTTTCATGTCGACAGAGTGTGTCTGACTGAAATTGATCCAGGGTGAAGAACTTCTGCACTCCCAACCCCGTCAATCAATCCCTTCACTGATGACGTATGGATCATTTTTGATCCCCTGCGACGCAGACCGATACTGTCAAAAAACATCACAAGAATCTTCCAAAATATACCAACAATTTAGGCCTCTTAAGAAAAGATTATAGCCGAGTTAGAAACAGCTTTCTGCATTCATTATTGGATATTTCTGAATCATATGCAAGGTCATTTTTCTGGGGTCTGTGGGTTCTTATGGGTCAATACCATCGATTTTGACCGCAGAGCGGTGCACTCACAGCTGATCAACCGATCAACTCGTCAATCCACCGCTGAGGACTTTGCCTCGGCCCAGACTGATGGAGACATAGTATTGTTCGCCCCTTCATCATTGATCCGCTCCCATCATCTCGCCCCACCACCACACATCAGGCCTCTTGTTCTCACCAGACATCTTGGCCTTGGGTCCCTCGTGGTCGATGGGCTGGCTGGACAACGAGTAGACGCGCACCTCGGCCACGGGGAGCGAGGCGTCCTTCAGCTGGCTGTGTAAGCCCAGGACCTGGGCTCCTTCGCTGGGGTGCTGCATCACCTGGACAACGTGGAGGAGGGATAAAGATTCAATGACATTTAACCACTTCATCCATTAAGACCGGGGGCTTGTGAGCTTGTAGGTCTGCTATTTTTTGAAAAATCATGAAATGTTTTGCAAATCTTTGAGTATATACTATGTATTTTTAAAGCGATCATTTTTAACTCCAATCTTTGCTTCCGGGGGTCCCTGGAACAAAATATTTTGGCGGGCCAAATACATTTTGGGGGTCCTTGACGTGAAAAAAGTTTGAGAACCACTGATATTATAGCAACATACGTTTTTTCAAAAAACTGTTAGGATTTGGAAGAACCTTTGTAGAATCCCCAGAAGCAAAGATTTGAGTTACAAATATTTGCTTTAAAAATATATATTCAAAGATTTGCACAAATTTTCATGATTTTTCAAAAATAGCAGATCTACAAGCTCATAGTGCGGCACTTGGTGCTGCGCTATGAGCTTGTAGCTCTGCTATTTTTGAATAGCCAAAGTATAAGACTATCTCAAATAATTGCGATTAGGGGATTATAATTGTGACAGGCCTAATAGTGTTCTCAAATTACATAGTTTTTTAGGCGAGGCAAGTTCATGAGCTAAGAAGGTTGGATTGGTTCATGATCAGAAATGTATGTTGAGGGAAAGAGAATAAGATTAAAAAAGAAAACACGAGAGTGGGCCGACAAACACACACAGTTTTTCAGTTCCGTTCACGAAGAATATATTTCAAAACATCTTAACATATCATTTTTTAATTTCCATTTCTGTGCCAAGCAGCAAGCTAGACAGCCTTCGACTAATTTAATTTACATAAGGACATATTTACATGACTGCAAAGGCGAAATGGAACTGGGGGCGCATCTGCTTCATTTTCTAATCATTTCCAGGGCTTCCGATTATACAGACTGTTTGCCAGAAGCATTTGGAAATTGTGTGAGCCAATTTGTGTGAGTCTTGAGAGCCTGGATGCAGAATAGAGTCGAGAAATGTGCATAAATTATCCTAATATGCGTTCACACTGTGAAAGCGAACACATGAATGAGCTTCTGGTTTGTACATCACAGTATGTAAATGACAAACCTCACCTGAATGTTTCTTAAGAAAATGGAAAAAATATATTCTACGAGTGCAGACCCTGAATTCAGTGACAACCTTGAAGGATACGTAATTCGTCGCCGTCGGGTGGAAACCTCATGTCCAAAACTGTTACTTTTCAGGATTCAAATTCAATCTATAAGCTCAAAACTACTTTTGATGCTTTTGTGTGACGCTGTAGTATCAAATCTAATTTTATTTATAAAGCACATTTACAACAATCAAAATTGACCAAAGTGCTGTACAGGGTGAAACAAAAATATCAACAAGAAAGTATGCAAGTGCGACAACAACAAAGTCACACAACAAACAGAACAAGACATAAAGTTAAGGGTGATTAAAAGCTAATGAATAAAAGTGTGTTTTGAGAAGGGATTTAACCCATTTAGACCAGGAAAGCATCTTGTGTCATTTTAGATTTCTTTGGCTATTATAAAAAATATAGCAGATCTACAAGCTCATAGCGCGGCACCGAGTGCTGCGCTATGAGTGCCGCGGCCAAATACATATAATTTTGGGGGTCGTTGACATGGAAAAGTTGGAGCACCACTGATATAGCAACATACTGTTAGGATTTAGAAAACATTTTTAGCTATATGTATTTGGTCGCGGACCTCCATCTCAAAATGTTTTGTTCCAGGGACCCTCAGAAGCAAAGGTTAGAGTTACAAATGTTCGTGTTAAAAAAACATATCCAAAGATTAGCACTTTTTTTTTTTTTTTAAGATCTACAAGCTCATAGCGCAACACTCGGTGCCGCGCTATGAGCTTGTATGTCTGCTATTTTTGAATAGCCAAAGTATAAAGTGTAGTACAATGGATAAAGTGGTTACACAGATGTGTTCCCGGTTTGAATGGGTTAACTGTCTCGATAGTGGTAGCACTTCTAATATGGAAGGGCAGGCTGTTCCAAAGCCTAGGAGCGGCAGTAGTAAAGGCGCAGTCACCCCTACTCTTCAGCCCGGTTGCAACTAGTTGGCCGAACTCAGTGCTCTGTGTAGGGCTCCAAATGTTCAGACGAGTATAAAAGGGGCCAGGCCGTGCAAAGATTTATAATAAATAAAAGCAACTTAAAATGTATTCTAAAATTGACAGGGAGTCTGTGCAGTGCAGCTAAAACTGGGGTTATGTGCTTTCGCTTTTTTTGTGCCAGTGAGGAGGCGAGCAGCGCTCCATGTTTTGCACCAGCTGCAGGCAGCCTGAGTGAGGACTGGGTGTGAGAATGAGCCATGTAGCGGTTGGAGGAGGCCTGAAGTTGGTTCAACCAAACAGGTGTATTTATTCACCATAATAACATACAAAACACATAACAGGAGCTCCAACGCAGGAGACTCATCCTACCACCAACTCAATCTGTTTGTTACTGGCAGCAGTTTATACTCAGCTGGAGGAGGCAATTAGTGTGGACTCCACCGTGTCAAGGGGCAGTAATGAATAATACAAATACATATAACATTAAGCTTCCCAGAATATATAAAAAAACTCCCTGAACTACGCCACTAATGATTCTACTACAACATTACACTACAACAATATCCTAATCAACTCTAAACACACATTACAACCCCCCCCCCCCCTCTCTGCCATCCTGACTTGGTCCAGCCCAACTACACTGAAAACCAGCAGCTACGTGTTAGTTTTCGATCCTCACTCAATACAAATTGCACTTCTCTCTATGTTGCACTTACTACATGTTAGGTGCCAATGTGCTGTGCAAAAAGGTAAAGTGTATATGCTGCGCAAATAATCAATACTTCAAGTTACAATGTGCAAAAATGGGTGCAACTGGTCAATATCGGTTTGATCAAGTAGGGCGTTAATTTACGAAAAAAACACAATAAGTTAAAATATGGAGATAAGAGGTTTCTGCCCGACAGAAACGATATGTAAAATGGCTTAATTCAGAAGTCAAACACGCTCTCACTTATATGTATAACAGCAGGTACAGTACACCTTGTTCCATGCACCGTATCGTCGGGCAGAAACCTTGTATCTCCATATTTCAACTTTTTACTTTTTCTTATACCCTACTTCGTCAGCGTGTTGCGCAAAAGCAGTGAAAAATAGCCCAAAAAAAATACCCGATCTACAAGCTCACAGTGCGTCGCATTTTGACACGTTGTGAGCTTATAGATCGCCATTTATAAAAAACAAAGTGAAAGGGGTTAAGTGTGTCTGTGGGTCTTTATAAATATTGAACCAATGAAAAATATTAACAAGAGCTTGTGACTTAATAATACAGTAACTACGTACATTGGATCCATTTGAACACAGGCTCTTTTCCCCCACTTCCTAAAAAGTCATAGTTTTGGACATACAAGGTTTTTCCACCCGACAGCGACGATTTGCAATCGTTCTCTTTGACAGAAAATGAATCATGAAGGTGAATTTAACCTATTAAGACCGGAAACGCATCTGTGTCATTTTAGATTTCTGTGGCTATTAAAAAATAGCAGATCTGCAAGCTCATAGCGCGGCACCAAGTGCAGCGCTATGAGCTTGTAGATCTGCTATTTTTGAAAAATCTGGAAAATGTGTGCAAATCTTGAATGAATATATATATATTTTTTAAAGCAAACATGTGTAACTCAAATCTTTGCTTCTGGGGGTCCCTGGAACAACATATTTGAAGATGGGGGTCCGCGGCCAAATACATATAATTTTGGGGGTCCTTCACATGAAAACGTTTGAGAACCACTGATATAGCAACATAGGTTTTTTTCAAATAACTGTTAGGATTTAGAAGACATTAGTAGAATCGGCTTCAGGTCATAATGTGTTATAAGTACAAGTGGTGGGGGAGGTGTGAAATAAGGAGTGTGTGCGTGTGGGTGATGGGAGCCACAGGTGTGTGAGATGAGCACCAGGAGTAATGACGGGAGGGAGAAAGGTGGGTAAAGAGATGAGGAGGGAAGAGGGTGTTAATGGGAGAAGGAAAGCACGGAGGAGGAGACAAAGGAAAGAGGGCGATAACAAAGCAGGGATGCGACCGAGAGAGAGAGAGAGAGAGAGAGAGAGAGAGAGAGAGAGAGAGAGAGAGAGAGAGAGAGAGAGAGAGAGAGAGAGAGAGAGAGAGAGAGAGAGAGAGAGAGAGAGAGAGAGAGAATACGTGTGAAACAGCTGTTACACACAAGAACAATGTGTTCTCTGTGTGGTTATAAGACCAGCACGCTTCTGCTAGTTGAATTATTATACTTGTGAGTACCAAATGTCCCCACAAATATAGCAGAATTTGAGAAATACCATATTCCTGGTCCTCACAAGAACATTTTAGTTTTATGGTAAAAAAAAAAGATTTTTATAGATAGATTTACAATGAGAAAAAGATTCAGCTTGGGATTAAGTGTTAGGATTAGGCATTTAGAAGTTAGGGATTATAATTAGTCGGCCTGACCTCACTTAGTCGACTAATCGATCGAGGGAGTCTGATTCGACTGCCAATCGAATCATGCATGATTCGACAGAGAGATTGGCCTAATTTGTTATATTGATTAACTAATAGTTTTCCAAAAATAGGATATATATCATGATTTATTGGGATAAACCAAGCTCAAATGGAATGATCCTCTATTGCATAACATTTTCTTTTTGCATGATTCGACTACCAGTCGACTATAGGCAACAATAGGCCAATCAGATTCGACTATATACATTCTTAGACGGGGACAGGCCTAATAATTAGATAGTTATGCCTGATTTATACTTAGTTGCGCGCTTGTGTCGTGCACCAAATAGCCGATCTACAAGCTCACTTGTAGATCTGCTACTTTTAGCCTTTATGGTACAGTAGATGGCAAACAAAATGTAATATGGCGTTCATAAAATCACCGTCCTAAAATGTTGATGTCCTCACAAGTATAGTAATACAAACGTGTGTGCAAGTGCACGCGTGCGTGCATGTCTGTGCGTCATCAAGTCTGTGTGTTTGTGTCTGTCTGTCTGTGAATGTGTGTGTGTGTGTGTGTGTGTGTGTGTGTGTGTGTGTGTGTGTGTGTGTGTGTGTGTGGGAGCACATGTGTGCCTGTGCGTCATCAACTATTTGTGTGTGTGTGTGTGTGTGTGTGTGTGTGTGTGTGTGTGTGTGTGTATGTATGTGTATGTGTGTGTGTGTGTGTGTGTGTGTGTGTTTCTCTCAGTACCCTGGTCACACCATCAGTGAGTTAACGAAGGCAGCAGGAGACAACAGCCTCGTTCCTCAGAGGAACATCCTGTTGTGCACAGCAGTGTTGCATTTGACAGCAAATTTTGACTTAGTTTTAGCCATAGTCTTTTGAATAAAATCCTGTTCAGTTTTAGTCACATTTTAGTCACCTGAAATGTTTTTTCTTTTCTAGACTTCTAGTCTACATGCAGTTGATTTAGTCGACTAAAATGTGTTTTTGGCGGGCCGTGATGCCATCGAAATGACATTTTCACTTGGCTGCATGCCGAAAATAGCAGATCTACAAGCTTGATCTGTGAGCTTGATCTGTGAGCTGTGAGCTTGATCAGCTATTTTCGGTCTGTGACACCCGCACGATGACTTGTCTTACAGTAGTTTCTACTGGATCTGTTCTCCACTGGTCCCTCCTAAACATTTTAGTCTAGTTTTTATTTGTTGACGACATTTTCAGTATATATTTAGTCATAGTTTTAGTCCGTTTTTATTTAGTTTTTGTAAGTGAAAAAAAGGTAGTCGACAGACATTTTTCGTCATAGTTTTAGTCGACACCCAAGTCTGACATCATTGCCACTAGAGGCCGCTATCCCCCTGGGTCACGGAGCTATTATAAACAAACCGTGTTACAAAAATAAACAAATCAGCCCAGTGATTTTACTCATATGGACATGAAGCATCAACTGATGGTGAAAAAGTAATTATTTCAAAGAACCATCACTTCATCGAGAGACAGACAGACAGACAGACAGAGTTGGAGGGGAGCAGGAGTGGTGTTGCATTGTGCACATACTGCACAATTAGCTAAAAATGTGCTGAATGTTTGATTTATGGTGACTTTATGGTGGCTGTGAAGGGATACAGAGCTAAAAGTCAAAACACACAGTTGATTTAATGCGCTGTGGATGGATTTGAGCTTGAATGAAGGTTAAGTGAAGCAGGGGTGACAGTGGCTTGAAGTTCTTGCCAGAACTATACCCCCCAACCTTCATCTGCTCATATTTCTTTCCTCATTCATGCATCCCTGAACACATGCATTCAATTTATTTATGCCTGTACAGTATGGTGTAGAAATTACAAGCACATGATATCATGCATAGAAAATTAATTTAATTTAATGTAATTTAAATCAAATGGTAATGTGTTAATGTTGACACAAAACTTCAATATCAATTTCAAACTCAACAATTAGGCTGCTTTAAAAAAAAAATACAAGCACATACAGCTATAATTTGATATAATGTATTGCTAAATTAAACCAAATAGTGTATGTACCACAGATGTGTTAATTTTACCACAAAAAAACAAAACAAATTAAAATAACTATAACTCATAAACAAACTATCCTAATAATTTGTCAGCCAACCATAAACATGTTTAGAATGTTGGTGGAATTTAATGTGCCTCTGCCAGTGCAGCTCATGTCAAGAGTGTGTGGTTTGGTTGTGACTGGGGGAAACAATTGAGCGTACAGGAAAAATAAACCAAATGCCAATCAAACACACCCTTTCCAAGCACAGCTGTTTGCTGTAATCTATTTACTGATCAGTGATCTGAGCCAGTGTGTGTGATCTGAGATCACACACACACACACACACACACACACAAAAAGGATGTTTCCGTATCCGTTCTAGACCGGATCTGCAAACTTCAAAGAGAACTGAGTCCCAACTGAGTCCAGTCTAGAAGCGCATGCATGCACACCACAAACATTGACCTCCCGGCTCGCAAGTGAACAAAACCTATGACAAAACCGCTCCGTGGAGAAAATAAACACAGAAAACAGCACGGATTACGTTGACACAAACACACTGGAGCGATTTAGAAGCGCTTTATAGGAAAACAAACACTTATGTTGATCTAATGTTAGTACATGTGTTTTCTTGTTGGACATGCGTTCGTGGCAGGTTATACTATGGAGTTTTGAAAGCAATACTTCCCTCTATTCTTACCGGTATAGCGTGCCGTGCCGGCACAGAATCTTTTAAACGGAACGCTGGTTCACCCCTGAAGTGAAGGCTTCTTCATTGTGTGAATACAAACAATATTTGCAGCGTGGCTCTGTAGGACGCTAGCCATTTAGCATACTGTAGGAGAGGGTCTGTCTGTCTGTCTCTGTGCGTCTACGTCTGGGGCTAATCTTGCAAATCACTGTTTTCACATAATGGACAGCTGCAGCCCTAATACACATTGTAGCAACAGCAGATAGATACCTCGGCCATGTTGATGAGGCCCAGGGCCAGTGTCTTGTAACCCAGGATAGTGCGGTTTTTGTATCGCTTCCGACGCTGTAGCATGATCTGGAGCTTGTTGGCGTCTCTCTTCAGGAAGTGTGGGTACTGTGAACACGCAGAGTACAGACACATGAATACAAATGGACACATGCACGCATACACGTAATTAAGCACACACATGCATAGACACACCTGCGAATACTCAATTGCACATACGATACATGCATTCACACATACAGTAGACATAATTCATTGCACGCACATGCACGTGTACACCCCCACACCCACACACCCACACACAAGCACAAACACACACGTGACTAGCTGACATTTGGATATTTGACTGGCTTTAATACACTGGCTCATACACTGCCAGACAATGGCATTTATTTTCTGTGTCAGTTTAATTAGCACAATCTAATTGGCTGGTTGCATAAGGCATTCATAAACGCCGACCTGTGTGTGTGTGTGTGTGTGTGTGTGGGGGGGGGGGTCCATGATGTGGTGACGAAGCACACAACGCTATCATGGCTGTGCTGCTATGACATAAGCAGCCATTAATGAAGTCACCGGCTGCATTGTTAATGGAACAGGGCCGACTCCTGTCAGGAAACTTTTAAGCCGTGAAATTAACTCTCTCTAATTCTGTTAAAAAGGCAAGCTCATCTCTCGGGACAGCTACAGTATAATTGCTGTAAAACGGTCGTGGGATTTGTCCAGTGAACACCCTGACCTTTTAAGGACATTTTAGAAACTTGTAAAAAAAAAGAAAGAAAATAAAGTGGGTGATATGGTGTAGAACATTTATAACCAAAATTGGTGTTGGGGAAAATGGCATTTTGTCCCAGAGCTGTGGACATTAAGCTGCTGAACCCATGACACCTGCCGTCTCTCTCTTAAATCTGTCCCCAATGCAATATAAGACTGCTGCTAAGTGCATGTTGAAGGTATTATGTGATTTTTTACTTTGACTGACTTATTGCTGCTAGGTTTTTTACTTTTAATGTTCAGGTATTCTATTGGATTATTTGACTGACTACAAATATGACTTAATATATTTATATACATACTTATATTATTTGTATTACTTATTGTATTATTTGATGCGGCTAAATGGCACCACATAAAGCATTTAATCCAATCCATTGGCTATTAAATAACTCAATAATCCTAATTTCATACACATGGGAATGGTGTGGCTCCAATGTGAATCTCGAACTTCAAAACAAACTGATTCGACTACATCTCGGCCTAAAGTCCATGACCCACCTAATCCCAAGGTGGGTTAAGCAATTAAAAATGGGATTGGTTTTTAAGAGAGTCAAAAGGGCTTTGCCCTCAATAACCTCAATACCAATAACAACTTCTCCTAAGTGAGTGACACAGCCACAATACTAGAGGGAGAGACAACAACGATTTGGTACCACCCAAATATAGAACAAACATTGTCATTCTACTACACTGTCTGCCACCAAAATGTGGAATGCCCTGACACCATCCCTTAAAAGATGTCAATCACTGACTTCTTTAAAAAAAAATCCATCTATCAGGAGACCACAAGGAGAGGTAACTGCAATTTTCCCATAGAAAGGAGGTGTCATTCACTGCCGACATTTTCCCTTTTCTCCTTTGTACATATAGTGTTTTGTATTTGTTGATGATACGTACTATTGTGTTATTTTCTATGCTATGTTGATGAATTGAATACATAGGACCACAATGGACCACAATGGAAACAAATCCTCAGGACTTTTTTGTGTTATCCTTTTAGCTTTAATGTCTGACTGTACCACCTTCTGTTTACATTTCTTTTTTTTCTTCTTTTAAAGATGTTTTTCGCCCTTTATTTATAGTTTCATAGTAGAGACGGACAGGAAACAGGGGGAGAGACATGCAGTGAAGACCGCCGGGAACGGGACTCGAACCCGTGATGCGCTGTCAGGCTGCATATGAGCCAGGTCCGGGCCTACATTTCTGACTAATAAAACATATGTGCAGCGCGGTGTGTGTGTGTGTGTGTGTGTGTGTGTGTGTGTGTGTGTGTGTGTGTGTGTGTGTGTGTGTGTGTGTGTGTGTGCGTGTGTGTGGGGGTGTGTGTGTGTGTGTGTGTGTGTGTGTGAGTGTGTGTGTGCGCTACCTGCAGAGAGAAGGTAAGCTGGAGGTCTGTCTCGGTCAGGCCCGCTGAAGACAACAGGATTTCATTGGAGCGTAGAATCCTCTTGGAGCCCTTTGGAGAGAAGAGAGAGAGAAGCAGAGAAACATGAAAAAAAGAGGTGAAGAGATAATAGAGACCTGGAGCGAGGGGGGGGGGGGGGGTAGATAGACAGAAGCAAGCCAGCAAACAAGGCTATTAAAATCAAATGTCATCACACAGGGGGGACCATAAAAACTGACTTCACTGTCAGTTCAGCCCGGAGCTGAATGTTATGGAAGACAGTCAAATAAAACAACACCCCTGCATTTATTATTACTGAGTAGTAGTTGGGGTGTTGGGCAAAAAAAATCGATTCATGTAAAAATCACGATTCTTATTATCAACGGTTTTGCTCAGGGCTGACGCTGAGTGCAGATGCATGATTGGCTCTTCCACTTTTTGGTTCCTACAAAAAGCCCACACAGTGTGTCTGCAGAAGAAACATGATAAACCGGGATGGTTTACCAGGCTACTCTAAGATTCCATCAAAACCAAGAATTTTTACAAGCGACCCTCTCTGTACTGGTATTATATAATGTTTTGTTTGAGCTGTTGGAAATAACTTCGGCTACACTTGGTTGTTAAAAGTCCAGTTGAAAACAATATGACTGTTGTGAATTAAAATAGAAAATCTATTTTTGGAATCAAATCATGATCCCAAGAATGGTCCCGAATCGTGAGATAGCAGAAGATTCACAGCCCAGTGTTCATATTATGACACGTGATGCACACGTGGGCCCTGGTTTGTTCACACGAGAGTCATTCCTGATTTATATACTTAGTTGTAAATCGTGTCGCGCGACCGAAATCAGCCGATCTAGTTGAGCTTGTAGATCTACCGTTCTTGTCGCACAACACACTACTAAGTATAAATCAGGCTATGAAGACGATGAGTGTTAGAGACACAGAGAGAGAGAGAGTACTGAGTGTCAGTGTGTGCATGAGAGAAAGTGAGATTGACAGATAAGAGGAATGGATATGTGAGAGAGAGAGAGACAGAGAGACAGAGACAGAGAGAGAGAGAGAGAGAGAGAAGAGAAGGAAGGAACCATCGTAGAGAGATAGTCACGAGGAGGAACGTGACATTATTGCGCTCCAGGCTAAACGGGCCTCTCTCTCATCAGCCCCACGCTGAGAGACGAGAGAGGCAGGCAGGCAAGGAATGGAGAAAAGAGATGGAGAGAGAGAGAGAGAGAAAGAATATATCGTTGCTGTTGGGCAGAAACCTCTTATCTCCGTATTTTAACTTTTTGTGATTTTTCGTAAATGAATGCCTACTTGATCACACAAAAGCATCAAAAGTAGATCTGCTTAATTTTGCTATTTTTGAATTTGAATCCTGGGAAGTAGCAGTTTTGGACATATGAGGTTTCCGAGACCGAAGCACGGAATGAAAGAATGAGGGAACGAAGAAAACAATTATGGGGCGGGGGGGGGGGGGGGGGGTTAAGGAAAGAGAGAAGTGACGCTGAGCCGGAGAGGAGATCTGGCATCAAAAGGGACAAGGGACTAAAATGGTGTTGAAGGAAAGAAGAACCAAAAACAACATGGAGGAAGAATTAAAATGTCATGTGTTTTGGTTTCATTACGTAAGAAGTTCTCAAACTTTTTCATGTCAAAGTCATGAACTCCCAAATTGATATTGTATTTGGCCCGCAGAACCCCATCTGAGAAGACTTGTCAACATTTGTCGAAGGTGCAGTACAAACAAGCACATGCTCATAGATTCTCATTTAGACCATGTGTTTTTCTACTGAAGGCAAACCAAATATAAGCTTCAGAAACCTCTTGTCTACTTATTTTTTTTTGATAATTTAACGCCCTACTTGATCATACTACGCTACGGTGTCACACAAAAGCATCAAAAGCAGCAGATCTACAAGCTCAAAGCGACGCGTTTCTCCTTACTTTTGCTATTTTTGAATTGAATCCAGAAAATTAACAGTTTTGGATATATGAGGTTTCCACCCGACAGAGACGATATATGTATTCCATTCCATCTCATCCTGTGCATGGGTAAAGTGTAAACTGCATTTGCCGTCAGCCTGCCAGTTAAGTACTTCTTGTTAGGACTGTCATGATGTTAACAATATCATCTTTTATTGATATATCAATCTCTTCTGTCCACGGAACACAAAATGACAGGCGTGAATAAGTGTGAAACTTTGGAATGTTGACAGGCATTAAGATGGGCCGCTAGCATCGCTGCTGAGGTAGCATTACCCTGTGTGTATCTACTGTAAACATTACAGTAGATACACAGTTAATAAGAGGATAATATTGTAATTTTTTGATGGCTTGTGAGAGGATCAAAATGGAAGTAAGACCTGGACTGTGTTGTGTTTTATGATTTGTGGGTTATTTACAAATCCAATAAACTAAACTAAACTATTGTCACTATAAACCTGACTTTGGCATTTCTGCTTTTTTCGAGACATTTTATATATATATATATATTTTTTGGGGGGCTTTTATGCCTTTATTTATAGTGGAAAGTGGAGATGGACAGGAAACAGGGAGAGAGATATGGGGAGAGATATGCAGAAAAGATCGTTGGGATCTGGACTCAAACCCGCGATGCACTGTCAGGCTACATCAGAGCCAGTGCGATTATAATTTTTTTCTTCCAAAGTAAAAAAAAAGTGCTTAGGAAGCGAGATACAGCCTTTTTCAGTTATAAGTTAAACAAGGAGTGGATGGAGCTGCAAACGTTCAGATAATGATATCTTGGGTTCTGAATTTTTTTTTCAAAAAAAAAATATATATATGATTTTTTTTTCAAAAACACGTCAAACACGCCATTGGCACAGTGCGCCATTGCGCTAAAACACGTGAAACACGTCAATGGCACTCAATGAGTTAACCACTTTATCCATTTATATGTTGGCTATTCAAAAATGGCAGATCTACGCATGCAGTGCTTGAGCTGCAAGCTTGTACATCTGCTATTTTTTTATCTAAAAAATATATATCCAAAATGTTTTTGTTTTTTTTGAATAATTTGGATTTTTTTATAACAAAAATCTTCTCTTCTGGGGGTCCCTGGCACAAAACATTTTTAGATGGGGGTCCGCGGCCAAACGCATCAATTAGTGGGTCCTTGACTTGAAAAAGTATGAGAACCACTGTGTTAGGCTGTGGTTATGTGGTTTTCACATACACTGGTCAAGCCACCAGGGTGCCCCAGTGTAAAAGCCAATAAACGTACAGTATGCACGTCCAAGCCAAAAGCAGATACATGATACAAAAAGCCCTGCCAATGATGATGGACAAATGTGATGATGAGATACTGTAGATTAATGAAACAGAAACGTGATCTGCCGCTTGGCACTTGCAAATGCAATACTCAGCAACGTTTTGACCTCAAATCTGGTCAGCCACACTGTGCATTTAATTGCATACAGTAGATATCATTTTTCTATTGCACTTCTTGTCTGAAGCTGGTTACCTGTAGTTTGACAGCAATGACCACGGAGTTGAGGTCTTTGTCGAGTTCCTTTAACATGATGAGCTTCTTCAAGGTGAGGTTGAAGAGCCTGTGAAGAAAGCACAAGTGCACACACACACACACAAACACACACACACACACACACAGACATAATTAGCAGAATGATCAATAAGACATTTTGTGGTGTTCAGTCCATATCAGAATATAAATCACAAAGTCAAATAAACCAAATGGAAAATACATCAATATTTCATCATTCAAGGTCTCAACCGCTATTATGAAGAAGATAAAAATGACACCAGATAACCTCTGAACGAGTGCATTCGCACTGGTAATTTGATTTGATGACAAAATATTATTATAACCATAGCCCGAGCTTTCAACGCTATCCAATTACTATGATTTTTAGCAGGGCATAATGGATTGATCAGATCTAAATGCATCAAACAATAATATTACACACAGTTATAGAGTGAGCCTTCCATTAAATTAAAATGAAAAAAAGGAAGGTAAAAGCTTAAATCTTTTGGAACACTGCGACACACACACACACACACACACACACACACACACACACACACACACACACACACACACACACACACACACACACACACACACACACACACACACACACACACACACACACACACACACACACACACACACACACACACACACACACACACACACACACACACACACACACACACACACACAATGCATTATTGATAGACTGTGCATATGTATTACATTCATATCGTCTCTCTCGAGTAGAAACCTCATATGTCCAAAACTGTTACTTATCGACAAGCTCAAAACGTTATATTCATTGTTAATAGACTGTACATATATTCATTATTTGTTGATAGACTGTGTACATATTAGGAGTTCTCAGTTTGAGCCCGTCGGCTACAGTCGGCATTATTCATCCATGATATCCACGGATGATAGTGTTTATCCCATTATCTCATTAAGACCGGGAACGCGTCTGTGTCATTTTTCATTTCTTAGGCTATTCAAAAATAGCAGAGCTACAAGCTCATAGCGTGGCACTGAGTGCTGCGCTATGAGCTTGTAGATCTGCAATTTTTTTTGTATCGTGAAAAATGTGTGCAAATCTTTGAATATTTTTTTATATATTTTTCTTTTACATTTTTAACTCTAATCTTTGCTTCTGGGGGGTCAATGGAACAACATAGTTTGGGACGGGGGTCCACGGCCAAATACATATAATTCTGGGGGTCGTTGATATGAAAAAGCTGGAGCACCACTGATATAGCAACATACTGTTAGGATTATAAAAAACATTTTAAGATATGTATTTGGCCGCAGACCCCAATCTCAAAATATTTTGTTCCAGGGACCCCCCGGAAGCAAAGATTTGAGTTACAAATGTTCGCTTCAAAAATATATATACATTCAAAGATTTGCACAAATCTTCCAAAACTTTTCAAAAATAGCAGATCTACAAGCTTGCATATCCGTATTTTTTTAATAGCCAAAGAAATCTAAAAATGACACAGATGCTTTCCCGGTCTTAATGGATTAAGACCTGGGGCCGATTCTACAAATGCCTTTTAACCCTTTAAGACCTGAGGCCGCTTCTTAGCATTTTCTAAATCCTAACAGTTTTTTGAAAACGGTGAAAAAAAAATCTAAAAAATATTTTTTTTCACGATTTTAAAAAAATAGCAGATCTACAAGCTCGAAGCGCGGCACTCGGTGCCGCGCTATGAGCTTGTAGATCTGCTATTTTTGAATAGCCAAAGAAAGCTAAAGTGACACAGATTCGTTCCAGGTCTTAATGGGTTAAATCAGTTCTCACACTTTCGAGATTTAAAAAAAAATGTTCAAAAATAACAGATGTACAAGCTCACAGACGGCTTAAACGCCACAGACGGCTTTCCCGGTTTTAATGGCTTATTCGTCCATGAACTCAATGTTTGGTAGACTGCACTGTTTTGGAAGAGAAGAAAGAAGAAAGTGATGAGACGAGAGGAGACAAGCAGAGAGACGAGGAGACAGACACACTAGAAGTAGAAGAGGAGACGCCAGGAGAAAGGATGAGGAGGGAGGAAGAGAGAACAGAAGGGACTTAAAAATGGAAAGGAAAGAAAGAGAAGATGGAACAAAACAAAAGAACAGACTGATGGATTTAGTGACAGAGGGAGAGTTAGAAAACAGATCAATGCTTCAGACAGGAGAGAAGTGGTGAAATAATCGCAGCCAAAAAGATGTGCTGATCACACACACACACACACACACACACACAGCCAGTGGTGTAACGTGACTAAGTACATTTACTCAAGTACTGTACTTAAGCAAATCTTTTAGGTATTTTTTTTTACTTTACTTGAGTATTTCCAATTTTCAATACTTTTACTTCTACTCCACTACATCTTGGAGGCAAATATTGTACATTTACTCCACAACAATTATTTGAAAAAATTACTAGTTACTTTGAAGATTTTGATTATTACTACAAAACGTACATTAACCACTTCAACCCTATGCTGTACCTTGGCTATTTGAAAAGAGCCGATCTACAAGCTCACAGCACGTCGCAAAGCGTAGATCTGCCAGCTCTCTTTCGCAAAGCGTAGATCTGCTAGCTCTCTGCTTTCTCAGCACAGATGGCAATGTATCCCCCTTGGAGTTACATTAGCACGGGTCCTGACTCACCATAATACACACACACACACACACACACACACACACACACACACAAGATTAAAGGCAGACAGAGTGGACAGATAGAAGAGCTTACGGCCCAGTTCCAAATGTAGCGCTGCTCCCTTTCGTCGCGCCCTCATTGACAGCAGGCCAGGGTTCTCTCTCTCTCTCCACCTTCATCCTTAACAAACTCTCTCGCTCATTATACCTGGGCCCTGTTCCAGATCTGCCTCTCAGCACTAAAACAACCTAACAGCCCCTATAACCGCTATAATCATAGAAGTAGTTGCACATTTGCAATCATAGAACCATATGTACATATACAGTAAACATAAGACCCTTTCCCCCTGTGAATGACAGAACGATTAGTTTTTTTAGTCATTCAAATGTAATTGGGATGGGATGCATGATTAATCGGTCATCATATCAGTATCGGTCAACCAGTTGGGACATTTTTAAATAAAAATACTACATTTTTGGGATATGGGCCAAAATCTCAGTATGTTGCATCCCTAGTTTTGGAATAAAGAGGCATTGCTTTTTCAAATTCTTTGTTTATATACCTTTTTCAGAAAAGATTTTAACTTGTTTTTATACAGATATTCAACATCGGTAAATATCGGTTATCAACCATAACAGCAATGTTGACATTGGTTATCGGTATCGGACAGAAATGTCACATCTCTTATTGGTAGGCACTAGGCAGGTTTCTAACCTGTCCATTTCTCACCAAAGAGACAGAGTGAGTAGAAACTGTGATGAATAATGATGTGCATTAGTGAGGACCAATTATGTAAAGATAAGGTTGAAAATGGGTGAAATTCTCCTTTAAGTATACGAGTCATAGTCAACCAAAGAATGCCAAGCCACCGGTATGGTCCTTTGGGTTTAAGAAAATCAGAAATGTATAATGCATATACCCACTCCATTCCCCATTCCAGATGTACACCCACATCCTACACCAAAAGGCTGCTTTATAAACCAAACACTACAGTGGCCAAAAGCCCACCCCCACCCGCTAGCCTAATCTACAGCTCTCAAAAGTTTTCTCCAATCGACCACAGAGGGCAAGCCAGGCCAAGCCTACAAGAAATAAAATAAATAAATGGAATATTTATATATATTTTTGGGTCCGATAGGCCAGGTGGATAAGTGCAGGTTTCGCTTACACTCGCTGGCAGGGAGTGGAATGAATCAGAGCGCCAGGGGGTGTTGCCACTTGCCAGGGGTCGATTCGGGGCCCCCAGCAGGCCAAGTCATTGAAGTGGTGGGGAGGTTATGGAGGGATGTTATTTGACAAGAGACACAAGCCAGAGACACTATGCGTGCGTGTGTGCATAAATGCATCCGTACGTACGTACAGTACGTGCGTGTGTGCGAGTGAGAAAGAGCGAGTGAAAGAGAATACTGGGTCAGGCAGACGACAGAGGAGCAGAAATATGGAGAGAGAGAGAGAGAGAGAGAGAGAGAGAGAATGAGAGAATGAGAGAGAGAGAGAGAGAGAGAGAGAGAGGACAGACAGATTGACACAAGACAGTTCGCTAGACACAGGCAGAATGTAGAAATTATTGTAGAGAAGGAGAAGGTCTGCAAACCGTCTTAATGCTCCCAAAACTATTTATTTATTGAGCTGTAAAAACACAAAGTTTCGGCCTCTGCAGCCTTCGTCAGGAGTCTGATGCAGCACCCGTCGAAAAAGCCGACTTGTGGATGTGCGTGCACCTCTCGACCAGAATGTAGAAATGAACAGTATTCTGTGATGGCCAACATCGCTAAAACAACACAGTAACATGTCAGAACAGCCCTTCTTAGCCACACGACTTCACTCGGTTCGAAGTCGTCACTATGGGACTTGCGGATAATAACACTGACAGATAATAAGCTACAGCGCTCCTGTAAAATGGTTTATGACAGCACCGGGTAGTTTATGAACCGGCATTAAGGCTAAGCCTTATATTACACCTTTAGGAAGCTGCTATAAAAAGGGTTATTATTATGACAAATGTACACTGCTTAAATCAACCTCCAGAGGTCCAGACGGTATAGCTATACGGCTGAAATCCTTCATTCTTTCAGTCTGGAATCTGGCGAGCACCGTAGCAGCTGGTGAAGTGGCATTTGCCACTTGGTGCGGTGATGGAGGTGGAACTGCAAGATGCAGAAGGAATTTAGCATCTTGCAGTGGTTTGCAGCATTTTCAGGCCGCGACCCCACAAAAATCATATTTGAACTGGGGACCCCCCCCACCCTGACAAGCACAAGAAATGTAGGAGTTTGAGGCATTGTATTTAGTTTAGACTCGGTTCCACAGATAAATATTGTGAAAATAGCAGATCTACAAAAGCTTGTAGATCGTCTATTTTCAAAAATGTTGCCTCTTTCTTACGTAATATTTGACATTTTGGGCCAACGTTTGTTGATTACTTTTGACACAGTAATGGTCTATTTACAATTTACTATTTTATTTTGTCATTAAAAGTCCTTAAATTGACACTTTAGAGATGTGCAGATACCCTGTATACACTTACTGAATTACTGTATGTTGGTTTTGTTTACTGTTGAGTGAGAAAACAAGGTTGCACTCTTCCAGTGCCATGCTTATTTATGGAATTTTGGCTCTGAGTGCCACAACCAAAATTTATTGTAAAAAAAAAAGTGCTTAGGAGCCGAGATACAGCCTTTTTCAGTAAGAAGTTAAACAAAGAGTGAATGGAGCAGCAAATCTTCAAATCATCATATATTGGGTTTTGAACATGTTTTTCAAAAAAAAAAGAAGAAAGAAAACGTTTTTTTTTTATGATGTCTTGGCGCTCAGGGCGTCAGGCCTCGTGACGTCTTAGACGTCATGTGGCACTGAATGAGTTAAGCTAATCACTTGGGGACCCCCCTGGGGGGGGTCTCAACCCACGGGTTGAGAATCACTGCTCTCTAGCAGCACCATCGAGAGCCTCCCGAACGACTTGCATCGCTGCCTGGTATATATGGGAGCTGCAACTGCCCTCAATAATAATGGCAGACCTCTACAGACAGAGGGTGGTGGTGGTGTGGACGGCCCAGGCCAGCAGCACATCACTGGAGGTGAGCTTCCCTCCCTCCAGACCAGACATATGTGCCAGGCGGTGCGCGGCCAAAACTATAAGCGGATCATCAAAGAGACTCACCACTTCAGCCACAATCTGTTCACACAGCGCTCCCCCCGCCAGGCAGGTGATACCGCAGCATCAAATTAACCCAATCAATGCGGGTCAACGCATCCGTGTCATTTTAGACTTTTAGCTATAACCAGCAGATATACTTTCTTTTTTTTTTCTTTTTTTTTTAATGCGTGCAAATCTTTGAATATATATTTTTTAAGTGAACATTTATAACTCAAAGCTTTGCTCCTGGGGGGGGTCCTTGACATGAAAAAGTGTTTTTTCAGAAACCTGTTAGGATTTAGAAGACATTTGTAGATGCGTTGCCGGATTGAACGGGTTAGGGACAGAATTAGAGGGACAGTTTCCACAGCCAGGCCATCAGGGCTGCTGGAATTAACAGATGCTGAGCCCTGCCCGCATGTCTGTACATTTTCAGATATATACCCCTTTTTACCGTATGTATATCTGACTTAACTGCTGCACCTTTGACCATAACCTGTTCTGTTATTAACCCATGGAGTAAAACGGATGAGATGTAGTGTAGTAGAAATAAAAAAAGTAAAAATACCTCAAAATTATACTTAAGTACAGTACTTGAGAACATTTACATAGTTACTTTGCACTGATGTTAAATTTATCATCAGCAAGCTCGCCCTTGGCTTGTGTGTTCATCTACATTAACGAGTGTGAATGTGCGTCTGCATGTATCTGCATGCCTCTGTTGTGTACATGTATGACTGTATGTATGTAGTGTGCGTGCGTGTGCGTGTGCGTGTGTGTGTGTGTGTCTCTACTGCAGTGGTTCTCAATCATTTGGGCACCCAAGGGGATCCTAAAATAGTTTTTTGGGGTATCCCCAGATGACTTTAATGTGCAACATTGTTTTCTCACTTTACTCAACAGTAAACAAACCAACATACAGTAAAGTGAAAACAGGTTATCTGCACATGAACTACTTTTGACCATTACTGCAGTAATTGTCAACATTGGCCAAATTGTCAAATATGACCCAAGAAACAGACACAATGTTAATGCCTCAACTCCTACAATTATTATCATTATTTTGGGGGATCACGGCCTGAAAAGTTTGAGAACCTGGTCTACTGCAGTGGTTCTCAACCTTTACAGGTCGCGACCCCCCCCAAAAAATCATTTAGAACTGGGGACCCCCAACATAATCATATTTGAACTGGGTGGGGACCCCCCAAAATAATCACTTTTTTATTTTCTTTCTTTTTCTTTGAGGTATTAAAATGGTCTTAAAAGTCCTTAAATTGTCACTTCATTGTCATCTGGGGAACCCCCCCCAAAAAAAGTCATGTGGGTCCCGACCCACAGGTTGAGAACCTGTTCTACTGTACTGTATGTCTTGTCTATACTGTATGAGTGCGCTGTGTGTGGGTGTGTGTCTCTATAGGTGTGTGAATGTCATCCGACTCGCCACAGTTAAATAAACGTTTAGTGCCTCCGGGTGAGAGTGTTATCCCAGCAGTCGGTGCAGTGCTGCTGTTTGCCTCTCCATGAGTTGTTTACAGAGCAGGTAGAGAGAGGTAGACAGAGAGAGGGAGAGAGAGGTGGAGAGATATTCAATACTGTACGGGGGGGAAGATTGACCCCTGACATTCTAGAACGGTCAGTGTCTGTCAAACTACAGTAACACACACACACACACCTTTCAAAGACTAGACTGCTTAATAGCTGCAATTTGTATTTGTATTTGTATCTGTTCACTATAGCTCCGGTCAGAATGAATCCCATACTGATACATGACACATAAAGCTGATACATGACGCATAAAGCTGATACATGAAGCATAAAGCTGGGATCAATTTGACAATATGTCTGGAGATGAACGCTGGACCGTCTGGTCTCCAGCGGCAATGCATTATGGGCAAGTAAATTGCAAATGAATATTGATGAGATATCTAAGCATGGAAATGCCCTTCACGTGCTGCTCAAGGGGATTGAAATGTCTATCCATCTGTGTGTGTGTGTGTGTGTGTGTGTGTGTGTGTGTGTGTGTGTGTGTGTGTGTGTGTGTGTGTGTGTGTGTGTGTGTGTGTGTGTGTGTGTGTGTGTGTGTGTGTGTGTGTGTGTGTATAAGTGTACAGGTGACTGTGTGTGGTGTACGCACAGGTATGAAAATGATGTTCACAGTATGTGTAAGTAAGTGTGTGAGTGCGTGCATACTCGTGCACACAATGGTGGTGTGGGTATGTGCATCAGAGAGAGAAAGACAGAGGGTGTGTGTAAGTGTACGTAAGTATACATGTATGTGTGTGTGTGAGAAAGACAGAGAGTGTGTCTATGGCGCAGCTCAGTATGTGTGTGTGTGTGTGTGTGTGTGTGTGTGTGTGTGTGTGTGTGTGTGTATGTGTATGTGCGTGCTTGTGGCTTTAAGAGGCAGGTGTCTACTGTTTCCATGGCAACAGTCAGTCAAGGGACATGTGACCTTGCTGTGTCATACAAGCAGCATGTGTGTCTGGAGAACATAGCACACCCACACACACTCCTGCACTCTCTCGCGCGCACGCACACACCTCCCCTGTGTATTAACTAATTCGTTCTACCTGACCTTCACATCTCACCTCCTTGTTTTCCTTCCCTCCAGCTTTTAACCCTGTCGCCTACACTTTCTCCTTCCTCCATCCATTCTGCCTCTCCTCTCCACTCATCTCCTTGTGTTGCCCTTCATCTCCTGGCTCCCTTCATCCTCTCCTCCCTTTGTAAAAGGGGTAGCTCCCCTTTTCTTCCATCCACCCTCCTTTTCTTCCTCCTGTGTCCTCCATTCACCCTTTCTCCTCCTCTCCTCCATATTCCTCCTCTTCTCGTCCAGGGGGTAATAACACCTCCTTCTCCTCTCCTCCCTCAGTTCCTCTTGTTGGCATCAATAACCTCTCCTCCTCTCTCCTCATGTTAATGAGTAACAGTGATGTTATGTGTCACAGACAGTACAGAGTGAATCTTCTCCTCCTCCACCTCATTATTATTCCATTACATGGATTAGCCTGTCAGCCACGCACACACACACACACACACACACACACACACACCAATGCAAGCACACACGCACACTCCAACACAGTTAACAATCATAAAAAGCATAGCTTACTTAAAACGTGTCACTTACTCTCTTAAAAACACGCACGCATATATAAAGAAGGGCAAAACCACTCAAGTTCCCGTGCACGCGCACACACACACACACACACACACACACACACAAATACAGTGACACAAAGGCACACACACATGTATGTGGGCTGTAAACTGATAGGGTATGACATCAGCTCTGTCATCTGTGTGTGTGTGTGTGTGTGTGTGTGTGTGTGTGTGTGTGTGTGTGGGGGTGTGTGTGTGTGTGTGTGTGTGTGTGTGTGTGTGTGTGTGTGTGTGTTTGGACAGCAGCCTGTTAGTTTTCCCTCCCTCCATTCATTGTTGGCCTGTCCAGAGTCACTTAGGTCTCTCTGATCATGGTGGATTTATGACTATGACCACACACACACACACACACACACACACACACACACACACACACACACACACACACACAGACTAATATTACACTGGCTTTCACCCTAGTTGACCTAATAATGACAATGCACAAACCTTTGATCTGTTGGTGTGCGTGTGTGTCTGTGCATGTGGGTGTGTGTATGTGTGTGTGTTGATGACTATGGACTGGAAACCACCAGTAAGCACAAATCCTGCACGCACACACACACACACACACAGTGAGAATAAGTAAAGCCTGATTAACAGTACTGTCTATACTTCGTCGTACGGCGATGTCACTCGCCAAAAACAGCAAGCTTGTAGAGCTGCAATTACACACCGTCCTACCAGGGCCGGGGGGCAAGGCAATGTAGCGCCCCGGGCAAAATAGTCCGAAAGAATAGCCGTCACCCCCAATAGCCGTCACCGTCCACATACATCGAAAAACTATGGCAAATGGGCAGGTTTAGTCAGGCCACTGATAGTAGGCTCTGTATGGTGTAGTGTTGATTTTGACAGCACATTTTTATTTAGTTTTAGTCATAGTCTTTTGAATAAAATTCTGTTTAGTTTAAGTCATATTTTAGTCACCTGAAATGTTTCACTTTTAGTCTAGTTTTAGTCGACTAAATATCATACGTTTTTAGTCGACTAAATCTACAGTTGATTTAGTCGACTAAAATGTATTTTGGCGGTGCCTTGATGGCGTCGTAATGGCTGATCTTACACTTGGTTGCGCTCTGAAAATAGCTGATCTACAAGCTCACAACGCGTCACGCTGCGACGCGTTGTGAGCTTGTAGATCTGCTATTTTCAGAGCGCAACGCACGAGAGCAACCAAACATAAAATGACTTGTCTTTTAGTTCTAGTGGATCTCTTCTCCACTCGTCCCTCCCTAACATTTTAGTATAGCTTGCATTTGTTGATGAAATTATCAATATATTTAGTCTAGTTTTAGTCACCATAGCTTATTTTTTGTTTACTTTTTATTTAGCTTAGTGAAAAAAGGTAGCCGACGAAAACTTTGTCAGAGTTTTAGTCGACGAAATCAACAGTGGTATGGTGAAATGGTACAGAAACGGCTCTACGTTCAACGTGGTGCGTCGCGCACTGGCAGATGCAAACACACCATGCATATCACTGTGAAACAGCTACTGTATCCGAACTTCAACTCAAGTTCTACTTGCCACGAAAAGCAAGAAAGGCAAAGTTATGTGCTCTGTCTATGTGTCCTCTCCCTGACTGTTGGGTAACTTGTAGCTTGGTGGTGTCATAGCGCGAGCACAATAATTAGGGGTGTCGTAAAAAATCGATTCGAATACGAATCGCGATTCTACTGTTGGACGATTCAGAATCGATTCTCATTTTTTTTAAATAGATAAAAAAAAAATATATATATATATATATATATCTTGGATTTACCTTTGTGTGTTTACATTATTATCAGTTGATAAAACCTTTACAATTATAAAAGCTACATACATGTACTCTGTTCTCATGCCAGCAGATTGGAGTAGATCCTGAAATCCTATGTTTTGAATCAAGAATCGTTTTGAATCGAGAATCGTTTTGAATCGAAAATCGTTTGAATCGGAAAAAATCGATTTTGAATCGAGAATTGTTTGTTTTGAAAAAATCGATACAAATCGGAATCGTCAACCCAAGAATCGGAATCGAATCGATTCGTGAGATAGCAGACGATTCACAGCCCTAACAATAATAAGTCAAATCTATTTCACCTGTGGTGGCGCCATGTGGCGCCCCTAGGGACTTGGCGCCCTGGGCAATTGCCCAGTTTGCCCAGCGCATGAGGCGGACCTGCGTCCTACAACAGACTCTAAACTAAGCATCATGGAGCGAGTCGCGAGAGACAGGCAGAGACAATAAGAGAAAACACAAAGAAGACAAAGAGTAAAGAAAAATATGTCAAGTGGAGAATACCAGAGAGGAGATAGAGAGAGAATGAACAATAGAGTGAAGAGACAGGTTGCTATTGTGTGGCTGTCAGTGTGGCTGTCAGTGTGGGTTGGACCAGACATTTTGTCACTGTCGGCGCAGAAACCTCTTATCTCCATGTTTCAACTTTTTATGTTTTCTTTTGT
Source organism: Gymnoscopelus braueri (assembly GCF_963280865.1). NCBI lineage: Eukaryota > Metazoa > Chordata > Actinopteri > Myctophiformes > Myctophidae > Gymnoscopelus > Gymnoscopelus braueri. The sequence goes on from NC_137620.1 coordinate 19,298,203, forward strand.
TTATGTTTTCCACAGATAAATGTCCAACTTTGCCGTACAAGAGTGTCACAAAAAGCTGGTGGAAAAAGAACTGTCGATCTACGACTTGTCGGCTATTTTCACTATTTTAAAATGTTTTTTAACCCATTAAAACCGGAAAAGCATCATTTTCTATTTTAGCTACTGTATATATGTATAGCAACATTGTGTTTTTCAGAAAACGCTTAGGATTTTTGGTTCTCAAAAATAGCAGATATACAAGCTCGCAGCAGGCACTGCGAGCTTGTATATCTGCAATTTCTTTTTAACATTTTAGAAAATCTTGAAAGCATTTTTTTCTTCTCTTCTGGGCGGGTCCCTGGCACAAAACATTTTCAGACGGTGGGTCTGCGGCCAAATACATATCATTTTGGGGGTCCTTGACACAAAAAGGTTTGAGAACTACTGATTTGGAAGGCATTTTGCAGAATCGTAATGGGTTAAAAAAATTATTAAATAAAAAAGGGTCGGACATACAAGGTTTCCAAACCCGACGGCAACGGTTTAGTTTGAGAGCCACGCAGAGGCTTCACTGACAACAAGAGCCTTAAAATAGCAGCGAGTGTGGAGCGGAGGCAGGCTGGAAGCGTGTCAACTCTTCTACAGAGAAGAACTGTTACTCCATGTTTTATCTGAAGCCAAAGCGAGGGATCATCGATGTCAAGTTGTGCGGTTTATCCAAAGATGATGTGGAGGGTATTTGGCCTCCGCAGGGAGCGTTCTTTTCCGAGTTGATGTTATTAAAATTATTATTTGCTTTCGTGCAGAAATCCTCTTATCTCTATATTCTAACTTTTTGTGTTTTTTTGTAAATAAATGCCCGACTCGATTGTTTTTTGGGACCTCACTCTCCACGATAGCTCCGAGATGAGGTTCCGCTGAGGTTGGGTCCGACGAATGTCCCCCATGATTACCCTTTTCTGCACATCCAGGGAACCCCATGAAGCAACAATTTGAGTTACAAATGATCGCTTTAAAAATACATATTCAAAGATTTGCACACATTTTCAAGAGTAGCAGATCTACAAGCTCATAGCGCGGCACTCGGTGCCGCAGAATCTCCCCAACTCAGATCTTGGCCTCAGAGGCATTGTTGCGAGAACAGTTTGTGCACACTGGTGAAGTAAATATAATACATAATTCATGGCAGTACTGTACGTTGGTTCAACTTTGGTTGGTTTGGTATGGCTGCAATGTGCCTTGCTTTGCGGTACAGCGGATTACAAGGATTAATGCTTTTGAATCAGCAAAACTGTGGAACACAGAACAAGCACTGTGTGTGCAAGTAACCCAGAGGGTCCCTGGACCTCACTTTGACATTTGAATTTATGTTTATTCTATTTTTTTTATATAGGAATCATTAAGGAATCATACCGTTAAGTGGGAATCGTTAAAGGAGTAGTTCACCCAAAAAATTACTTATTTTCTATCAATTACACACCCCATGAAGCCTTGAATGAAATCTCCATGAATTCAAGGCTTCATGGGGTGTGTAATTGATAGAAAATAAGTAATTTTTTGGGTGAACTACTCCTTTAAGGAACCGGAATCGTTGAAATCCTAAAAAAAGGAACCCAACCCTACTCACATGTTTCCATATATTTGTAGTTAATTGCCCAGCCCTAGTATAGAGTTGGTTGGTATAAAGTGGTTTACTGTATGACTGCATGTATGTGTATGTGGATGGATGCCCCGCCCACCAGAGAAGAAGATATGAGTTGGTGTTGGCACCACACACACACACAGGAAGAGCAGTGACTCATAATAAAGCTCTGCAGTCTGCTCTGATTCGCAGCCTTGAAGTTGACCCGTCTGTCGCGGCCAACAGGATAGCATTGTGATTGGCTGGCTGAGACGTCAATCAATCAATCAATCATTCCAGAGTCCAGACAGAGCGGAGGAGGAAACATTCTGTTCATTTAGAGAGTCTGGCTATTTAATTGGATGGGAGAGGAGTCAGAAAAGTAAAATTATGGAGATACAAGCTTTCTGCCCGACAACAATATACAGGTATATTGTATATGTGTGTGTACAGTAGATAGATAGTACATACAGAGATAGATAGAGATTCCTTCACAGACGCTATACTTACTCTCCAGGTCTTGTGAATTACCATGCAGGTCACATAGTCAGTGAGACACAGAGAGAGCCAGGCACACCCCACACACACACACACACACACCTCCTCCCAGAGACACCTCCTCCTCCTCCTCCCAGAGACACGGAGAGAGCCAGGCACACCCCACACATACACACACACCTCCTCCCAGAGCCC
>NC_137620.1:19300695-19603195 GCF_963280865.1 Gymnoscopelus braueri
AAATCACATACATTATACATACATACGCAGCACATCAAAGAAAAGCACGCTTACGGCGTGTGTGCACTTTCACCTGAATAAACGGTGGCTAGCAGACAGACAGGAGGACTCAAATAACAAAGTTAAGATAAGCTCGCTCAAACAACACGGCACACGTACGTGTACACACGTTCACGCTGAATGCTAATTGCAACTGCCGCTGATCAGTATGCATGTATGTATGCTCGGATGCCTCCACACAAAGAGAGAAAGACGGACTAAAGCAGACAGACAATAGAGAACAAAGCTGGAGAGAGGAAGAGAGATAACAGAGAGTATGATGAGAAAGAGGGACAATATGTGTGAGAGAGAGAGAGAGAGACAGTGAGAGAGGCGAGGCAGGACAATATAATCCAGCACATCTTAATCCAGTGTGACTGTATTGATCACAGACACAGGCATTCAACAGCCTCTGACTGTCTATCCGTCTGTCTGTAGGCCTGTCAACATTTTTGCATAATCGCAATTATTTTAGATAATCACAAAACATTTTTGCATAATAATTTATCGTTTTGTTTCCATGAAACACATTTTCAAACATTTTCCAAAAATAGCAGATCTTCAAGCAGATATACAAGCTTGTAGGTCAGCCATCTTTTTTTCTTCTTTTTTTACAGTAAAAAAAAGAAAATAAAGTATACAATTATTTATAATACAGTTATTGGTCATATCTGCCCTGTGCAATTTGCGATTATGAAGCCTAAAAACCAAAACCAAATTAAAATTGTATTCCATATGACAAAAATACAATTAAATCACAACTATTTGTGTGACAATTAATCGTCAAATGACGTGGCGCTTGGTACAGACTTGCGCAACTGGCAGCAAGTTCTGTCAGGGAACTCAGTGCAGTTGCTGCTGGTCGACCATTGGTCGCTCTCTGCTCCATGCTTCTATTCTCAACCAATCACGTACTCACTTCATAACAGAAGAGGTAGCGCAGAAAGAGGTAGAGCAGATCTACAAGCTCATAGCGCGAGCTTGTAGATCTGCTATTTGTTTTTTTTAATAGTGAAAAATTTGTGCAAATCTTTGAATATATATATACATTTTTAACTCAAATCTTTGCTTCTGGGGGTACCTGGAACAACATATTTTTAGATGGGGGGGTTCATGGACAAATACATATCATTTTGGGGGTCCTTGACATGAAAAACGTTTGAAAACCAGTTATTACAGCAGCAAATAAGAAGAAAAAAACTGTTAGGATTTAGAAGACGTTTGTAGAATCCCCAGAAGCAAAGATTTGAATTAAAAATGTTCGCTTTAAAAAACATGTACTGGGGATTGAGAGTCCCTATGGTAGGGAGATGTGCTTTCTCAGCGTACCCCAAAAGAAGATCCAATTCATTGCCAAACCATGATAAATATATTGCTCATTTTATATTCAAAAAGAATATCTTATCCTTCATGAGTTGTCCTTTATCCATTCATGAGTTGTCCTGACAGGACTTACATTTATAATCGTGACAGCCCTATCTGTCCGTATGTCTGTCTCTCTGTCTGCATGTCCTGCTCTCTCTGTCTCTCTCTTCAGAAAACCCAACGTGTGTGGATGTGTTGAAGAAACATAACTAAGTAACTGGGAATGGAAGGAAGTCCAACTGTTCTGTCCTCCAACCACCTCACCAACTCCCTGTAGAAAACAAATCTACCTCTCCATTAAAAAAAAAAACAATCCCCAACCACAAACCGGGCCCTGGCTGTGATGAAACGTGAAGGCGCTGTTATGCGAGATGGGAGCCGAGCGTGTGCCGTGTGCCGTCTGTCTCTCGTCTAATGATAAAGGGCTGTTGTTTGTTTGTTTTTCCTCCCTCTGCGTATTCTCGCTTGGGGAGATTAAGCATGAAATGAAGTCGACCATCAGTCTGCCGCTCTCAGTTCCTTCCTCCGTGACATTTCCCTTCGCTAGTGTCAAACAGACTGCATTAATACATCCTGCCTGTGTGTGTGTTTGTTTGTGAGACACACTGATGTCTGCATAGATCTATTAACAGTTATGTCAGCTTGTCAGCTGTACCACAGGGTGTCAAGCTTTTACAACGGGAACACGGTCACGTTGACACAATGTATTACGAGTGTGTGTGTGTGTCTCTCTCTCTGTGTAAGAATGCATTGTAAAATGCACTGTAATGCACTGCAAATTTCTGTTTTTTATGGTGTAATACATAACACGACCTACTGTATTTGTATGCAGGAACAAATGATGCATTAACACAAAACAAACAGGAAATAATAGGTATGCACTCATGCGCAATTACACAAACAAATGTGTGTGTGTACATTCCAGTCCATCTCTTTCGGTCATCCATTTCCGCAGTTTCTTATCTCTCTCAGTAACATAAGCTGCCCACCAGTCACTCTCTCTCTCTTTCTCTCTCTCTCTCATCCCCTACTCATTTCACGTTAGGCTCTTTTCATTTCATTTCTCCGCCAGGCGTCTCTCAATTCTCTACCCCTCCGTCTGTCTCATTCGATAGTGCCTCTACCTCTCTCCATCCCGTTCCAATCCTCCTCCTCCCATCCTCCCCGAGTCCCACTCTTCTCCTCATCCCTTGCTCCCACTCTCTTCCTTCCATCCTCATCTCATCCTCCCTTTCTTTCTCCTCTTTTATTCAGCCACCCCCTTCCACGTGCATTCTCCTGTCTAATTGGTATTCAGGTCTCTACTTCTTTTCTTTTTTCTTATCATGTCTTTGTTCTATCAATCTCCCTCACCTTCTGTCCCTCTCTCTCTCTCTCTCTCTCTCTCTCTCTCCATCCTCCAATGTCTCTGAGATCTCCTGTGTTCCACACCTCTCTCTATAGCCCTGTATTATTCTACTACTCCTCGTACTACTCATACTACTACCACTTCTACTACAAACAAAGCAGCATAAAATGTCTAGAGCACTGGCACAGTGCTGTCAGGCTGTACCACACAAATACTTTAGACTGACGCATTGTGAGCTTGCAGACCTGCTATTTTCAAAAGATTTTAATACATTTTATACATAATATACATTGTAAAACAGGACCTTCGGCATAATGAGCACTTTTACTTTTGGTACTTAATTTATGCCGCATTACTTTTGTACTTTTACTCGAGTAAATTTTGATTTCCGGACTTTTACTTGTAACAGAATATTTCTGCATTGCAGTATTGATACTTTTACTTAAGTAAAAAAATGTAGTAGCCTACTTTTTCCACCACTGGTGAACAGCCACACTGGACTTCCCTTGTTTCTCTGCATATGACATGGTAAATACTAGGGCTGACCTTCGAAGATTCTGGGCCTTAAAACGATCAAAATTCGAAGCTTCGAAGACGGGGCACCGCAAGCTAGCGCAAAAAATAAGAAAATATATGTACATTAAAAAGACACGTTCGAATTCCGTGCCATCTTACAAAGCTTCGAATATTCTAACTATTTGGGTCAGCCCTAGTAAATACAGCCTGAGCAAATACTAACCCCTATATTTCAAAATGTTCCACCTCAGTACATTCCTCAGTACATAAATACTAAAAAAAAAATTCAACAAAAAAATCCAACAATGTGAAAAGCCTCCCCGTGTAATCTGTTCCCCGCTACGGCAAAAATGCTTACCGCCAGGAGCACTAAGAGGCGCGGCGCGGCGCTGGGAAGATGAGTGCTCCTAGCACGTCCTTATACTGAAGACATGAATGGAACTCAGCAGATTAAAATACAACAACACTTTAAGTGAACACAACCCATAAGGCTGCCAGGTATTAGTCCCCTCAGCCTCTAAACATCACACACACACACACACACACACACACACACACACACACACACACACACACACACACACACACACACACACACACACACACACACACACACACACACACACACACACACACACACACACACACACACACACACACACACACACACACACAGTCCGTTTGCTATGCAGTGTGAGGTTTTGCCTCTCTCACAAATGTATGCGTGTGTGTGTGTCGGAGGAAGAAAGCAGGAGAGAATGGCAGCGTGGGCGAGCGTACATTGTACAGCAGTAGGTTACGGGCAATACGTAACATGCTTATAGTGTGATCGATGTGGACAGTATGTACTCAATGCATCACTGAACTATGACGTCTTTGACGACTTTACCACATGTAACAGTGTGTACATCTTGCAGTGTGTGTGTGTGTGTGTGTGTGTGTGTGTGTGTGTGTGTGTGTGTGTGTGTGTGTGTGTGTTTTTCTGTGCTGTGACTCATATTTTATCTGGAGGCAGAGCGGAAGTGATTCCACCACAGCGGCAAAGTGTGTGTTCAATTTGTTATGCATGCACTGTGTGTGTGTGTGTGTGCGTGTGCGCGTGTGTGTGTGTGTGTGTGTACGTGTGGACCAATAGCTAATAACTGTGTTGGTCGACACCAAATCTTGTCGTGACTCTTTGCTGTGTTCCTTTGATCAAAGCAAGGGAACTATTTTACTACTAATACTGTGTGTGTGTGTGTGTGTGTGTGTGTGTGTGTGTGTGTGTGTGTGTGTGTGTGTGTGTGTGTGTGTGTGTGTGTGTGTGTGTGTGTGTGGGGGGGGGTGTGTGGGGGTGTGTGTGTGTGTGTGTGTGTGTGTGTGTGTGTGTGTGTGTGTGTGTGTGTGTGTGTGTGTGCTACTGGGTAGAGTACTTGCTTTCAGATGTGTTGAACTAATTCATCTGGTTGAGTGGGATCGTGGTTGAAGTACTCCATACGTTGTGAGTGTGTGTGTGGGTGGGTGCACTGACTGCACACATCCTGATAGCCCAGTGCTAGTATCTAGGATTATGGAAACCGTATATTGTATATTATCGTCACTGTCAGGCAGAAACCTCATCCATCTCCATATTTTAACTTTTTCTGAAGTTAACGCCCTACTTGATCATACTACAGTGTCACACAAAATCATCAAAAGCAGCAGATCTGCAAGCTCGACACGCGGCGCGTAGATCTGCTGCTTTTGAATTTGAACCCTGAAAACTAACAACTAAAAGCTAAATCAGATTTTTATTTATCTAGTTTTGAAAAGACGCAAGGTAACGCGGCTAGTTTTTGGAATGTCGTTAAGTCACTAAAAGCTAGGCCTGCCTCCTCTCTCCCATCACAGATTTGTAATGAAAGTGGGGTGGTTTTAAATAAACCAGATATTTGTGATGCTTTTAACCAGCATTTTATACTTTCTGGTCATCTATTTGACAGACAATCTGTCAATATAGCGCCTTCAGTTCATGGTGACGAATCAATTATTGACAATTCACCCAACTTGTCCCCCCCTTGCTTCACATTTAGACCAGTAACATATTCTGAAGTTTTAACTGCACTTACACAAATATGCACTAAAACATTTAAGGGAGCAGATGATCTTAATCCATATCTGCTGCATCTCAGTGCCCATTTAATTGCTGCACCACTTGCCCATATATTTAATTTAACACTTACCTCAGGCTCAATTCCTGCAATATGGAAAGATGCGCAAGTTATACCACTACACAAAAGGTGGTGATAAGTCAGATTTAAACAATTATCGACCTATATCAAAATTGTGCTGTCTAGCCAAGATCCTTGAGTCCCTAGTCAGCTCACAGCTACGTGAATTCCTGAACACACATAATATACTCCAACCTCAACAGTCAGGCTTCAGACCAGGTCATAGCAATGTTACAGCTACAACCCTTGTCACAAACAATATACTAAACGGTCTAGATAAACACCATCACTGTGCAGCCATTTGTATTGATCTTTCAAGAGCATTTGATACCGTGGATCATCATATTTTATTGCAGAAGCTATCCTCCATTGGCTTGGATGCTTTATCTGTCAGATGGTTTTCCAATTATCTGACGGATAGAACACAGGCTGTTGTAGCTGATGGTTTTAGATCTAGTTCTCTGACTATTGGTAAAGGTGTCCCGCAGGGCTCAATTTTGGGCCCCCTTTTATTTACTCTCTATGTTAATAATATTGCAATCCCCACCCCGCACTGGGATGTCCATTTCTATGCGGACGACACAATTTTATACTGCATTGGCCCAACGCTAGAAGTGGCCACAGCAAATTTGCAGACTGCCTTCAATAGGTTTCAGTGGGCTTTAATTAAACTTAAGCTTGTTCTGAACTCTAAAAAAACAAAATGTATGGGTATTTACAAGGTCTCCAAACATAAATCCCTCATCGGGTGTTTACACTCTTAAAGGAGAATTCCGGACAAATTAAGTGTTATCTTTGATGTCTCGTTACTCACCTACCGATGTGAAAAGTAGCGTTCTTTTTTTTCATATATTCCCCTGTCGTCATTTTTTAAACCCCCTCCGTTGTCATAATGGGAGCGCGTGGCTAAGGGAAATTCGTCTATTATAACCGACGCAAAGTTGTTTTTTTCACTACTAGTATTCATAGTAGAGTCTCATGATAGTCAAACATGCGTTGAAACTATCTGCGAGGCTGCCGTCAATGGCGAACGATTTAACACTGGTTGCTTGTTTCTTCCAGAACCTGGCAACTCGTGTTGCCAGAATCTGGAAACAAGCAACCAGTGTTAAATCGTTCGCCATTGACGGCAGCCTCGCAGATAGTTTCAACGCATGTTTGACTATCATGAGACTCTACTATGAATACTAGTAGTGAAAAAAACAACTTTGCGTCGGTTACAATAGACGAATTTCCCTTAGCCACGCGCTCCCATTATGACAACGGAGGGGGTTTAAAAAATGACGACAGGGGAATATATGAAAAAAAAGAACGCTACTTTTCACATCGGTAGGTGAGTAACGAGACATCAAAGATAACACTTAATTTGTCCGGAATTCTCCTTTAAGGTGAACAAATTGAGCTGGTCTCCTCTTATAAATACCTGGGCATTTGGCTAGATTCCAAGCTCTCATTTAAGATTCATGTGGAGAACCTTATCAAAAAACTAAGAGGGCAGATTGGTTTCCTCTACAGAAACAGGTCCTGCTTTTCCTTTACCAGCAGAAAAACTGTTATTCAATCCGTTATAATGTCTGTGTTTGACTATGGTGATGTACTGTACATGCATGCTTCAACCTCCACACTTAAGCCTCTCGATGCAGTCTACCACAGTGCCCTACGTTTTATCACTGGTGATGATTATCTCACCCATCACTGTATTTTATATGATAAAGTGGGTTGGCCTTCTCTCGCAGTACGGAGAGAGCAGCATTGTATGTTATTTATTTATAAGGCCTTGTGTGGTAAGCTTCTTCTGTACCTATCTTCGCTTTTAGAGCCAAAGGTCACTGGACATGCAACGCGTTCACAATCACACATTAGATATTCAAGTCCACGGAAGAACAGTGAACAAGGAAAGACTGCTTTCATGTATTATGCTCCACACAAATGGAACAAACTTCAGGACTCTCTGAAACTGGAGCGTTTGGTCTCAGTAGAAACATTTAGGGTACTTCTTGAGGACACATTGCATAGTAACTGCTCCTGTTTCATGTAACTATATTTATTTGTATCTGTGATGATCGTAATTTTGATTCAAATGTTTGTTATGGTCTTTCATTATGTATGTATTTCATTTGTTTTAAATGCTGTTATCAGGGCGTCCTTGAAAAAGAGAGCTTTGCTCTCAATGGTCTCCCCTGAATAAATAAAGGAAAAGAAAGAAAGGACATATGAGGTTTTGCACCCGACAGAGAGGATATTTAAGCATGGGCATGTAGGTAGGTGTAGATTCAGCGAGCTATATTATATCCTTGACTTTTAACCATGGACATGATGCCACTGTGATTTTATAAACCCGCTGCTTCTTTTTGTAAGCATTTCCTTCCTGTCTATTCTACTCTCTCTTCGCTATTTTGAACACTTCCTTCAACTGCTACATTGAGAGCTTGCAAAAGAAGAATTTCACCCACTCTGTGTGTGTGTGTGGTTGGTCAGTTATGATATATAAACTATATACAGTAGCAGCATATGTGTTTCGCTGTGTGGGTTTAGTGTGAATGAGACACAAGGTGAGTCAAACAGATGGGTCTCTATAAAGGCAAACTGAGAACACCATGGAACAGAACAGACTATTAAATGAAAAGTCAGAGATGGAGAGAGCAACACTACAGACAGATGATTCACCTGGCATGTGTCGGGGTGTGTGTGTGTGTGTGTGTGTGTGTGTGTGTGTCCCTGCGGGCTAGTGTTACCATCTGCACACACCGACATGTAGCTCTGCTCAGCGTCTGGACTGAACACACACACACACACACACACACACTCTCTCTGATCACATCCTGAACATCAAATCTAATTTACACAACACAGCACATGACAGAGAGTACGCGGTCGGTAATACACTTAGTACTTAGTCGTTACGTAAACCTTAAACGGAAAACAGCTTGCAGACATGAACGTGCCTTATCCCATTCAATCCGGGAATGCATCTCTGTCATTTTAGATTTCTTTGGCTATTCAAAAATAGCAGATCTACAAGCTCGCTATGAACTTGTAGATCTGCTATTTTTGAAAGATCGAGATTTTTTTTTGCAAATCTTTGAATATAATATATATTTTTAAAGCAAACATTTGTAACTCAAATCTTTGCTTCTTGGGGTCCCTGGAACAAAATATTTTGAGATGGATACATATAATTTTGGGGATCCTTGACATCTTTTCATGTCAAGGACCTACGAAAATGATATGCATTTGTCCGCGGACGCCCACCCCCCCCCCGCATCTCAAAATATATTTTTTCAAAATAGTTTTCTCACAATTAAAAAAAAATGGCAGGTACGAGCTTGTATATCTTCAATTTTTGAAGAGCCAAAGAAATCTAAAATGACACAGATACTTTCCCAATTCCCGGTCTTCATGGGTTAAGAAACTGACTCTCCTCAGTCAGTACAGATAATAAATGTAACAGCCACCCCGAGGCTGGGCTCCATCTAGGGCTGTCATGATCATGACATTTTACTCAACGATTAATTGTCACACAAATAATTGCGATTAACGATTTAATTGTGTTTTTTGGCATTGAACATTGGAACATATGAGTTTTTTATTTAATAGCCTTTCAGGCTTTGGAAACAAAAATTGCACAGGGCAGTTATGACAAATAACTTAAATATACAAAGAAATTACTGTGACAAGTACCAAGTTCCAAGCGAGCCTAAGGCGATACCAAAAAAGGTGATGTGGGAAACTGCAGTCCAAGTACAGTTGTAACTCGGCTCAGTTTTACAAAGAATAGAGGATTTAAGTGGGGAGCCGCAGGCGTATGAGTGGCGAGTGGCAGGTAGGGTGTGAAACTACAGAGAGGGAACAGAATCTGCTGGATCAACAGTACTGCTGGACCTACAGTACTGCTGATCGACAATACTAGTGATCCACAGTACTACTGACCAACAGCACCACTGGATCAAAAGTAGAACTGGATCAACAATACTAGTGATCAACAATACTAGTGATCCACAGTACCACTGGATCAACAGTAGAACTGGATCAACAATACTAGTGACCAACAATACTAGTGATCAACAGTACTACTGACCAACAGTACTACTGGATCAACAGTACAGTAGAACTGGATCAACAATACTAGTGATCAACAATACTTGTTATCCACAATACCACTGGATCAACAGTAGAACTGGATCAACAATACTAGTGATCAACAATACTAGTGATCAACAGTACTACTGACCAACAGTACAGTAGAACTGGATCAACAATACAAGTGGTTAACAATACTAGTGATCCACAGTACCAATGGATCATGGCGGTACTGCTGGATCGACAGCACCGCTGCAGTATTAGCCACAACGGTACCATAGAGCCGTGATGATGGTGCTCTCAGCAGTTAAAGGTCTAAAACTGTGCTCCCTCCCAGGCAGATTAATGATTGCTCTTTCATGCTGCGAGCATGGAAGTGTCAGTGCCAGAGAGAGAGAGGGAGAGGGGTATCACAGGGGTTTAGTTACGGACAGGACTAGGACAGTCCCCTGGATAGAAGACAGAGGAGAAGTAGCTGCTTGCTACGGTAGCTTTACTGTGATATGCTACAGAACCACAGAGAGAGAGTGAAAAAGAGAGAGAGGCCAAACTCAATCCCGCCATCAATTCACCTCCCCTTCATTCCATTGCAATCACCCTGGCTTTGATGTACTCCTCTTCTTATATAGAGCCCCCTCTCTCTCTCTCTCTCTCTCTCTCCACTTCTTCAATCCCTCTCTATTCCCTTCCTCCCACTATGACTCCCTTCTCCTCCTAATCCCTCTCTTCTCTGTAAACTGTCTCCCTTCTCTCTCTCGCTCTCCGACTCTCCCTCCGTCTTTAATCTGTCCTCCCAGTCGTTTCAATTTCCCTTCCTCTTTTTCATCACCTACGCCTCCTTTTCATTTCTCTCTCGCTCTCCTCCCTGGCTATCGTCTGTGGTTCTCCCCTCCTCTTTTCCACTAGTCCATCATGCTCTCCTCCTCCTCGTCTCTTTGATGTCCTCCACGGCCCCAGAGAGGTTCACTCCATCTCCTCCCCCGTGACGACGATGATCCTTCTCTCTGTTCCCACTCCCATCCTTCTTGTCCTCCCTTCTGGTCCTCCACTCCCAAACATTCCATCCTTCCTTTTACTTCTCCCCTCGTCCATTCGTCTTGCACTTGATCTTTCCCTCCTCCGTCTCTCTGTTCATTGTTCTCCTCTTCCTCCACGTCCTCACATGCTCCCTCTTTGGCACCCCCCCTCCATCACCCCCCCCCCATAATCTTTTCCTCTCTTCCTCAGAGCTGCTATGTGGACTTAGCGTATGCTGTGCAATTACAATATAACATACGTCAAACGTTTTAATTTCAAGGACCACCATAACTCTTGAGTGTACAAATGGAACCTTACGGGTCCATTTGGTTCCATTTGTACACTCTCAAGAGTTACAGACCTCTAAGGGTCCATTTAGAACCCCCCGTAGGAATCGTTAAAGGGAAACGTTGAGGAATCGGTATCGTTAAAATCCTACAGGATCCCAACCCTAGCGACAGCACTCTGTCACACACACACACACACACACACACACACACACACACACACACACACACACACACACACACACACACACACACACACACACACACACACACACACACACACACACACACACACACACACACACACACACACACACACACACACACACACACACACACACACACACGTAAAAGCAATCATGCACAGGCACACACACACAGCCATCCACATGCATGCAAACAAGAAAGCACCCAAACGTGCATAAATACACTCGCACAACGTGAAGACATGCACACACCATTTGTTGCAAGACTAAAGGTGACACGAGGACGTGATTCAGCTGCAGCGACTCGATGTACAAAACGCATAGATTAAATACATGCACGCACCAATGCGCAAAATAACAGACACACAGGCACTAAAAGATGTGAGTTGTACGAGAACTGCTGTGAAAAAGTTGAATGTGACACACACACACACACACACACACACACACACACACCACACTGTTGTGTTGGGTCATGTGACCGCACTGTGCAAGGTTTCAATAGGCCGGCAGAAAGGGACCGTTTGTGTGAAGTTGTTTATTTACCTGTTTTGTATCCTCTCTGCACGGTCTCCCTATGAATTATATCTACGTTTGAACAAAGATGAATAGAAAAGGGCTTGTTTTGACACTCTGTGCCACACACAGACACACACACACACACACACACACACACACACATGCGGTCGAACTGAGAAGAAAAGAAAGTGACACAGCAGGAACTGCTTTCACAGTGAGTGAATGCGTACAAATGCCAAGAGACCTCTTGATCTTTATCCTGTCTCTTCCTCAACCTCTCTCTCTATCACTCTCCCTCATTCTCAACCTCTCTCTCTCTCTCTCTCTGTCTATTGCTCTCCCTCGTTCAACCTCATTCTCTCTTGCTCTATTTTCCTTCATCTACCGGCGAGGACACACTTGGTCGGGCCTAATCTCTCAAGAACAGCTTCTGCACTGCGTTGGAATCTGTCGGGGTGGTTCGTCATAACGAGTGCGCATTCAGATCAGGAAGTAGGCCGCGCTTTACCCAATCACATGTAGTGGGCGGGATTCACATGTCCGTCGATCTTTCCCCCTCGAAACAAACCGAAACTAATTTAACAATAGCGTCCGCGGAGCAGACAAAACCACGGAAATATATTCACATTTTAACTTACTCTTTCATCATAGAAACAAGTGGGCTTATAACCAAAACGATCCATGTTCTCTGGGAGAAGTGGTGTTAGTGTTCCGTGTAGAAATATTGTTAGTGGGAATGAAAACATAGTCGCACCAACCGGAAGTGATGCGCTGAAGGCGCATCACAAACACCGGTTTCCTTGTGCTCTGGTGTTACGTTATCGTCCGCCCAGAGCCAACAGACATAGAACAAACAGCAGAGGGCGCTGTTTTTCATTTTCAGTTGGCGATGGGTTCCCAGATTGGGTCGGGCCTTACTTCTTAAGGAGGACAGGGTCAACATTTGCTCCTACAAATGCATGGAATTGATGGGATTTATTTTAGGGGCTGTTGCTCATACACAAGCATCCCAATAGTCCGAAAATATGTTAGGTTAGAGTGAGGCTTAGTTATAATGTGCAGTCGGACCAATGATACTTCGGAACTAATGGCATGGCACACACACACACACACACACACGATGATTTGCTCCAGCAAATTAATTCAATGCGTCATGTTTGACAAATTAAGGTTAGCACTACGTGCTGTACTGTCTGTCAGTTAGCTGCAACAAAACAAGCACTCGCAGTTATCACTGTTTGCCAATTCGTCCAGAGTACACTACCTATCACTAGCTGGCTCTTTACCCTGCCAGACAGAGCATGTGACTACTTTCTCTCTCTCTGTGTGTGTGTGTGTGTGTGTGTGTGTGTGTGTGTGTGTGTGTGTGTGTGTGTGTGTGTGTGTGTGTGTGTGTGTGTGTGTGTGTGTGTGTGTGTGTGTGTGTGTGTGTGTGTGTGTGTGTGTGTGTGTGTGTGTGACAGATAAGATACAGGGAAAGTGTAAACAAAGAGGCACGTGCACGAGGAATAACTGTTGTGTTATATTCAGGTTTAAATAGTCTACTACAGTGGTTCCCAAACTGGGGTCAGGACCCCCAGGGGGGGTCGCCCAAATTATTTTGGGGGGGTCCCCAGATGATTAGCTTAATGTGCAACATTGTTTTCTCACTCAACAGTAAACAAACCAACATACAGTATAAGTGTAAGTTTAAGACC
Source organism: Gymnoscopelus braueri (assembly GCF_963280865.1). Taxonomy (NCBI): domain Eukaryota; kingdom Metazoa; phylum Chordata; class Actinopteri; order Myctophiformes; family Myctophidae; genus Gymnoscopelus; species Gymnoscopelus braueri. The sequence goes on from NC_137620.1 coordinate 19,313,959, forward strand.
TTTTTAATACCAAATTGTTAAATATTACATAAGAAAATAGACAATCTACAACCTCACAATGCCTCGCAGTCACGCAGTGCGAGGCGTTGAGTGCTTGTAGTTCGGTTAATATTTATCTGTGGATAAAGTCAAACTAAATGTAATGCCTACAATTCCAAGTGCTTGTCTGTGTCAGGGTGGGGGGTCCCCAGTTCAAATATGATTCTTTTGTAGAGTCCCCAGTTCAAATGTGATTATTTTGGGGGGTCGCGGCCTGAAAAGTTTGGGAACCCTTGGTCTACTACTGAGTGATGTGTGTGCACGTGCGCGCGCACGCACGCACACAAGTGTGTGTCTGTCTGTCTAACCATTGAGCGTTACATTGTTAAAGGCATTATGCACAAATACAACTGACCCATCATTAGAGGGATAACACACCAACATTAAGATTGCACGTCTAATCCATTTTAGCAGCAGACAGGGCGACAATGATATCACGGCACACTCTCCGTTTGATGGCGTAACCGTTAACCGCACACACACCGCTCGATGGGATGCCGCCGGGGGGGGCAATGGGAATAGGGAGCCACTATCTGAGTGGCCAATCACATTAGCTTCCAGATTATTGACCCCCCCCGGCCCTCACCCGCCTCGCCCGTGTCCCCTATTCAGCCATAATTGACCTGATTTGAGGCGAGCATCAGCTAAACCGAGATAGGAAGCTGCTAGATTCTATTCCAGTAATAGGTTTTACCAGTAACAATGAATATTTTAGTTCCTAAATGCTTATCCATTTGTTGGAAAAGGGGGAATTGGGGTGGAGTGGTGGTCCATGCTTATCAACTATGTTGCTATGCACTCCCTCGTTAACCCCATGGACCCAGAATCAGCATCAGAATAAGCATTAATGTCACATGTATTATTGGGACCGTACCTATGTTCCCCAGGTTCTATGTTCCCCAGGTTCTATGTTCCCCTCCCCCCCAAAAAAAGGTTCTATGTTCCCCGGGTTCTATGTTCCCCGCTCAACCAAAAAAGGGTTCTATGTTCCCCACTCATCCAAAAAAAGGTTCTATGTTCCCCACTCAACCAAAAAAGGTTATAAAAAAGGTTCTATGTTCCCCACTCAACCAAAAAAAGGTTCTATGTTCCCCACTCACCCAAAAATGCAGGAAATGGTGAGACATTTAAAAAGGTTTAAATACATGTATTTATACCCATTAGTTATTTGTAATTTTTCAGTTTTTAAAGTGTCAAAATATCATGTTTTGAAAACTTCTTTGACATGACTCAAAATCTATTTAGGGGTGTCACGATACATTAATTTCACGGTACATATGATACGATACACGATATTGGGCTCACAATATCGATACGATATTATTATCATTTTTACTATCATCAACATTGGCCATCATCTTCAGTTTCAAAGTGCTTAATTTATAAAGCATATTAAAAAAGTTACTAGAAAAAGTGCTCCTCGGAGCACAGGTCTACGCCAGGTCAGGTACGTTATTGTGGCCTCCTAGTGGCGTTATAATAGGCCAATGTGAAAAGGGTGCCATTTCTTCCTAGGCCTTTCACGGCAATCGGACACTGCATTTATGATTTGTGGCATTTTGTTCCAAAAATGTGTTTTGCTAAATTAGACCTGCTGGTGGCCAATGTGAAATGGGTGGCATTTCTTCCTGGGCCTAGTGGGAATGTGCGTGTGAAATTTCACGGAAATTGCAAGCTGCGTTCATGATTCGAGGCATTTTGTTCAAAACGGACCAATCCTGCAAACTTTGGAAGCCAACCTTAGCCAATCAGGATGGAATATGGGAAATCGGACAGATCCGGGTTGATCGCATGACTATAGAGATACTGTGTACCGATTTGCATGACGTTTGGATAAAATCTGTAGGAGTAATGTAAAAAAAAGGGTTTTGCACAAATTGGCCTCCTGGTGGTGCTATAACAGGCCCATGTGAAAAATTTGGGGCAGAGGTTCTGAATTGGTATCGAGGGAGTGTGTGTGCACAGTTTCGCAGCAAGCGGGCCAATGGTGCCGGAGATTAGCTGGTAACACACGGACAGGACACACACACGGACGGACGGACGAACGCACGGACAGGGCGTAAAACATACTCTCTCGCCATGCCTTTCCATATGACCATGATACTGACATGATACTGACCATGATACTGACATGACACATGATACTGACATGATACTGACATGTTACTGAACACGATACTGACATGATACTGACAATGATACTGAAATGATACTGACATGATACTGACATGTTACTGACCATGATACCTCATGTTTAACCGCAATACAATCAGGGCCACAGAGATCTGCCTTCATACTGGAGGGCTGTCAGCCGTATCATTTACATGGGCTATACCATGTACATTTTTGATTTTGCCAAATTTGATAGGCATATCTGGAATTTCTTCAATTTTAGTGTAGTTCTGGTGTTGTTTTGCTTTTGTTGTTGTTGTTGTTGTTGTTGTTGTTGTTGTTGTTGTTAATGATGCATGTTTTTTTATTGGCTATATCCCCCAACCCCCTTGCCTTTTTGACAGGCATTTCCTCTTGTCTGACAAGTTTTTTTTTTTTCCCCTACATTTTGGTGTAGGCCTTTTATGGTGTTTATATGATGTTTAAAAAGTTGATACTGTCATGATATGGCATGATACTGACATGATACTGACCATGATACTGACCATGATACTACCATGATACTACCATGATACTACCATGATATTGACCTGATATTGACCTGATACTGACCATGATACTGACCATTATACTAACTTGATACTGACCATGATACTGACCATGATACTGACCATGATACTACCATGATACTACCATGATACTGACATGATATTGACATGATACTGACCATGATACTGACCATGATACTGACCATGATACTAACATGATACTGACCATGATACTACCATGATACTACCATGATACTGACATGATATTGACATGGTACTGACATGATACTGACCATGATACTGACCATGATACTAACATGATACTGACACTTGCCATGAAACTGAGCATGATGCTGACCATGACACTGACCATGATACTGATACTGATTATAAGATGTAACACTTTTCTCAACAATTTGACCAGTTATGGCCCGGACGGCTGGCGTGGCGGTCCGGGCACAGCGTGTCGCGGGTTCGACTCCCGATCCCGACGGACTTTGCTGCATGTCACTTCCATCTCTCTCTCCCCATTTCCTCTCAGACTACTGTATACTATCTAATAAAAGGCAGATAAAGCCAAAAACAATTATATTAAAAAAAAATCTTAATGTAACAAATTATTACGTTATTATATTATGCAAAAACCTGTTATTACGCTATCGCTCATGATTTTATTACATTATGAGCTTTTATGACATTTAGTTTATTATATTATGAACTGTTATTACGCCGTTATTACATTATTTTTGTTGCTACAAGGTGCTCTATATCACCAAGATGGCCGCCAGGGGAAAGGGGCGGGCAAGTTTCTGATAGTAATTTCTCCCCATTATGTTCAGTTGTGTGTGTTCAGAGATGTTATTAATAATAGGAAATTAGAAATGTATGTTTCCTGCATTTTTGGGTGAGCGGGGAACATATAACCTTTTTTTTGTTAACACATTGAATGCCAATCGCGTAGATCTACGCGAACCTATTTAAAGCCGCAGCGTGCCAGTCGCGTAGATCTACGCGAACCGCCGATTCCCATGTTAATCGCCCAAGGTGCACTTTCCGATTTTTTTTGATCCATTTCCGTTTCCGGTTTTCGGTCGGAAACGGAATTATTCGGGTTCCGGTTTTTTCGATCGTATCCGCTTCCTGTCTGGGATCCTGTTTAAAACTCGATTTTCTCTGGTTGTTGTTTTTCTCCTCGCTGATCACTGTTTAGCGTGTATCGGCTGTAGCTTCAAGATGGCGGCTCGCATTTGGAAACTGTTTTCGCTGGACGTTTCTCACGGATCCGCTGTGTGTTTAGAACCAAATGAACGCGCACTTTTAACTTATTTAGCGAGGTCTGTGGCGACATGATAAAAACAAAAAAACAACAATAAAACGCTGGCACTGGTGAGTACATTATGAGATTAAACTCTGGCATGGAATGTGTTAATGGGGAACATAGAACCTTTTTGGGGTAAACGGGGAACATAGAACCTTTTTTTAGGTAAAAGGGGAACATAGAACCCAGGGAACATAGAACCTTTTTTGGTAAGTGGGGAACATAGAACCTTTTTTGCGGGGAACATAGAACCTGGGGAACATAGAACCTGGGGAACATAGGTACGGTCCCGTATTATTCTGTAGATTTGTAATGCTATGTTGATCAATTGCATGCAAGTAACCTAGCAGTGTTGGTGTGTCGCACAATTCAAAGAAGTGACACACTATTACTCTACCACTTCATCTTGGAACAAGACTCTTCAATAGAGTTAGGGGGTTGTGTTGCTTTATATTCTTATCTCCTGTCACTTCGTTTTTAAAAGCATCATGGCAAGTGGGTGATGTGAAAAGCATCGTGGGAAGTGGGTGATGTGGTGGCGTTGGCCCCAAGTCTCTTAACTGCCAACCATTTTCCTTCTTAACCTATTAAGACTCGAGGCCGATACTACGCATGCCTTCTAAAATCAGTAGTTCTCACACTTTCAAGATTTGTAAAATAAAATTCAAAAATAGCAGATGTACAAGCTCGCAGCCTGGCACAAAGTGACACGCTGTGAGCTTGCTGGAAAGTCCTTGTACAGTGGTAAACATCTGGAGAATGTGTGGAGAATGTCTGAAGAGTGCAAACTGACTGTGGAAAGTGGACCGACTAAGTAATCAAATGGCAGGTTTGGGGAATTGGACAGGTGTAGGGGATTTGTCAAATTAAGCTTCGGCTGCAGGGGTTGCCATGGCAATCAATTGACTCATTTGGGCCACGGCCAGAGCCTTTTCTGGCGGTTCTGGACAACCGCCTATCCGACAGACTCGAAGCCGGTCACTGCACTCCCTCGGGTCGTCTGTGACGTGTGTGGCGAATTTGAAGTCGGGCGGTTGAACGGTTCTCAAGATACGTGGATTACAGACATAGATACAACGATTTGGTGCATTTATAGTAAGATGTCAGGGTAGCAAAAAAAAACAAGCTAACTAAATTGATAGGCAGTGTTGGCATGGACCGTATTGACTGTCTACCGTGTTCGGCTAATGTTTTGCCTCGAAGCAGTGCCCAGTGAAAAATGTCATTAAAAACAATTTGTAAGCATCACAGCTGCCTGCTGCTAATCAAATTAATAATGAGTGCGTTGTTAGATTTTATGTGTGTCAATACTGTCCATGATTGCACATTGGCACTTCCATGGCTCTGAGCACAGCTAAATCCAACACACCCGTTACTAATTGTATTGGCTGCAGCTGCGTTGCTTACAAGCCTGCCATGTTTTTAATAGAAAAACAAACAGCAAAATCAGCCTAAGGTTTAATTTCCCTTTTATGACTGTTCTTCTATTACCTTGGCAACACAAGGCAAATGTCACACCAATGAATCCTACTGGATGTTAAACATTGATAAACATGCATACTTCAAGTCTTCAATATTTAGGTTACGGCTCATGAACCACTTAAGCCCCATATAGGCCTACTTTGTTGTATGACGAATATCATAAACAGCTGATCTACGTTTTATGTTTCAAACCTTTCACCTACAGTATAATGAGAGCCCAAAATAGGGATGCCAGGTTACTTGAAAGTGGTTGATTGTTAAGACATTTCTATTTTCTACAAGCTCCGCTTACCTAACCCTAAACCTAAACCTAACCCTAACCCTAGTGGGGGAACATAGAACACAGGGAACATAGGGATGACCCCGTTTGACATCACACTGCTCTCCCAGATCCTTACCATCTTTAACCAAATAAATAACCAGTTTAACGTTACACCTGAATCACAATGCATTGTGGGTATGATGCTGCCAGTTCAGAAGCCACTAATATTTCTTTCATTATCGTTTTGTTGTTTTCATGGGGTGGCTCCTTTGTGTGTTTGGCTGTCTGTTTGTGTATCTGTCGGTGTGTTCGGAGCTGACATGTCACAGACAACCGATTTGTCACGGGCTGACCACTTAGAAGCCTGAGATCCCCATTTTTCGTTAGTTTCTCGAGTGACACTTGTTGTTGTCTGTTGCAGGTGCAGGCTATTAAACTTCAAGTGCACTCAAGACCAGCCAAGCCAACTTGAGGGCAATAAAAAGTGCATCAATCAAACTTACTCCACGGGCAAAGTGTCAAGGTCAACACACTACAGCGTTAAAGTGTGTGGAGCTACTGTTATCACCCCAGGGGAATAATGAGTAACCTGAGCGGTAGGGGATTTCAGACGTGCGCACGCACACTTTGCATGCATAGGCACATACACAGGCAGGTAGGAATGTGCCTATGCATGCACCTACAGTACAGTACCTACCTGCCTGTATACACACACACGCATGTGCACACACGACTGCATGATTGCAACATGACAACATTCATGATTATGTCTACACTTTGTTTTGTGTGAACGTGCGAGTGCGAGTGCGAGTGCGAGTGCGTGTGTGTGTGTGTGTGTGTGTGTGTGTGTGAGTGTGAGTGTGTGTGTCTGTGAGTGTGTGTGTTCCCAGAGGACTAGTGCAATTTTCAAATCACCAGAGCATAATTTGGTCCTTTGAGAGAGAGGTGTTCCAGACAGCCTCCTAAACAACAGGACCAGAGCTGCCTGCCTGTGGATCAAACCTGTGCACAACAGAAAACAATCCTTTTATGATAATCTTAAAGTACTTAAAATATAAATCTTAGATGTTGGCTTTTCATAGCTTTTAATCTTTATAATTTTATTGTGCAGAAATTATGGGGAAAAGGCTCTGTCAGCAATATAATTTAAAATCCGTGACAACTGTACTCGAGAGAAAAATTATACCTCTTTCAGTTAACAGCCCCTTGAGAGTGTGTGTGTGTGTGTGTGTGTGTGTGTGTGTGTGTGTGTGTGTGTGTGTGTGTGTGTGTGTGTGTGTGTGTGTGTGTGTGCACCTGTTGTCAGTATGATCCTGGCTTCCAACGCCGTGTTCTTTTATGCCGCTGTGTCCTTGATTATGTAATAATATATTAGACATAGCGGAGCAGACATCAGGACATAGCTGGGCGTCCCCAAAACTTGGACAGTAATCTGTGTGTGTGTGTGTGTGTGTGTGTGTGCAGCTAGCTATGCACCATATTAGCTAGTGGCCTGGCCAGATGGGAGGCTTGGATCCCATGGAGGTCACTGTCAGGAACAATAAACAACACACCATCAAGCGATGCAGTCACACACACACACACACACACACACACACACACACACACACACACACACACACACACACACACACACACACACACACACACACACACACACACACACACACACACACACACACACACACACACACACACACACACACACACACACACACACACACACACACACACACACACACACACACACCTCAAACAACACCTCAAACAACAACCCCTAATCTCCTCTTCCAGGCAGCAGCATGACCAGTTGTTGTCCATCATCACTCTCTCTCCTCCACTACCGTAGCACAGATGTGCTCCTGGCCTCTGCCTTGCCCAGGCTGGGTAACATCACCAGCAGCCACCGCCCACCAAATGTTTGGTAAAAGCTGTGATTGTGGCTTGTGTCAATTGTTATCCATTTTGTCAGGATGGTTTTAGCCACGCTAGTGATGGGGCCCTAAGGCAATGTAAAGGCACATATAGGGGCTGCAGAGCCTGACTGATATATTGGTCTGACGGATTTAACGGTAATTTTTGGCGACAGTTATGCAGCCACATGAGCCAATGTGTCGCAATTTTATCCTTTCTGTCCCAATGTTTTGAGCTTATTATTCTTGGTGAAAATGTTCAAAACATTTTCCAATTTCTTTTAAAACTAGCTGATCTACAAGCTCAAAACGTGTCGTGAGAAAATGTTGCACTTTTGAACAAAATATTGTTGCATCGAACTCAAAATCAGTCGGGTTGTAACTTTTAGACTATAAAAATAAAGTCTTGTATTTCTAAACGCTCATTCCAGTCAGGTCCCATCCTCTCACTCTGCGTTAGCCTCCAAAAACTGAAACCACAACTAGTTGGAAAACAACTTCATTTCCAGACATAACAGCTGAATCTGTATGGAAAGCACTTTTTTTTTTGTACGTGCTGTGCAAAACATTCCAACTACCAATTACCCAGTATTGAACCTTTGAACGGAGTAAATGCCATGGGCCGTAGGGTAATGCTGAATTTACACTAGCAGCAACAACAAAAAACTAAACAAAAGAAAACTGTAATAGAGGGTGAGTTTAAAGGGACAGTTCACCCCTAAATGACTTTTTTCCCCTATCAATTACTCATCCAATGAAGCCTTGAATTCATGGAGATTATATTGTTTGTGTTGCATTCCTGATCTAATATTCCAATATTTGATTAATTGAAGTGAAAAAAAGGCCAAGACAAAACTATATTAAAATAAATATGTATTAACTTTAAAAAAAACACAGTGTAATCAGTGGGAGGCCTACTCCTGTCCAGGTGAAGCAAATATAGTTGTATTTAGTGAATTCTTCAAATATTGGAATATTGTATCAGTAATGCGACAGAAACTAAAACAATTCTCCATAAATTCAAGGATTCATAGGGTGAGTAATTGATAAGGGAAAAAAATACAAATGTCAGCTTTCAGTTTCTATAGCTTCATTTCACTGGCTTCCATTGAAAGTGACCCGTAGCCTGTTGATTTGTCGCCTCTAGTGTGACTGTGTGAATGTAACATCAATGGTGAAGGAATTAACCCATTAAGACCTGAGGCCGATTCTACAAATGTCTTCTAAATCCTAACTGCTTTTTGAAAAAAACTATTTACTATGTCAGTGGTTCTCAAACCTTTTCATGTCAAGGAACCCCCAAAATGATATGTATTTGGCCGCGGACCCCAATCTCAAAATATGTTGTTCCAGGGACCCCCCAGAAGCAAAGATTTGAGTTACAAATGTTCGCTTTAAAAATATATATTCAAAGATTTGCACAAATGTTCACGATTTTTCAAAAATAGCAGATCTACAAGCTTGTAGATCTGCTATTTTTGAATAGCCAAAGATATCTAAAAATGACACAGATGCGTCCCAGGTCTTAATGGGTTATTAAGAGTGCTAGTAAACTAGCCATAGTAAAGTAGACATCAAACCCAGGATCTATTCAAGTCGGTGGTTCTCTTGGAAATCTCGAAAGCGTTCGCGACCCACCCATTCGGCTGCCGTGTTAAGTGGTCAGATGGGTGGGCCGTGTGCACGTTCAGAGCACGTTTAATTTAACGATGTGTTCCGTCTTGGATCAATGGAACTAGTAGTATACTTTAATTTTCTAATTTAGCGGTATCTCAAAGAAAAACAAATTTTCAAGGTTTTACAGAAAAATACCATGACATTTTTTTAAAACATTATTTTTTATATTAATGTAATATCAATCAAATCTTAAGTGTTTTTCAGATTATTTGGAGGCCCACTTGCAATATCACCATGGCCCATGTTGGGCATCGCTGATCTAAACATACATTAGCATCCATCTCAGACATGGGCAACATACGGCCAACATTGACCTTCTCAATCCATCACTCTCTTTATCGAAGTCAGTATGGCCCCCTGGGGGAAAAATGCTGAGACTGAAGACTGGCTGAAGAGAGGAAGTGTGAGGTGGGTGAGCTCAGTGGTATATACACACAGTATACACACTGAATGTCACCTTATCTCTAAGTGGTCCCCGAGCCAAGTAAAGCCACTGGGGAAACTTCAGCCCTCGCCACCATTCAGCCTGTCGGAAGAAGAATGGGCAACGCCAAGCCTAGCGCCGTCCAGAGAGCCAAGGGTTCTTAATCAACGCTAGTAGTGTGTGTGTGTGTGTGTGTGTGTGTGTGTGTGTGTGTGTGTGTGTGTGTGTGTGTGTGTGTGTGTGTGTGTGTGTGTGTGTGTGTGCGCGCGCGCACACACACACACACACCGTGTCTTTATATTTCACACCGATAAAGCTGAGAAAGTGTGTTTGCTCTATCTCCACGTCTCATTGTGTGTGTGTGTGTGTGTGTGTGTGTGTGTGTGTGTGTGTGTGTGTGTGTGTGTGTGTGTGTGTGTGTGTGTGTGTACACACACACACACACACACACGTCTTTATATTTCACACCGATAAAGCTGAGAAAGTGTGTTGGCTCTATCTCCACGTCTCATTGTGTGTGTGTGTGTGTGTGTGTGTGTGTGTGTGTGTGTGTGTGTGTGTGTGTGTGTGTGTGTGTGTGTGTGTGTGTGTGTGTGTGGCAGAGTGAGAGAGAGCTGGGTGTATTGCATAGCTCGGACGCTCGAGGAATGAAGAGAGCCATCGATGTCAGATACTCCCACTATTGTGTTGCAGGGCAATTATAGCACACGACTCTTAACCCATTCAATCGGGGACGCATCTGTGTCATTTTAAATTTCTTTGGCTATTCAAAAAATAGCAGATCTACAAGCTCATAGCGAGGCACTCAATCTATGAGCTTGTAGATCAGCTATTTTTGAAAAATCGTAAACATTTGTGCAAATCTTTGAATATATATATTTTTTAAAGTGAACATTTGTAACTCAAATCTTTGCTTCTGGGGGTCCCTGGAACAAAATGTTTTGAGATGGAGGTCCGCGGCCAAATACAAATCATTTTGGGGGTCCTTGACATGAAAACGTTGGAAAACCACTGATATAGATTTTTTTTCCAAAAAACTGTTAGGATTTAGAAGACATTTGTCAAATGTTTGACAAATGACAAATGTTCGCTTTAAAAGAATATATATTCAAAGATTTGCTAAACTTTTCTGAATTTTTCAAAAATAGCCAAAGACATCTAAAATGACACAGATGCGTTCCCGGATTGAATGGGTTAACAAATGCAGCATGTATAATTTACTGCATCCTGAACTCTTCATGCCACAGTAAGACACAGTATTCATTACTACGCCTGTACATAGCAGCATTTATTTTTAATGTCATTTCGGTCATTAGCTGATGATGGTGTCGTGATGGACGGAGAAACTTACGCCGCAGAATAAAGACTGATTTATGCTCGGGTGCTCGGTGAGGTCGCACACACCGACAACAGTCGCTCTACCAAGCGCACCGCGCGTTGCATCGCAATGCGTTGCGTGAGCTTGTAGATCGATTGATTGATTGTTAAAACTAGAACTTCGGCCGCGCTGCGCGCGGCCTCAGCTCTATCGCCCGCGCCCACATAGCACCTGCGCCCACACAGCGATCTGTGCGCCCGCCCTGCACCCCTCCTCCTCCCCCAATGTGCAGTATTGAGAGCCCTGACGTCACAACATTTGGAGTGATGGCCACTGCACTCTGGTTGATTGGAGTACACCTAGGGCCCAGGTACAGCTGAGATGAGAGAGATGTGTATGTTAGACACAATATGACTCTGAGCAGGCATCACAGTGTTTAAATTGCATCTGGTGAAGAAGAGACTTTATTTTCCTATGTAGGTAGTATTGTGTAAATACTGTATGTACAGTACAGGACAGTACGTACTGTACTGTACGTACTGTACTGTACATACTGTACTTGTACTGTACTGTACCTGTACGTGCTGGTACTTGTACTGTCCTGTACCTGCACTGTACTGTACCTGCACTGTACTGTACGTACTGCACTGTACGTACTGTACTGTATGTACTGTAATGTACCTGTACTGTACGTACTGTACTGTACTGTACGTACTGTACTGTACCTGCACTGTACAGTATGTACTGTACTGTACCTGCACTGTACTGTACGTACTGTACTGTACCTGCACTGCACTGTACTGTACCTGTACTGCACTGTACTGTACGTACTGTACCTGCACTGTACTGTACCTGTACTCTACGTACTGTACTCTACTGTACGTACTGTACTGTACATGCACTGTACTGTACGTACTGTACCTGTACTGTACTGTACGTACGTACTGTACCTGTACTGTACGTACGTACTGTACCTGTACTGTACGTACTGTATGTACTGTACTGTACTGTACTGTACATGTACTGTACATGTACTGTACTGTACGTACTGTACTGTACCTGTACGTACTGTACTGTACTGTACTGTACCTGCACTGTACTGTACGTACTGTACGTACTGTTCTGTACTGTACGTACTGTTCTGTACTGTACCTGTACTGTACTGTACGTACTGTACCTGTACTGTACCTGCACTGTACCTGCACTGTACTGTACTGTACTGTACGTACTGTACTGTACTGTACCTGTACCTGTACCTGTACGTACTGTACCTGTACTGTACTGTACTGTACCTGTACTGTACCTGTACGTACTGTACTGTACCTGCACGTACTGTACCTGTACTGTACCTGTACTGTACGTACTGTACTGTACCTGCACGTACTGTACCTGTACTGTACGTACTGTACGTACTGTACTGTACTGTACTGTACCTGTACTTGTACTGTACCTGTACTTGTACTGTACTGTACTGTAACTGTACTGTACCTGTACTGTACTGTACTGTACTGTACTGTACTGTACGGTACGGTACGGTACTGTACTGTCCTGTACCGCTACCTGTACTGTACTGTACGTACTGTACTGGGCAGCGCTTGTTTCTGTGTGCTCTGCAGGGGAACGAAGGTGCTGAGGTTTTGTGGCAGATGATGATGATTGGCTGTTAAAAGAACCATCAGGAAGTAAATTGCAGCTGGCGAAGTGATTTGCATAAGTATTGGGGCATAATGCGTTTGTTATTGATTGTACATCATGCAAGTACAGTAACGGTATGGGAAGCAGCTGTAAACACAGGCAGAATATTGAGGAATTTTGGGGGAAAATGTGGAGTTAGTTGGGCCATGTGTCTGCTCGGCCATAAGCTTCATACACTCGTGTACACTCCATGAGTGTGGCCGCCAATTATGGTAGCAGGATAAGCCTTCTATGGCCCGGATCGCTGACCTAGCGGTCCGGGCACTTAGGCTCTGATGTAGCGTGACAGAACGTAGCAGGTTCGAGTCCCGTTCCCGACAGCCTTTGCTGTGTTTCTCTCCCCGTCCATTTTCACTTAATAACTATCATTAAAGGCAGAAAAAACTAAAAACGAATCTTAATTTTTTTTTAAATAACCCTGCTCTGAAAATGCACACGGCCTACCTATCTGATAATAAAGGAGCCTGGCATGCACTCATCGACAAATTTAGGCACAGTTTCAGCCTGATCCAAAGCCCACTGACTTCCATTATATACTGCCTACTGGGCAGTACTGTGCACAAGACATTTGGCGCTGATCAGTCGAGCTAAGAATGGGCAACAACCTCCATGCCTAGCGCCCAGAGCCAAGGGTTCTTAATCAACTCGAGTAGTGGGCCCTCTTATAGATGCTAGGCTCCTACAGAGCCAGCTCGTAAAAACTATTTTTACGAAGTGGCTCTTCAGACGCGAGCTGACTAGAAGAGGGTCTGTTTCTCTGCGTGTCCAAAGCTAACACACTGATTTGTGCCAAATGTCTTGTGCACACTGCCAGTAGGCTACAGAAGTACCTCCTTACACTTAAAGATATATAGTTTAACTTACATTTTATAATGGAAGTCAACTGGGGCTCTGATCAGGCGGAAACCTTGCCCCAATTTGCCCAATGGTTAGCAACTTCTGATCTACTGGGATTTTCTTGCACAACCATCTGTAGGGTTTACAGACAGAATGGTGAGGAAAAATAGAGAATATCCAGTGAGCAGCAACTCTGTGGCCGGAAATTCCTTGCAGGAGAATGGCCAGACTGGTTCGAGCACATAGAAAAGGCATCAGTAACTCAACTAACCGGGTTACAACAGAGTTATGCAGAAGGGTTCGGGTTAGAGTCATCCATGGTGGAAAAAGTACTCAAATGTTTTGATAAGTAAAAGTATCAATACTGCAATGTAGAAGTACTGCAATGTAGTGTTACAACTAAAAGTCCGGAATTCAAAATGTATTTGAGTAAAAGTATTTGTATAAAAATGTACTTAAAGTACCAAAAGTAGTAAGTGCTCATTATGCAGAATGTCTTCACAAGTTTTCAAATCTTTTGAAAATAGCAGATCTACAAGCTCACAACGTGTCGCATTGTAGATCTGCAATTTTCAATTAGCCGAAATATATTTAGAGCTTAAGAGGTTAATGTATGTTTAGTAATAAAAATATAAATCTACAAAGTAGCTAGAAACTAAAGTTCAAATAATTGTAGTGGAGTAAAAGTAACAATATTTTCCTCTGAGATGTAGCGGAGTAGAAGTAAAAGTACTGAACATTGGAAACACTCCAGTAGAAGTAGAAATTCCTGAAAAGTGTACTTAAGTACAGTACTTGAGTAAATGTACTTAGTTACTTTACACCACAGTCCACACGACACCGCACAGGCTCACCAAAATTGGTCAATAGAAGACTGGAGAAACGTTGCCTGGTCTGGTGCATTCTCTGTAAACCCTAGAGATGGTTGTGCAAATCGCCTTTCTTCCCCATTCTGATGTCTGGTCTGAACTGCAGCAGATCTTCTTGACCATGGCTACACGCCTAAACGCATTGGGTTACTGATTGGTTGATTAAAATAATTGTGATAACGTGCAGTAGGAGAGGTGTGTCTAAAAATGTATTAGTTTATTCATTTACTGTATTTATTTACTTTTTTCCAGTGAAAATTCTGTTAAGTCTCTTAGTGTGTTCATGGCTTGCCCGTTTTGTAATAACTGGTAATGTAGGAATTCAAGATACCGCTGCACTCGCTGATAAGGAACTTAATATTCTAAGCTAAATGTGTCAAACAAAAATGTGTTGCATAGTTTTAGCACCAACACCGTCATAAGAGGCTTAATTCTGAACCGGCCATGCATGCATGCTGAACACACGTACACACATCTGCCGTGCTGTGAAGCATCCAAACAACCAAACATCTGTGAATACCTTCCCTGCCAGCCGAGCCATGGTCTGATTTAAATGCAGCATGCGGTCGCATGTGTCCGCCGGTCTTTATACGTCTTTGGGGAAGGAGTTCCCAATGGGACAGTCATTTAGAAGGGATTCCCCTCTCATCATCATCGTCCTTGAGATCACAGGAACATCATCTGGGTGCCACGGCTGTGCAGTGTGCACACCTGCTATTCGCTGTGCATGACGGCGGTGCGAAACTAAAGTATAAATCACCCTTTAGTGTGGGTAAACCACCAGTCACTCAATAAGAGCATTAGCTTTTAAATCACTTTCAACCTGGAGTCCCCATGTCATTCATTCTAGGAAAATAGCCTATCAACAAGCTCACAACGCATAGCATCGTGACACGTTGTGAGCTTGTAGATCGTCTGTTTTCGCTATTCGTCGTACGACAAAGCATATAGGGCTTAACCAATTACTTTGGGCTTATTTTTTTGGGACTTTGAGCTTGTAGATCTGCTAATTTTTTTTTATCGCGAAAATGTGTGCACATCTTTGAATATATATTTTTAAGTGAACTTTTGTAAAATGTTTTGTTCCGGGGGCCTCCAGAAGCAAAGATTTGAGTTACAAATGTTTGCTTTAACAATATATATTCAAAGATTTGCACAAATGTTTTTTCAAAAATAGCAGATCTACAAGCTCGTACAAGCTCGTAACCCATTAAGACCTTCCCGGTCTTAATGGGTTACGTGGCTTTGGGTCTAGGATGCTAAATGGAAATGGATAGCCTGGAGGGGGAGGGAAGGGGTTAAAGAAAGAGAGCACAGACACAATCCCACGTTCTGCTCACAACATCGACACCCACTTCCAGGCGGCGGTCACGACGATGGCACTTTCCCTCTCTGCTCTCGTCCTCAGTAATGCCACAACATAGCTCGGCCATGGGCTCCATTCCAGGGATGCCGCTGGCTTTGCACACAAAGACGACCAGCGTGATGAGTAGGAGGAGATCTATAACCACTTATACCTAGCCTGAATATATCAGACTATAAGCAGTTCACTCAGTGAGTGAGTGGGCAGTCTACGGTCTGAAGCCAGGCTAACTTATACTCTCTATTCTAACAGACCTGACCTTACTTGGACTGCTTTTTCCCCCCCCATCTACACCAAATCTTCAAAAATAGCCAATCTACAAGCTCTGCTATTCAAAAATAGCAGATATACAAGCTCATAGCGTGCCGTGCTATGAGCTTGTAGATCAGCTTTTTTTTTATCATGAAAATGTGTGCAAAACTTTACAAATGTCTGTTATTTGAAAAAAAAACTCAAACCTTTTCATGTCAAGGACCACCCAAAATTATGTTTTTTGGCCACCTATCCCTATCAAAATGTGTTCTTCTAGGGACCCCCCAGAAGCAAAGATTTGAGTTAAAAATGTTGTTTCAAAAAATATATGTATTCAAAGATTTGCACAAATGTTCAAGATTTTTCAAAAATAGCCCAAATAGATATTTTGGGCTAATGCCCCCCCCCCCCCGAATATGGATGCTGGGGTTCAAGTGCTGGTTAAAAACGATGCAGGATGACAGATTGCCTAAAGAGTTTACATCCAAACCTCACTTTGGATGATGTAAACCCTTGGCACACGGCGTCAACATTCCTCCAGACAGCCAACACCATGTATAACTGTGGTATGCGATCTATGTGCTGTGCTGCTGCAGACTAGCCCCCCCCCCTACACATGCAGGGAGATCAGAAGCGTTAAGGTGTGAAGCCACGGGCAGCAGCAGCTACCAGGGTTAGTTGGAGAACGAACGCCGCGCCCCCCTGCTGTGACAGAGGAGCAGGACCAGAGGGCCAAGCAGGGCACCGTGCCAACTAAGCGCACACTGCTCTGTGTGTGTGTGTGTGTGTGTGTGTGTGAGTGTGTGTGTGTGTGTACGTACGGTATATACAGGTCACGGTGTGAGTACGAGGAGGTGTAGGTGAAAGTGTGTGAGTGTCAAGTGTGTGTAGATGCCGACGTGTGTGTGTGTGTGTGTGTGTGTGTGTGTGTGTGTGTGTGTGTGTGTGTGTGTGTGTGTGTGTGTGTGTGTGTGTGTGTGTGTGTGTGTGTGTGTGTGTGTGCATGATTGTGTATTTATGCATATTCATGAGGTGAATAATATACTGTGCATAATATCGTCACTGTCAGTTGGAAAGAAACCTTGTACTGTTTGTCCAAAACAGTTACTTTTCAGAAAATGGGGAGAAATGGATTCCAATGGATCCAATGTAGTTATTATTTAGTCACAAGCTAGATGATAATACTTGGGGAAAAACACTAAATATTTACAATAACCCTCAAGACACGTTTAACCACTTTCACTTTCATATAAACAAAATAAAAAATAACAAACATAGCAGATTCACAAGCTCGCAATGCGACACGTTGTGAGCCTGCAGATAGGCTATTTTTGCTACTTTTCTGTGACTCTGTATGGCGAAGTAGGGCATTCATTTATCAAAAAACATTAAAAGTTGGAATATGGAGATGCAAGGTTTCTGCCCGACAGCAATGATATGCATTTCCTGTGTGTGTGTGTGTGTGTGTGTCTGTGTGTGTGTGCCTGTGTCTGTGGATGACGCTACATAAACTAAAAGACAATGCGGGGAATAAATCTCTGTCTCTTTATCTCCGTCTCTTTGTCTCTTTGAATAAATAAGTCTCTGTCGGGTGGAAACCTCATATGTCAAAAACTGTTACTTTTCAGGATTCAAATTCAAAAGTATCAAAAGCAGCAGATCTACAAGCTCAAAACGCGTCGCTTCGCGGCGCGTTTCGAGCTTGCGGATCTGCTGCTTTTGTGTGACGCTGTACTATGATCACGGAGGGCGATCATTTACGAAGAAAAACACAAAAAGTTTAAATATGGACATAAGAGGTTTCTGCCCCCGACAGCAACGCTACAGTATAATGCACTCGCACTGTACTGAAAGAACTGGGTCCTGAGCCAGCGTGAAATGATTTATTCCTCCATAATAAAAGGATGGGGAAAAAGAAGGTGAGGTCAAGAGAAACGCGGAACTCGGTGAACTCGGCTCTGAACCGAAGAGGCAGTGGACCAGGGAACAGTATGAGGATGACCACGTAAACACGACCCATGTTTTCAGAAAACCTCAATTTTGTATTTAAAGAAATTCCTGAAATGACACTTTTCCGGTTAAAAAAGAAAAAAGGTATAACAACGTATAGGCTTTCCCGGTCTTAATGGGTTAATGAATAAAAGTAATTTTGTCCAATCTGTATGGTAGAGTATGTTGATCCAACATAACTTATACAATTGTGGTGGTTGTATTTTGTCTCCCCCCATTTAGATCGTGTCAAAGGTCATGTCTCACCTGGACACAGGATCTGACAAGACTTTTGACCTGACCTCAAGATTCAATTTATCCCCCAAGCAAGCAGTCAGGCTCTATTAGCACATGGTAAACATGTCAGCACTCGCGCAGGAAACCGGGTTCAAATCCGGGGTAGAAGAGGAAAGTAATGTCTTTACATTGTTACGCGATACACACAATAACTCTGTTTTATGCTTTGGTTGCTTCATGTGCTTTATCACACAAAAGTGTGTGATGATAGATAGATCAAAACTGTCACATTTCACATCCGCAATTATTCTCTCAGTGGTTGTCAGCTACTGACAATCACTGGCACACACACACCACCAGAGCTGTAAGAACAGAGCAGGCAAGATTTAGACAAACCCCACCCTCCTGGGGTTCTGAGTTCTAAAGGCTGTGTTCAACAGCCTAATGGGGATCCTAGCAAATAAACAAACAAACAAATAAACAACTCTCCAGTCACTCATAGCATGATATAACAAAATCAAAACTTTTATTTCATCTTCGAAAACAGACAGACCTAGTTTCAAACCACCTTTTTGAGTCGTGTGATAATAAAAAGGTGCACTGCGGCTGCATAATTAATCAGAAGTGATCACAAATTTTGGATTTTATGTTTCACAATTATGGTTGGCAATTAAATCAAACGGTTATACGTGTCAGCTGTTGCACCTGGTCTCCTTACACAAGGATTAAATAACCAGAACATTGTGCAAAGCATAACATCCATTAGGGCTCTCAGAGGAACAATACAACCGCAGAAACAATTAGCCTAAATACTATTTGACCACAAATGTGGCACAGAGATGCACAATAACAAAGCAACAAAGACATTAAGAAATGTTAGGACATCTTTAGTTCCAACAAAAATCATCACTAACGATTGATTAATAATCGTGATTACAATATTAAAGCCTCACTATGTAACTTTCTTTTTAATGAATAAAATGTAATTTTGTCCAATCTGTATGGTAGAGTATGTTAATACAATATAACTTATACAATTGGGGTGGTATTTAGTCTCCCTGCTCTTCTATTGAGACATTTAGATCATGTCAAAGGTCATGTCTCACCTAGACACAGGATCTGACACAAATTATGACCCGATGGTCAAGATTCAATGTATCCCCTGAGCAAGCAGGCCGGCTCTATTAGCTCAATGGTAAAAATGTCAGCACTTGCGCAGGAAACCGGGTTCAAATCCGGGGTAGAAGAGGAAAGTCACATAGTGCTGCTTTACGCAAAACTAATTATAGTTTTAAACCATAATAATCGTGCAGCTCTAGAGTAGAACTACTGTAGAAGAATGTGTTCAACCCTTTATCCCCGTTTCACACGATGCAATGCAGGATTCAGAGAATAGCCGTTTCAACTTTAACCCACTACACCACACATAACTAGCAACCCCCAGTGGCATTGTGGGTAGACAGGAAGAGGTTACAGTAACAAATCCTCGACTAGGGGGGAAGCGGGCAGTCAGAGCTTCCTGAGACGACGGTTAAGCAACGAGAACGCTGTCAAAGAACACAGAACGGCCCACATTCAGCCCAAGTAAACACTTTAAAAAGGTTGACCCTGACATTATTACTTCCTGTATCCCTCCAAACCGCAGAGACAAAGCACAGAGCCTGATCTTATTGGCAGAGAGGATATGAAATCGTTGCTGTCGGGCAGAAACCTCATATCTCCATAATTTGAACTTTGTGTGTAAATGAACGTCCTACTTGATCATACTACAGCGTCACACAAAAGCATCAGAAGTAGCAGATACACAAGCTCGAGATTGTAGATCTGCTACTTTTGCAACATTTGAATTTGAATCTTGAAAAGTAACAGTTTTGTTTTTTGGACATATGAGCTTTCCACCCGACAGAGACTAAATGATGCTTGTATGTGTGATACTGTACATTCTTAAGGTTTTTAATATGGCCAAAGCATATTGCAACTCAGTGGCAGCAGGGCCTTCTAATCTGACGCAGTACAAGAGGACAGGTTGTTGTGTGTGTCACAAGTTTGTTGCCATCGCCTTGGGATTTCTGAATAGTCCAGTATTTGTTGTGTCTGAGAGGGAAAAGCCATTTAAATGTAGATGACTAACAGCTCCTAGCTTTCTCTGTGTGTGTGTGTGTGTGTGTGTGTGTGTGTGTGTGTGTGTGTGTGTGTGTGTGTGTGTGTGTGTGTGTGTGTGTGTGTGTGTGTGTGTGTGTGTATATCTCTTTCCCATGTTACTTAATGCTGTCTCCCTCTCTCTCGTGAAATCAAAGCTGTGCGAGTGGCCGGCGATGCCGAAAAACAACAACGAGAGATGAATAAATGAACATATCACATTATTTCAAAAATGGTGTCATTAAACATTCATAGGGAAGCATCTGTGGGTATTTTGTTATTAAAAAGGTCCTAATCCTTTCACGCCCAAGAAGGATAGAGTAAACAAGGTCAACAACTCTAGTGGTTATATCTGATGCAAAACTGGCAATGGGGAATAGAGTCTGTGCATAATGTAGGCTTAATTACATGTTTTATTTATGTACAGCACTCAACATATGGAAGCAAAAGAGCACCTATTTACTCACAAATGGAGTGTACACGCACACGCACACACACACAGTTGGGAATAGGATCCGGAACTGGATGAATCGGAGGAACGGGATCCAACATTGAGGAACTGGAATCGGTTCCACTTCCATCACATTCGGCACCGTTTCTGGAACCGGTTTCATTCAAAAGAATTACATATCATGTGGTCCTCACACTTTTTAAATTTCAAGGACCACCATAACTCTGAGAGTGTACAAATGGAACCAAATGGACCCTTATGGGTCCATTTGGTTCCATTTGTACACTCTCAGAGTTACAGACCTGTAAGGGTCCATTTGGTTCCATTTGTACACTCTCAGAGTTACAGACCCTGTAAAGGGTCCATTTCGAACACCCTATATAGGAATCATTAAAGGGACCCATTAAGGAATCGGACCGTTAAGAGGGAATCATTAAGGAACCTTAATCGTTAAAATCCCAACCCTACACACTACACAGTACACACACACACACACACTTCCAAAATACTACAAGGCAAAATAATGGACCCTGGAGGGCTCTCCCCAAAGCCTTTCAGAAGCAGCATTAAAATGTCAGCATATATATAAAGTTCTAGCTCTAGTGCTTTCACCACCACGGGCTTATTACTAATCACATTCAGTAGCCCTGGCTGCACCGCTCTATGAAAATACTGACTCTTGTTTAGACTGTATTGACATTGTTCAGTAAAAGATTAGTCTCTTAACAGTCTAGCAGCAAATGCTTACAGTGTAGAATCTACATGGGTAAGACATGTGATGTTCATCCATCTCTGAACGTCTAAAATGTTAACCCGTGAAGACTTGAGGCCAATTCTACTAATGCCTTAGAAATCAGTCTCACAGGTTCAAGATCTTTCAAAAGTGTTTAAAAAAAATAGCAGATGTACAAGCTCGCAGAGCGACACAAAGTGACACGCCGTGAGCTTGTAGATCTGCTATTTTTTATGCAGAAATCTGAAATGACACAGCTGCTTTCCCAGTTTAATGGGTTAAATTACTGTGTAGTGTGTGGCATAGACTTGTGTATAAGATGTTCTGAATCTACATACTATTATGGTATATGTACTGTATACGAATAGGATATAATGAAACTTCATTGGATCATTTTATGGTTCTTTTTGAACAGACATCACCATGCGGCAGCATTCCGTCTGCGGCAGACTTGTCAATTCAGTCGAATAAGGCAGCTAAGCAATTCCATATCTTAACCCTCTAACAATATGCTGCTTAAACCAATAACCGGGCACATGGATCATATTATATGACGAGAGCTTCGGATTTGAAGCTGCTAAACCCCTGATATTTAATATTCCTCATGGCATACAGTAGGTCCTATGACGGCCACAGACATTCACAGCTCAATGAATGCCAGTGGATTGGATCTCCTATGTTGCTTTTAGTGTGTGAGAAACATGTTCAGATGTGGAAGATGCCCTGTTCTGTGTGAGAGAGGAGCTGCAACGATGCGAGTGCACTACCACTACAGTACACTACACACAATAAAGTGATGTGCAACTGTGATTTCATACATTCATTCATACGTGCAACATACATATCCAAAAATACCCAATTCCTTCAAGCACAAAGGACTGGGT
Source organism: Gymnoscopelus braueri (assembly GCF_963280865.1). Classification (NCBI taxonomy): domain Eukaryota; kingdom Metazoa; phylum Chordata; class Actinopteri; order Myctophiformes; family Myctophidae; genus Gymnoscopelus; species Gymnoscopelus braueri. The sequence goes on from NC_137620.1 coordinate 19,336,501, forward strand.
AACAACACTATTTATAAGCATTATAACTGTGATATTCATGTGTCCGATATTTAATATGCCATGTGTTGATTGCTTAGTTAAAAAGCTTAACAATGTACCTTGATGGTGCTATGTATGTCTTTATGTAAATGTAATCAGGTGATGGACAGGTTTAAAAGGGGAAGCAAAATAGTGAGATGGTTTTGGTACATTATTTTCCCCCCTCACACCTCAAGGCTGCGTTTTTAATATTATGCTTCATTAAAGTATACGTTATTGAAAAAAATCATGTTTTACCCCAACCCACAATCAATTCATGCATAGCCTACATACCAGCCATACTGGCTGCTGTGTTCCACTTACAAAACACAACAAAAGGACTATTCAGGTGTCTATTGTTTGCATCGTGCCTAGTGGTTAAGGTGTCTAGTGAACAGGCAAGAGCATTATTGGTTTATTGCTGTCTGGTCTGACTTGCCTCATTGTTCAGCCAACAACCTACAGATCATATACATACATGTCGCTACATCAGCCAGTCAGTCTACGATGGTCTCAATCGATTCAGTCACAACAATATGTATTCTTAAAAATACCTCCTCCTCTAGACATGATCATCAAACTGCCAATGTTCAAAACATATCATGGATGGATGTAGCCTTGCTTGGATCAAGACTATTACATATGTATATATATGCATAAAATACATCTATGATAGTCTTGATCCAAGGCTATCATGGATGTAAAGTGACAATGCATCTATCTGTGATGAATGTGGTACAATGTATCAATCTGTGGCGAATGTGATACAATGCAACAGGCTCTGCATACATCAGAGGGGCGATAAGGGGGTTTGTAGAGCAGAATGATAGCCGATCTACAAGCTCATATTCGTGCCGCGCTATGAGCTTGTAGATCTGCTATTTTTTTTGAAAAATAGAGACACAGGAACTGACAAAAGGCATGTGATCTCATCTCCAACTAGTCCATTCGGTTGTAAGATCTAGAACGCCCTGCATGGCTTGATCAGACAGGCTGACACACACACAACATAGATGTCACGGTGTGTTGACAACAACATTCCTCCAAATCATGACAGGACATCATGATCATCCTCCTCGGCGACAGACAGACAGACACAGACACAGACACAGACAGACAGACACAGACAGACAGCCAGCCAGCCAGCCACCCTGGCCGTGTCAACCCCTCTCTTACCTGGGCACACAGCTGGGCGAGGAGCGGTCCACCTCCCAGGTGGCGTAGAGGTTCATGTGCACCGGGCGGCCGGAGGAGGAGATGGTGGTGACCGGCTTGGAGGGCTGCATGTGCGGGGAGGGGACCCCGCCGCCACCGGTGGTCCGCGGGAGCCCTCCTCCTCGCTCCGACATCCTGGAGGCTGGAGGACGGTCGATCGACACACAGATATATATACGATGATCACCCGATGCTGTTCTGTGTCTCGCAACAATGTGTCCCTCCTGCTCGCCGACGCGGGAAGTGCTGGCGGGCGATCGAAAGTTGATCCGATTTCTACTAATCGCGAGCTATAATAACGATAACATTACCGTGTCAGCGTCTTCTTCTTCTTCTCTCTCTCCCTCCCTGGTTCCCTCTCTCTCCCTGGTTCCCTCTCTCTGTCTCTCTCCCTTCTGACTCAACTTCGCTATGGTTGGTGTTTATCGCTGGTTGCAGGAAGCGGAAATTTCTCCCCGAAGTGAGTCGCACACAATGAGCAGCAAAAGGAGCTACGCCTCTAGTTAAAGACGCATGACTCCCTTTGCAGAGAGGCAGAGAGAGACACACACACATACACACGCGCACGCACGCACTCACACACACACACACACACACACACACACACACACACACACACACACACACACACACACACACACACACACACACACATACACTTACAGTACACACACACACACTTAGAGAGAGAATGAGACACACACACACACACACACACACACACACACACACACACACACACACACACACACACACACACACACACACACACACACACACACTATGAGGCTTGATTCACACACACACACACACACACACACACACACACACACACACACACACACACACACACACACACACACAGACACACAGACACACAGACACACAGCTCTCATTCTGTGTGTGTGTGTGTGTGTGTGTGTGTGTGTGTGTGTGTGTGTGTGTGTGTGTGAGAGAGAGAGGGGGTGTAATAGGGATACTTAAATAATATTTAATAAATGTTTTAACATTGATTGAAAGTTTGCAATTATTCCAAATGCCTTGTGGCAAATATAGCTGATACTTCTAGTAATAATTGACTAATATGGTCATATCGAGTTTCATATTGGACAATAAGCCCCATTGTAAGACTGACTGCTTGTGGTTATCTTGATAGCCAAACGGGAAAAGGAATCAATGCCAATAGTAACCTACACTGGCAGATTGCCAACAGTGGGATCGATTGAAAACCCGTTGAGAAGACATCTAAAACCATTTGGGTTATTTGCTTTCAGGGGGAATTTCAGTTTGGATTTGAGGCTGATCCCTCAGTCACACACAAAGAAATATAATGGCATTTCCCAGACAGTGATAGTGCCCTGGCTGTGACAGAGTGAGTAAGACCAGTGTGCTTGTTGTTTTTATGATAAAAACCAGTCAGGTGTTTTCTGAAAATATTCTTCCCACCAACTAAGTCATCGTTTCTTCCCCTGGCTGTCAACACACACATAGGGGCTACACACACACAGTGGTGTGTGAGGGAGGCAGACCAGAGAGAGAGAGAGGGGCTGGCTGAGGGGGTGAGTGAGGCCTGTACCCTCACCCAAGGGTTCCCAAACTAGTGGTGTGGTTCTCAACCTTTTCAGGCCCCCCAAAATAATCATATTTTAACTGGGGACACCTCAAAATAATCATATTTGAACTGAGAACCCCCCAAAATAATCATATTTGAACTGAGAACCCCCCAAAATAATCATATTTTAACTGGGGACACCTCAAAATAATCATATTTGAACTGAGAACCCCCCAAAATAATCATATTTGAACTGAGAACCCCCCAAAATAATCATATTTTAACTGGGGACACCTCAAAATAATCATATTTGAACTGAGAACCCCCCAAAATAATCATATTTGAACTGAGAACCCCCCAAAATAATCATATTTGAACTGGGGACCCCCCCCCCCCCAACCCTGAAAAGCACTTGTAATTGTAGGAGTTGAGGCATTACATTTAGTTTGACTTGGTTCCACGGATAAATATTGCCTTGTAGATCGTCTATTTACACAATGTTTTCCACTTTCTTATGTAATATTTGACTATGGTATTAAAAAGGTCTTAAAAGTCATTCAATTGTAACTTTAGAAATGTGCAGATACCCTGTATACACTTATACTGTATGTTAGTTTGTTTACTGTTGAGTGAGAAAACAATGTTGCACACCTCAAAATAATAAGTCAATACTTTTCAAGCTGTCCATTTGGACTGTTTTTATTTATGTTTTATTGTTGAATGTAATTGTATGTTTTTCTATGGACCATGAGTCTGCAATAAAGACATTCATTCATTCAATAACACTGCTCTCACCCACCCTGACAAAAGGTTCAAAACCGGTACCTGTCTACCGATAGACAACTTTCGTTATGTCAACATGACCGTGTTTGCACTTTTGCATCTGGGTAATATTTTGTCATCATTACTGCCAGGAAGAGGCACACTCCAGTCAGAAGAACAGCAGGTGTACGTCACGGTGTGTGCACGCTCTCCGTTTGAAATATGAGGTCGTTATGCACGACTACAAGTCATGAATGTATAGAAAATGAATCATGGTCGACAATCACTCAGGCAGTCGCAGCAGAAGTACAACTTGCTGACTAAGAGGTGACGTGGTTCTGTAGGCACTTTGTCACGCATTTGTCCCTAAATGTCACCTGACTGAAAGTGTGCCAATGATTACCGATGGCACCTTCCGAGGAGTTCGCTTGAGCTCAGGACATTTGGAACTTAAAGGAGTAGTTCACCCATAAAATGACTTGTTTTCTATCAATTACACAACCCCATGAAGCCTTGAATTCATGGAAATGTTTTTGTCCCATTCCTGAGCCAATGATTTGATGACTGGCGGGTAGTAGACTCACATTGTCGGACTCAAAGAATCTCCTATTGAACAATGACCCGCCAAGTTATTGGCTTAGGAATTCGACAAAAAAAATCTCCATGAATTCAAGGCTTCATGGGGTGTGTAATTGATAGAAAATATGTCAAGTTTGGGTGAACTACTCCTCTAACTCTTCCCCTCCATTAGGGACAAGCAGAGCTAAACATTGGTATTTGGCACCACATCTGTATGGTTGTATCGGTATTGCACAGACATTCACGTGAAGTGTACTATACTCCACTCAGCGGATAAAGAGATTACAATCAGGGGGATTAAAATGTAAGAATGGTAATAATCCCAATCTGCCATTTAAGATGCAGTTGGGCAGTTTGGAAACGTCATCATAAAGCGAGGTTTAGCTCTACTACACACTGACAGTACACAGACGAGCTGATCCAACAAACTCGGTAACTATTAATGAGGCGCTGACATGGGCAGGCAACACTGTCGGACTGGATTTAGTTTGGGAACTTTTATAACAAGGGCTTATTGAATAGTCGTTACAGTAATTCATTACTACAAAACTTGTGTATACGGTAATCTCTCTCAAAAACACACACCTCAGGGTGTTGGCCAAGTGATCAACTGACACCTATTCATAATGGAAAATCATATGTGCCAATAGATGAAGTCATTGCGTCTCGGGGAGCCAGCCAAGCCTCATTCGACAAGTTCCATTTAGGCTACACAGTGTTTCTTCCTTGACTTTTCTATTTCAGACATTCTTTCAACTCATGAAGTCTGTCTGTGAAATAACTTGCAAAGCCATCAACATGCCTCAGTGCTGATATTTTCCTGCCAATACGTTTGTGGACAACTGTTGGTGGCTACCTGCTAAAGCCCCCGGACAGCTATAACACACAGAGCCTGTCTACAATGATGCAGTGGGGAACACATTCCTGCATTGTGTGTGTGAACCAGTGACCGAGTATGCATGTGGTTGTTTCAGCTATTTAGGTCACTATGTTTCTTAGCCAGTCAGGTGACTTGTCACAAACAAGGTGTCCTCTGTCCCCCTCAAGTGGACGAACCATGATCTACACCTTGTTATTTTGTCAGTCAAAACAAACGCTTGACTTTTTCCCCTCAGGCTCAGGGCTTTATCAACTAAGGAAAGGCAAATACTGTCAGGTGGAAACCTCATATGTCCAAAACTGTTCAGGATTCAAATTCAAAAGTAGCAGATCGACAAGCTCAAAACGCGTTTCGAGCTTGCAAATCTGCTACTTTTGTGTGACGCTGTAGTTTGATCAAGTATGGCGTTAATTTACAAAAACAGTTATAATATGGAGATAAGAGGTTTCTGCCCGACAGCAACGATATACCAGTTTCTCCGGGTGTGTAACGATGTGCAAAATGAGCAAATGGCGCATTTATGGTCATCACAATTTGAGTTGCACGACAGGGAAGAGAACAATGCTTAACTGATGTCACATCATTTATTTACAAACAAAAAAAGTATCAGAAAAGCACAGCTACAACGTGGATAAACAAATATTTTAGATGTAAAAAAACGACAAAACAAAATGGAGGAAATACCGTAGATGTCACAGATTCCACATGACAGGGTTTACGTTAGGTATTGTATTAAGCATATATTTAGCGTTTAAAATGACAGGACAGAGATTTGTTGTCACTGGTCTAATCAGATGGCTGGTGTCACATTCTGCTGTGTTCTGTGTTAAAATGTGGATACCGTCCACCAGTTTTTCTTTTGTGTAACTTCCTCTTTGCAACACTTCCTCTTGTGTGTGTGTGTGTGTGTGTGTGTCTCTGGGCGCTGGATCTAGAACTTGAACTCCTTGTATTTCTTGGCACCTCCTCTTGTGTCCTGAGGCTGGGCCTTCCTCTTCTTTTGCTGTGTGTGGAGAGAGAGGAGGAGGAGGAGGAGGAGGGAGGAGTAGAGGAAGATGAGTAGAGGAAGAAAAGAGACGGGGAGACCAGGATGAGAGAGAGAGCGAGTGAGCAAATGACACCATTACAATCGAGTCCAACTTCATATATAGAGCACATTTAACCACTTAGCATACCTATTCTGGGCGAACCGTTGGCAAAAACAGCCAATCTAAGCTCGCGAAATGTCGTGAGCTTGTTGATCGGCTATTTCTGGCAAAGAGAACTGGTGTAGATGGCGAAAAGGAGGGTGCCTAGTATGGGGCCCCGGGGGACTCTGGTCAACTAAGTAAGTAGTTAAAAACAAGTTGTTCAATCAAATGTCATCACATAGGAAAATAAACAAAACCTTGTACGTCCTGTTCACCCATTAACTCTATAACTGACAAAGACGTTTATAAACGTCTTTGGGCCTTCAGCTATTGCCTGCCAAAGACGTTTAAAAACGTCTTTGAAAAAAAAAAAAAAAAAAAACGTTTTAAAAAAAAAAAAAAATTCTAAAAAGATTCTCTAATTATTTAAGATTGACACCTTTTCGATATTCCAAACGAATAAGGAGATAACAATTCCCAAAGATTTGCTGCTCCATCCACTTCAATGTTAAAATTGAAACGGACAAACAATTCACAATGTTTTTTGGTTTGAAACTACTGGTTTTGAGCTATTTTCAAACATCAAACAACACATGACAACAAGGTCAAATTGACCTCGTTGACATTTGTGAAACCACACCTGAATCTCATCTGTGATTAGAAATTATCTGGGATCAATCATACTGGAGAAAAATATTCTGTGGCTATGCGAAAAGGTACCAAAATGGGTCAAAACCCTGGCAGAGGCTACAGACTTTTTGAAAAAACTCTGGCAGGGTAAGAGTTAAGACCGGGAACGCTGCGTCATTTTAGATTTTTTAGCTATAACCATTATTTTATACTTTCGCTATTCAAAAATAGCGGATCTACAAGCTCATAGCGCGACACCGAGTGCCGCGCTATGAGCTTGTAGATCTGCTATTTTTGAAAAATCTTGAACATTTGTGCAAATCTCTTTAAACACATATTTCTTTAAACAACATTTGTAACTCAAATCTTTGCTTCTGGGGGGTCCCTGGGACAACATAGTTTTTACAAATGTTCGCTTTAAAATAATACTTGTATTCAAAGCCTTTTCAAGATTTTTCAAAAATAGCAGATCTACAAACTCATAGCGCGGCACTGACTCAGTGCAGCGCTATGAGCTTGTATATCTGCTGTTTTTGAATAGCCAAAGACATTTAAAAATGACAGAGATTGCGTTCCCTTCCCGGATTGAATGGATTAAGGGCCAGTCCACACCAATGCAACTCCTTGCAACATGCAACTACTTGCAAAACGGTTTTGTTGCCAGGAGTTGCGTCTAGTTGCAATGATGCGGTCTGCCCACCCCCCCCACCCCCCGAAGTAAAAAAAAACAAAAACTGCCATCTCATTCACTCCTCATTCAACTGTAGTACTGTACAGCGCTACACTGTGACCCTGCACGTCGTATATCCTGCACGTCGTGTGACCTCTGGCTGACCAGGGTAGCCGCTGCATTTGGGTGGGTCCCAAACATGACCCACTTTCTCTGTGCCCAATGACCACAGCAGGTCAGCTCCTGTTATTGGGTTTAAAACGGGCAGTCAGAGGGCTTATCTCCCCGTCGGACTGATAAGAGGCTACACTGCACCCTGGTCTGACCTTCCGGCTCAAATGCTGTTATTGTTATTGGAGTAGAAGGACCATATTTTTACAGTCTTAAAAGTCGTAGAGTAGGAGGATAATAACACAATTATGAATGATCACATAGCAACCAGTGTTCTGCTACTGCCTGAAAACCACACAACACTTGCCTTTGGTAGAATGTATTTGTTGTGATTTTCTTCTTTAAAATAAAGAAATCAGGATATTAATTCCGCTTAAAAATAATAAAATAAATTGCTATAGTTGTCCATTAGGGGTGGGGTGGGTACACACTGGGTTAGCCTCGATCTCCAGGCTTTTATTGTTTAGTTTTGCTAAAAAATAAAAGCCAGGCCCAGCGCGTCGGTGTACTCGGTATGAGGAAGTGTTTCATTTCCCAACCAACCAGAGTGCAGTGGGCGTCGCTCGTAATGTTGTGTTAAGGGGGCGGGGGTTGACGGACAGATCGGTGAACCAATGGGATCAGGCGCAATCTCTCGCCGGTTCTATACACCCGCCCCTCTATACACGAAATCAGGAGCGTTGGTTACATGGGACACATGCTGCTTTTTCTACCACAGCACATGCACCACAGTAATAATGACTTAATTTTAATGTCAACTTTATCCTGTTCAATTTATCCAACATATGGCTAAAATATCCAATGTTGCTGGCCACCACAAAATCTAAAATATCAGCATCAAAACACAATGCGGCTTTATATTCTACACCCATAGTTAAGTTTCATTTTAATTGATTTAGCTTTTAAAAGAATTCAAAGGCGTTGCTTTGATTCCCATCTATAAACACTCTCTCCTTTCCATCGCTCACATATATAACCATGCTGTCTCTCTCTCTCTTCGATCCCTTGCATCTATAACCATGCTCTCTCGCTCTCTTCCAACCATAACCATGCTCTCTCGGTCTTCCGTACCTTCTGCTTGGCGGCGTGCTCGGCCACCATGTCACTGAAGTCCTCCTTCTCCACCTGGGCCTGCTGTTCTCGTACGTGCTCCTCGTACTTCTGCGTCATGGCCATGGGGTCCAGCTCCAGCTCCTCGGGGGCCAGGGCCACCTCCACCCCCTGGGACTCCTGACCTCCTGCCGCCTTGCGACCAGCCATGGCCTGGACGGACGAGGGGGAAATAACAAAAGGAACAAAGTTTAGATACAGAGACAGTGAGAACCACCCGTTATGGAATTTTAAATAAACAAAAAACATCAAAACGAATACACGCTGAAATGTTGTTGAATGATTAACAACAATTCCACAAAACAGGGTTCCCTCTCAGGATTCTGAACATCATTTTCCAGAACTCTGCCCCACACCTAGTATATCAAGTCATTATCATACAGTATAAATTGTAATAATACTGTGTTGTAACACATACAGGACGTTTTAGTGGTAAAATTATTAATTTGTTAATTTAATAACATTTTAGTAAGAGTAGTTTGATAGCATGTTGTTTAGACAGTTTTTTGAGTGTTGGGTAATCATATTCAAGTTCAAGATGTCTTTGAGGGTTCAGATAACTTTGTGACATAATTTGTCAAAATCAATCGTATAGATTAATTGAATAGTCAAAAAACATATTGACAGTTTAATTGATTCAGAAAATAATGAGTTTGGTATAATTTGTTGCAGTCTTATGTTTTGGATGGTTTAGAAGACAGTGCTAAAAATAAGAGGCAAAATTAAGGCTCTTTTAGCTGCTACTGCTTTCACTTGCAGAAGTGGCAAGATGAAGATTCAATGAGGATAAAAGCTACTAAAATACTTGATGGTTCAAGATACAAGATGTGAAGTGTAATGACCTACAAAAGGTTTAGGCTGTTTAGTCCTACTCATCATGTTGCCCCAGAGACAAACAACCTTATGAACCAAATACACTATTTTTTATGATGACCAAGTATCCACAGCCAAGTTCTTTTCAGCACCGCAGCCTCTGCACTACAGCCATAATGGGAATGGAACCATGTCTAAAAATACACCCAACACAAGCACTGCTGGTGCTTTAAATTAAAAGAGACGACACTAGACTGAATGTACGACAGTATGTATACCTACTGCTAGCTTGTGTTAGGTGTAATCTGGACCCAGCTACCCTTAGCCACATGTTTTGGTCGTGCCCTAGACTGACTACATTCTGGACGGAGGTATTTAATACCTTTTCATATATGTGTAAAGCAACTATAGACCCCAATCCAGTGACTGCATTGTTTGGTGTTCTCCCACAGGGAACACCAATAGCGACTCACCAAGCTGAAGCTATAGCCTTCTCCTCTTTACTTGCTAGACGACTGATATTGTTCAGTTGGAAAAAAGCGGCTCCGCCATCCCACAAACAGTGGGTGGCGGATGTTATGTCACATCTTAAACTTGAACAGCTTAAATATACGATCAGAGGCTCCACTCAGAAGTATACTAGAGTCTGGCAACCGTTCCTGTCATATTTTGAGGAGGTGTATTCTACTGTTGCAATATAGCCATTGCAGTATAGCCTTTTGCCTTTCTCTCACACAGCTGCTAAAAACATAACATTTCGTGATATACAACAAAGATGAGCATTCAGTTTGGTTCAACATTTCCAAGCTGTAAATAGACGCATTTTACGTGATAAAATACGTCGATTATTTGTCAACTAAAACTGTATTCAATGAATTGAATGTCGGTCGAATTTCACGCCCAACTGACTCATGTATTGAATATGCATGCATGTTTGAGCGTTCACATGTCAGAATGTCAGCCATTACATAACTGTGCTTGAGGGGATGGGGGTTGTGCTGATAAACTATATGTCTGTGTAGGTGTGTAGAATTGCATTCGAACCGTGCGCACATTAGCGCTGGTATGTGTAGAATGCGCAAAAATTAAGCATTTGATGACACGTGTTGCATGAGCACGCACACAAACACTCAGGAAACGCTCATGCAGCTCGATAACTTGATTTATATACTTAGCTAATTGCCAGTGTTGCGTGCTGAAAGCAGCAGATCTACAAGCTCGCGATGTGACGCCTTGTGAGCTTGTAGATCTGCTATTCTTGGTAAGTGTGCAACTTATTATAAATCTGATCACACTCACTTCCTGACACACACCTATACATAAAAGGCAAAAAGGGGGGAGGGGAAAGGCCACTTGTGGAAAAGATTTAAAAGCCTTTATTGAATTGGTCAGTGACCCTGATGAAGGCTGTGTTCCGTAATGCGTAGGTGCATTCTTTTTTATTCTTTCCATGCAGTAGACAATTCAATAAAAGCTTTTAGAATTTGTCACAAGAGTGCCTCGGTTTTTCCCCTTTTTTGCCATTTAACTTTGTCACCCTTCTACCGAAGAACACCTTGTTTTGGGATTTTGACTATTTGTCAAAAAGATGCGCTCCTTTCCCGTTTTCTCTACACATCTATACCCATGGATAAAAGCAAAATAAAATCTCACGACTGAGTCCTAGTGTGAAGGGAGCCCCCCACACTAGCACCGTTTCAATCAATTATGATGTTTTAGTAATATTGTTCCTGCTGTTCTACATACTGCCAACCAGGTGAAGAAATCACAGATTGAGGCTTTAGCCTTTGGCTTTTACGAAATATCTGAGACTATTAGGGTTTTATGGAAGATGCTTCTGAACATAGCACATATTGCTAGTTTGCCCACTTCAAATGCTCTAATGTTTTTTTAAACAATTACAGAAAATAGCCTATCTACAAGCTCTCAATGCGTTGCATTGAGAGCTTGTAGATCGGCTATTTTGAAAGCGCAACTTTAATCCATGTATACATATTCTCTCTCACACACACACACACACACACACACACACACACACACACACACACACACACACACACACACACACACACACACACACACACACACACACACACACACACACACACACACACACACACACACACACACACTGTCTCCCTTACCCCTGACATCTCGTAGATGTGTGTGGAGGCCATCATGGCCGATCCAACGTTGCCAGTTCTTCTCTCTGGGAGAACCGTGAACAGCTGGGGCGTTTCATTCCTGCACAACACGAACACAACTGTCAAATAACGTATAAACCGCTACTTCCTGCATATTTTAAAAAGGTCAAATGTAACCACTGGGAGTTAGTTTTCATATCAACTTGAATTACACCCATAAGCATACTTGTCCTAATGTCTTCTGTGTTTATGTATGCTTATAAGACACATTTGGTGAGCAGCCAACTTTATGCACAAAAAGAAGTCCTGTTCATGTTGGCTGTGGTGGGTTAAGTTTCTAATCTAATCTTGGCATGTACTCTACAAGTGTTTTAAGCCGCTATGCAACCATGATTTGAAGTTCTGTGCTTCTGACATCCGTTTCCCTACAGCCATCACATTCAAGAAATGTCAAACATTACATTATGAATGAATATCATCTCATCAATCAATGACTTCTGCAATCTTTAGCGTTATTTACAGTCTTTGACTGTCTGCCCTTTGCTACTCCGTCTGTCTTGAGAATGTATCACTAATGTATACAAGAAATAATATTAGAACTTTTAGTAATGTCAGATATTACCATTATGTGGGAATATTGGCAAACCCTATACACTTCAAACTGTTAGATAACATTTTTGTATGAATTATGAAGATGATACCGTTTTGTGCCATGTGTCATTATGAACAGACCACTCACCCATCCATGGCTTCCTCAATCTTCTTTTTCCTCAGCTCAATCAGCTCTGGGGTCTCCATGCCGGCAGGAACAGACGCGAAGCCCCCTGGGGTGATCAGACCACTGGAATGAACACACACACACACACACACACACACACACGCGTACATATTAGTCATAAGATGCCATGAAGTAAGACAGGTGGATGCAAGCACACATCCAAATAAAGAGAACACCAATGATAGCTTAACCACTTACCACTGTTAAAAAAAATAGCTAAATTAGCCAGTCAACAAGCTCACAAAGTGTCGTTTTGCAGTGCATTGTGAGAGCTGCTACTTTATTTTTATTATTTTTTATGTTAGCCTGTGACAATGACATGCCAAAAATAGGGACGCCATGTTGAAAATGGTTAATCTCTTAACTACCAAAACAAAAGCAGTTTGTCCTTGCTTTATGTGCAGGCACATCTGTTAAGAAAGTAAGGAAAATCACACACTCAATGGTCTTGCATGAACAATAAGGGAAAGTCTTATGGTTGCATGGCGAGAGAACCTTCTACACAAACATGTACAATAGATAGATACACGTGGGGAAAAACATTATGTATGCACAGACAAACACACAGACACCGAGACCAAATAAGACGCACCCAGAAACGCAAGTTACACAACCCATCAAAGGCAGAACCACCTTTTCCAGTCTAAATGCTAATGAGACTAAATGTGCACCAATCTCGAGTGTTTGAACCCCCAATTACATGGTAAGTTATGTTAATGCCTGGCCACGGTACAGTGTGTGCCTCTGAACTCGTGATTTCACTGAGCGCTAATTTGCCTTTTTAGCTCGTTAAATATTTGTCCGTATTTAAATATTGACAAAATGAATGCTGAATATTTATTCCCCGCAGCTCATTGAACAGGCATGCGACACTTTCCAGTGTTCACATGGTGGTAATGAGCTTGAGATGTTTGGTGGAAGAATTCATTTCCCCTGAAGCTATTTCTATCGAAATTTAAGGTTTCCAAATTGCACGGTGGTAACCATAAACATAAATAAATAAACAAATAGCTAAAACTGGTGTTCACAGCTTGGTTATCAAAAATACAACAACAAAGTATCACATGCTATAATGGTTATTTGAATTTCAATAACGTTGAGTTTTACTCAATATTTCATACCTCATGAAAGTGACGTCGGTCACATTATTTATTCTCATGTCAAAATATCGTCACCATTTGATAACATTTTTGCTATTCAATATCCAAGTATATATTGAACATTTATTGATGTTATTTAATCATCAAAAGTGGACAAGCACTGACTCTGTCTGGAGCACACCAGCAAGCTGCAGAGTACAACCACAGCCTTCTGCTGTCGGCCGCCCAGCATCTCAACTGGGCATCAAGTAGCTTTCTCAATCCCACCTCGTATTTCTCATTCACTTTCCCCGACACCAATCTACCTTCTAAACCACTACAACAACATAATTAATGCATTTCTGTTTCCACGTCAAAGACAAAGTACCTGTCCGCCGGCGTGAAGAAACCTGTTTCGTCTGGCTTCTCCTCGTCGCTCTCCTCGTCCTCCTCTTCCTCCGACGACTCCTCGTCCGAAGGCTCCAGTTCTCCCCAGGGCGTGTGGTCCACCTCCTCTTCCTCTGCTTTGGCCTGGACAAGAGGACGTATCACATAAATCACACTTGACAAATTAAGGATTCCTCCAAAACCATTTTGATGCATTTGCTACTACTAAAAGTTCATGACACTTTGTTAAGTCACTCTGGATGGTTCCCCAGCAAAATTTGTTACTACAGCATCACAATCATTTTAACCACTTAATTCATATTTTATTCATGGGCTATTCAAAAATAGCAGATGCTATTTTTGAGAAAAACTAATCTTGGAACTATTGGAAAATATTGAATACTTTTGACACAAATCTTCTCTTCTGGGGGTCCTTGGCACAAAATATATTTTCAAATGGGGGTCCGCGGCCAAAAACATTAATTTGGGGGTACTTGACATGAAAGAATTTGAGAACCACTAAATGCTTGAATCGTTAAAGTGGTTACCTGAAAGTCTCCAGCGTTGGTGCCGAACACGTCGCCGTACAGAGGCTTGCCCATCTCGTCTACAGGTGGCTTCCCCCAGCCCCCGGCATGGTAGCCAAATGTACAGCTCTGAACGAAGGAAGAGGATGGAGGACAGAGAGGCACAAGAGGGAGGGGGGAGAGAAAAGATGGGAACATTGTCATCACAGATACAAATACTGAGTGGGATTTCCAAAAACGCAGGATCACTAAATGTCACTTATCCCCTGTGTGCTATTCAACTAGGGCCCGAGTCAACTTAGAGACCTTACTTGTTTTCAGGTCGGCAAAAATAACTTTTTTCTCAATCTTCATTTTCACAAAGAATGTTGTTTTCAATTGGAGAGTCTTGTAACAAGTAAGACGCGCGAACGCTGGAAGCGAACGCAGCTCGAAAATATTGTGTATTTACGGACTTGTAATCCGTGTTATTTCACCGTGATGGGGAGAGAACATTGACATTGTGTGTGAGTGTGAGTGTGAGTGTTTTGCAGGCTGTGTCTAAATTCCTGCACTCTGGCGCCCTCTGGCCCTCTACTAGGCAGTGCATGCACACAGAGACGCAGACACACACACAACCCAAGCACAGTGATGAAACAAGAAATGACAAAGTCATAATATACCCGCTTGCGGCAGGCTATTTTTGCCCCAATGTGCAGTACAAAATGTAAAAGTTGTCATTAAAATAAAATCTCAGCCATTCGAATGCAACAAAAATAACTCCACAGAGGTTCATTGGTTGGCTACCAATATAAAGTGTGTGTGTGTGTGTGTGTGTGTGTGTGTGTGTGTGTGTGTGTGTGTGTGTGTGTGTGTGTGTGTGTGTGTGTGTGTGTGTGTACAATATCAATGATAGTGAAAATAATTGATCTACAATTTCACAGATCTGCTATTTGCACAAGCTGATATAGTTACTTCATAATGTAGCCTACCCTTACCCAAGTCAAAACTACAGTGTTTCACTTAGAAATGTATGAACAACAAAAATGAAGACACACACACACACACACCCAGGAGGACTGGTTGATAGTGTTGTATGCATTGTGCCTGGACAAAAGACCGGTGGTCAGCAGTTAGTATTCATTTATGTATGAAAGAAAGAAACTATTTTCACAATGAACGAAGTGAGTCCATAGAATACAGGTAGCGTAAGGGCAGTGATGTTAAAAACATCAACAGTGGTGGAAAAAGTACTGTAATGTTTTACTTAAGTAAAAGTATCAATACTGCAATGTAACCCTAACCCTTTATAAAAGTGAAGCTCACAACTTGTCTTTTGATTTCACTGTTTGAAACAGCTAGGCTTGAGTTGTAAAGCATAACTGCAAGTTTGCCCTTTTCACTACTGGCTTACATGAAAGAAAAACCCAAATGGGTCCATTTGGTTTCATTAATGTCTTTTGTAAATGAAGTATTCATTAAAACGTCATAATAAAAAATAGCAGATCTACAAGCTCACAAGGCGGCGATGCGTTGTGAGCTTGTAGATCTGCTTTTTTCTGATGAAATGCAGCTGATTTTAGCGTCATACCTTACATGAAAAATGTTGCTACAGTAACCTTGGTTGTAGTGTGTATTCATTCATTTGTAAACAGGGCAGTCATGTTAAAAACAGCAACAGTGGTGGGTAAAGTACTCGTACTAGTGTTGCCATGTATACTAATTACAAGCGACCTTGTTTTCTGTGAAGTTGCTTGTAAATGTAGGTAGTTGCTTGTTATTTGTTATTATTTTGTTGTGAGCTTGTAGATCGGCTATTGCCAAGTCGTCGATTATCAAATAGCCGATGCATATAGGTTTGAAGTGCTCATGTAGCCTAATAGTCTTAAGTCTTTGGGCTTGTTTTCATTGACCTGGTTGCTTATTTTTCTCTCAAAATCTGGCAACCGTGTCATTGTTTACACCAACGAAGAAGAAAATGGCGGAAGTGATCCTCTTTTGGCCCGTGTGAAAGACAGTATTATGTTGAGAAAATATAAAGTCATTACAGCACCATAACATGGTTAATAAATTTTATTTTGGGATGTACAATACATGAAAATTACGAGAGTAATAACGCGAATTGCGTCGATAACTAATGGGGAGCGGACATTAGCGCGCTTGGCTAAAAACAGTTAGTTAGTAACATCATACAAGCTAACTATTAGCCAAATTCGGCTAGCGCTCGAGAAAATATAAAGTCATTACAGCACCATAACATGGTTAATAAATTTTATTTTGGGATGTACAATACATGAAAATTACGAGAGTAATAACGCGAATTGCGTCGATAACTAATGGGGAGTGGACATTAGCGCGCTTGGCTAAAAACAGTTAGTTAGTAACATCATACAAGCTAACTATTAGCCAAATTCGGCTAGCGCTCGGAGGACTGCATAGTCCCATAGCTTGGGAGGACGAGGTCGCCCGTTCAGAGTATGGGAAAGTATCCCATTGGCTTAAACGACAGCCAATGACGCAAATCTGTCGAACAAATCTGTGGAATGCAAATTTATCTGTCGAATGCAAATTTGTTGAATGATGAGTCATAGGTCTGCCTCTTCATAGACCCGCAGCTTTCGCTAAGCGGGTAAAAATAAAAGCATCTACACTTTTAAGTCTGACTGATCCGAGTGTCGGATAAAAACGTGAGAGATACATGTACTGTACGAGATCACGCAAGGTGCCACAGATTTTTTGTATTCAACCTTCATTCATACAGGGTAGATTTTTACAGCAATGTTTAATGGTGAAAACAATGTAAATGTGAAATAGCAGTAATAGACGTCGTGTGTCTTACCTCTGGGATGGGGGAGTTGAGTCCAGGGATCTTGAGGTTAGGGTAGGAGGGAGGGGGGCCATATCTCTGCATGGCGATGAGCCAGGGAGGGGGCACCTTGTGGGAGTTCTGGAAGAAAACACAACGAAAATAATTTATTATGCAACACTTGCCCGTGCTATGCTGGATTCAACGATGCACGATGCTGGGTCAATTGTTTTCCTCTCACAGATGCAACTGTCGCACGCGCAACTGCGTCCACAAGTAGCGTCTCTACATTATGATCAAGTTTAACGCACACAGTGCTTTATTGCAAGGTTTCTACAGAGTGAGAGTCTGCCGTCCGTATGCCACATCTGCGAGAATGTGGTAGGATTACTGCATTTTTATTCTACTTGTTGTAAATTCCACTAAGCTGAAAGGGAATGGGAGCGGTACAAGTCTACTGAAATGTAATAGTTGAAAGGCAGCTGTAGCAGACGCAGCCTGCATTTCACCGAGCACATTCAAAACTGTCTGCTGCTGCGGCGTCAAATGTAGACAGAACGCTTCTTTCTCGTAGCCTTAGTAAACTGATTACTACCACCAGTTCTTAATAAAAATTCAAGCTCTGAGAAATGAAAATCACCGGAAGTATTGAAGGAGAGCGACGGGGAGTGCAAGAGACAAAGAGAAAATTCCAGCCATACTGCGTAATCGCCTTCAACCCATTAAAACCAGTAATTCAGAAATAGCAGATATACAAGCTCATACACCAGCGAGCTTGTACATCTGTTATTTTTTAACATTTTTGAAAGATCTTGAAAGTGTGAGAACTACTGATTTAGAGGGCATTTGTAGAATCGACCTCAGGCCTTAATGGGTTAATATAATGCAGATCTGCAGATCAAAGCAGACACATGCGGGCGTAAGTGAGGTACAGTATAGAGCCAATAGTCCCATATTATAGTTGTCTCGCTAGGGGTCCTTGGGGGGGTACCAGGGGGTCCCCAGCAAAATTAGTTAATATAGCGTCAAAATCATTTTAACCATGTTAACCATATTTTATACTGGTACGGAGTGCCGCACTATGAGCTTGTAGATCTGCTATTTTTTATAAATCGCTGGCACAAAATATTTTTGAAATGGGGTGTCCGTAAGCCAAATACGTATCATTTTGGGGGTCCTTGACATGAAAAAGTTTGAGAACCACTGCGCTAGGGTTCAACCAAATGGCCACGGATCAGCTTCACTGGAGCAGGTAATGTATATGCAATATGCTCAACAACTAGGGTGTGCCCGAGTGCAGTTCAACATAATTGTTTTATATAAAGGCCTACAGTGACAATGTGTACATATGCTAGGTGCTACACACAAATACACACCACTGGCCCCCCCAACAGCCTTGCCTCCTCCCACTCACAGCAGGACTGTGCACACACAGAGTAGGGAGGGTACCGTTTCCCAAACAGTGGGTCGGGAGACTCGGGACTCACTTGTGGGTCGCGGACATATTTTTATGGGTCACGAGTAAATATCCCGTCGCATCGTTTTTAATTGTCATTTCAAAATATAAAAATCTAAAAATGAAATTCATGAATTAAAAACTAAATCAATAATTTTTCTAAAGAATTTCATGAATGAAAAAAATACATTTCAGAAATTACATAAATTAGAAAACAAATGTTTAAGAAGTAGTGAAAATAGCCGATCTACAAGCTCGCAACGCAACGCATCTCAACGCGCTGTGAGCTTATAGATCTGCTATTTTTCACTAGCTTGGGTCCTGGGGAGACATCAAATTTCTCTTTTGGGTGTCGAGCTACAGTAAAAAGGTTTGGGAACCACTGGTGTAGGGTAATGATTTGTTAATCTCTTTATGTGCGAATAAATCATTTGTTCTGCTAAAGCACTGCAGCACGACCGTCTATGCTGTGTATGATAGCTATAACAACAAACACATTTCAACCTGCTGACAATGACAGGCAAGCATAAATTGCATTATTAAAAAATGGAACAAAATATTTTCAGATGGGGTCGGCGGCTAAATACATATACGTTTGGGGGTCCTTGACGTGAAAAGGTTTGATAACCACTGATATATCAACATAAGGGTTTTCAGAAAACTGTTAGGACATTTGTAGAATCAGCCTCAGTTCTTAATGGGTAAATGTCAAGCCCTGTGTGTGTGTGTGTGTGTGTGGGGGGGGTACTTACAGGTCCAACAGGCATGCCCAGAGCGATACGCAGCTCGTCAGACAGATCGCCTGGCTTCTTTTCTTTCAGACGGGTCTCAAACTCTTTACCCTACGAACAGAGAGAGAGAGAGGATTTTCTTCAGCATTTGTATATACTGCAACAGAAAACCAATGCGAGTCCCAGACACCGAAAACAAAAGAGAAATAATTTACTGTACCTCGTAATACAGATCTCCATGGATGGAGAGTTTGGGTTTCATTTGCCATTTGAAGAAGGCGTCGTGGAGTTTCTGATAGTCTATGTCGATCTTCCCCATCTTCGGACGCACCTTCTCCCTCATTTTCGTCTTCATGGTCTTGGCGTCCTCCTGTGGAAGGGGTAATGAAGATGTTGTGTAGAAGTCCATAAACAGACGTTGGCTTTATTGAATAAACACCAAAGGCGATTTGGTGGGAATATCAGCCAAAGCAGCTGATAGCGATATGATTGAGGGTGAAGTGGTTAACTGTCTGAAAATACACATTGACAAGAATACAACACAACACTACACAATGATAGTGCTGTCAAACATGTCTATGAAGCGATCTATTAAATCTATGAAAAAGTTGAATCTGCAACACAATTGTATACAATATGTAGTGAAGGTCCCTGCTTCATCTCTTGAAGACCCCTGACCTAAGTTAATAACTTCAATGGGATTCAAACCCCCCAACGTTGCACTGCCAGCTCCACTCTCCCCATTCATCCACCCTGGTCAACCCACCTTCTCCTGTAAGGCTTCCCTCATCTCCTGGATGCCGGTTCTCTTGATGAACTCGGGCAGCTCGAAGGGCGGCTTCTCTATGCCCCTCTTGCCCTGCAGGTACTTCCTCTTGAAGCACCAGTGGCGGGGCACGGGCACCGTGTTCCTGGTGGCCTTCAGATGGACCAGGAGCTTTGGCTCCTGGGCTGTAACGTCGTGCATCTCCACCACGTCCGGGCGAGCCACCAACTAGAAGATGGAATAGATTAGAAAAGTGGTAAATAAAAACAAGAGAGACACAACTGCTTCCTACAACAGCCTTGAAGTGGTGAGGAGGGGCAGGTCCAAATCAAATAAAAAGTTCATTGTATTGTGTAGCCGTGTACCTGTTTGAGCTCAGCCACAGTCAGTCTGTTCATCCGCCTGAGTTTCTTCTTGGACATTTTGGGCCCCTCTGGTCTCATGTTATCCTGCGCACACGCCACACGCACAACAGTGTTACTTGAGCAGAACAATTGAGTCTAAAAACATTTATTTATTGTTTGACCCTGCAAAGTGTGGCTGTTGCCACATTGTAATCTTACTTTATGTTTATGTTCACGTATACAGTCCTGAAATGTAATCTACATTTCTACATACAACAGTAACAAATGCATCAATACTAGGGTTGGGATCCTTTAGGATTTTAACGATTCCTTGACGATTCCCTCTTAACGGTCCGATCCCATAACTGTTAACTTTAACGATTCCTAGGGGGTTCCAAATGGACAGTTACAGGTCTGTCCTTGAAATTAAAGTTTGAGAACCACCGGTATTGTAATTGTATAGCAGACGTTAAGTCCACATACCAGCTCTGACAGCGTGATAAAACCAGTTCCGGAAACGGTTCCAAATGTGATGGAACTGATTCCGGTTCCTCATTGTTGGATCCGGTTCCAGATCCTAACCCTAATCAATACGCATGTGGATCACGCCGTTTCAAAATGTTTTACTCGTCTTTCCAGCCGCCTGCTGCCATTACACACACACACACACAGCGCCCTGCTTTCTCCAACATACGTCATCGCTGTCGTCGTCGTCACTGTCCTTCTTCTCTTCCATGAAGCCTTTCTTCTTCATGACGACTGGGACGACGGGCTCTGGTTCCTTCTCTTTCTCCTTCTTCACATCGTCAGTCAGCTAGGGAGAGTTAAGAGAAAGAGAAAGATTAGAAATGATGATGGAAGAGGCCACAGGAGAGATTAATAAGGAACGTTCACTCCAGGGCCGTGCAGAGAAGAACTCTGCAGGACCTCCAACAGTGTCTCACCTTGAACGCCTCGAAGATCCTCTTGAAGAAGATGAAGTTGGGGTCGTAGATCTCGGGCTCCTCCGTCACGTACTCGATCTCCACCTCCTCCTCCTTATCCTTGTCCTTCTCTGGCTCTGCATCCTTATCCTTATCCTTATCCTTGTCCTTCTCACTCTCCTTCTGCTCCGCCTGCTCCCTCTTCTCCTGGGCGCGCTGCTTTTTATTCTTTTTCTTTCGGTTCCTACGCTTGCGGTTTTTCTACAAAAGTGAGGACACGAAAAAACAACGCCACTATGAGGATTGTGAATAATTTGTTGGTGTCAAAAAAAACGTAAGAAACTGAAAAAGGTTGTCCGACTCCAAAATATTATTGTTTGTCATTTGTTAAATGCCATACCATACACTAGAGGACTTTTAAATCGGACACCCGCTCATATCTAAAAACAATGTCATAGTGTGATCACAGACTATGAGATTGTGTATAGAGCAGATACTGTAAAAGTTTTCTTGGGAGGAAATAAAAAATGCAGTTACATCCGCCACTGGTCTGAACAGAAGCGTTTCTCAGGGTAAAGCTCAGAAGCTAAATTGATATTCGCCAAATAAACTACACAGAGGTACACACAAAAACAAATGTGCGTATCTCACCTAGACAGACGTGGCCCATCAATATTATAAGCACCTGTCATTTGAACTTCACATGACCATATGCCAAGACTTGAGATAATATTAAATGTGTTTGATTTTATCAGAACCATCACAAAAACAATCAAGACAACAAAACAAGAGAGCACTAAAGACTTTTTAATAAAGCTTTCGGTTAGCTATTCGGGTTTTACACCCTAGGCTTTTTTGCAAACCATGTTTTTTTTTAGATAATTATGTTGCTTTTATGCAAATGTTTTTATTCTGTACTGTAGCACTTTGAAATTTGTTTCAATTGTAAAGTGCAATATGAATAAAATGTATTATTATTAAAACTCCCATGATGTTATCCCAACATTGTGAAATCGCAAAAAAAAAAAAATACGTTTGGTGTAAGGTCAGCATAAATAAAACTAAGCCTGAGCACTGAAACATTGTGCTACTCTTACAAGGACACATCAAGTGTAAAGGATTGTTTTTGTCGTTTTGTTTTTAAAACCTACATCTTTTTTGGACATCTGTCCATCGTCATCTTCATTGTCAGATGTGGCGCCGAGAGCCGAGGCGCCGCCCGTCTCCACTGCCATCTCACCGTCCTCCCCGTCCTCTTCTGATGGGAAAGCACAGCAAGCAACATGACGGAGTTTATATGCAGCTAGGGCTGTCATCGTGACATTTTAGTTGATCATTAATTTTCATGAAAATAACTGTGATGGACATTAGAACATACAAATCAAAATGAGATTTCTGTTTTGCCTTTTTGGCTTTAAATCATGTGCTATGGCCAAAACAGGCCACGCATTACCAGAGCATTGTATAAGGAAGAGTGGTCAGTTGCAGTTCTATCGAGACGATGTTTAAAAGGAGAATGGTTGACGGTGATCACCTGCAGGGTCGGTCAGCTGTTCCTGTCGGATCTCTTTCAGCTGCAGAATCTTCTCCAGAGCCTGAGGGATCTTCGGCCCGGAGACACTCGCCTCCTCTCCCTGCCATGTCTGGAACCAATGGCACCACAAATGAGTCAAGCACAGGAAAAGACAAAACAAAATACAACATTATAAATAACAGTAAAACATAAAATGAAATAACTTCAGCTTGAAATCAATACAAGACAAATGCAGTGTGAATAGAATTCATGGTATTTGAACATCAGGAAGAGAGACACTAACATACACACAAAGGAAACACAAGTGTGTGGACTGACAAAGCATACCTCTCTGCCATCCTCTCCTGGAGGTGGGGGCACCCGTGGTCTCTGATTGGGCATTATAGACACACCGGGGGGCAAGGGACCCCGTGGATCCATCCCCCGCGGATCCATCCCTGCACACAGACGGTTCATACATATTATATGTAGGTTGGTACATTCTGCATCACAACGCACTGAACATTTTCATCTATAAAAGGAGATTATGATAAAGCTGGCCTTCACCTCATTGGAAATCTGAGAGAACACATTTTTCAGCTTCAATTTGACATTGTTTCATCACTTCCTATTTCACTTGTTTAACTTGTGCTAGAGCAATGATTACTATTGGAATATAGAGCTATTTAACAAGATAAGAGCGAGATAGATGATTTTGCCTATGATTTCTTATGGATAATCGACGAAGGGTCCACCACAACCCCACTATCATTTCAAATACATGATGATGATATTGATCCAGTTGTGTTTATAATTTTTTGTATTTGAAACCATATATGCTGCCTTCTTGGCCAGGGCCCACTTGAAAGAGAAGAAAATCTATATATGCGGTTTTACCCGGGTTAAATAAATGAAGAACTGATTCCATCACAGCCTCTAGTAATTAGTTGGTAGAACTAGACATAGGAAATGCGGAAACTGAATACAACTGCAGCACTACCAACAACATAGTGTACCTCTCATGGCGCCTGGAGGCATGTTAGGCATCATGGGGGGCCTGGAGCCCAGGTCGTGGCCAGACCGTGGGCCAGGCCCTGGGCCCTGCTGCTGCATCTTGGCCATCTCCTGCTGCCTCTCGTGTTCCAGCAGCACCGCCGCCTGATGGAGGGAGAGAGAGAGAAATACAGACATGAAGAAAAGAGGATGGCAAATAGGAAATTAAATTAAATTAAATTAAAGTTAATTAAAACCGGGAAAGCATCTGTGTCATTTTAGATTTTAGTGTTGGCTATTCAAAAATAGCAGATGTACATGCTGCCATGTAGCGAGCTTGTTCACCTGCTATTGCTTTTACATTTTTGAAAAATCTTGAAAGTGTGAGAACTACTGATCAGGAATATTTATTGGAAAGTAATATCCATAATCTGCAATCTGTCAATTTTATAATCAAAACAGTCTCCAAAAATGATCGTGTTCACACCCTTTTCTGTTGCTCCAGAAGCTCCTGTTCTTTCCTGTGTTCGTCAATGACCCGGGAATCCCCCTGTAACATGTACAACCACACACACGCACACATTAATACTACGGTAATTGAACTTGCCATAAACAGAACAATGTTACAAATCTACTACCTGGGTACTTGTGGGTAGAAGACATTTTGTCTTATTATTTGGATAGGATGGTAGAAATACAAGAAACTGAGGGCACAGAGGGTGCAGGAAATACAGAAACACAAGTCTCCGGCAAGAATCAAAGCACACTAAGTATCTGGTCATCTACCAGTGAGCAAAGAAAAAAATGTTTTACTCTGTAGCTTCCTTCAATTACTTTTGGCACCACCTGAGTGAGCCACGTTTTGGCACACAGTGAGCCCCAACATGTTTTTAATGCTGCCCCAAGTCACTTACAATGACAGCACCATTGAAATGCTAAAGAGACAACTTTCTCCACAGTCATCAGAAAGTTTACTGAATTTAACGGAATAACGTCCGTAATTTTAAAGGGATATTTCACTTTCAAACATGTTTGGGGTCTACTCAGGCTTTTGTGAGCACCCCAGACAGTTTTTAAGTTGCTTAGATTCAGTATGTAAATATTTGATATTAATTTTAAACACTCGTGCTTAGTTCTGGTGACTGATATTGGATGTATTTTTAAGTTTCTCCAGGGACAATTTTCAAATCAATCTAGGCTTTAAAATACAACTAATAACATTAACTTTAAAGGCACAATAAGTTTCACTGTGTAGGATTACGTATCAAAAGCAGGTTTCAAGTCTAGTCTGCCAACTAATTTATCAAACTATACTCAAATGAATGAAAAATAAAAAACTTCGCAGTCAATGGACTAAACATCCCAGATCAGTGGTATGGATTCTGTAAGCCTGATTTATACTTCATCGTACGTACAATGGTGTAATGTGCCAAAAATAGCCTATCTATCACACCGCCATATGACGATGTATAAATTAAGCATTAGTTTCAGCTCAATATCTTTTGCCTAACAACAACAATTCAAATCTAATGATGAAAAGGTCTGTTGGTCACCTGCTGCTTGGCTCGCTCTTCCTGCTGCAGCATCATGGCCGCTCTCTGCTGAGCCATCTTCAGCTGGTCGTCCTGCGACATGCCAGGGGGCATGCCCGGAGGGCCGTCCATGCCCATGTGCATGCCCGGTGGAGGAGGGGGCGCTCCGGACATCATGCTCATGGCCTGGAGCATGCCCATACCAGGGGGCATGGGTGGCATTGGCATCGGAGGCATGGGGGGCATGCCTGCCATCTGGTGTAGGAGAGAGGGAAAAGTGGAAGAAGGAAATGTCTACAGGTGCACGCACATGGCATGCAGCACTATCATCATCTCATGCCATCTTGCATATCAACTACACTGCTCCATTTGGTTAATGAAAAGTGAATTCAGATTAATTTTTTTCTTCTGTTCTTAACTATTTCTCTCAATTTAGTCATTCTGTCAATTCCCACTTCCTCTTGTTCTGTACCCTTGTCGCTGCTGACAGTGAGACGTTTCACCACAAGGACGTAACAAGTGGAGGAACATGCTATCCTTCCCACTTCAGCTCCCCACTGAAGCTGAAGGAATCAACCCCCTAGTCTCTCCATAGCGGTTGGCAGAAACTTTACCCCTGTGCCACCCAAGCACCTAGGCCTGCTTAAAAGGCCACATGATTCATGATTAAAGGAGGTTCCACCGCGGCTCAAGCCGAAATCAGGCTGATTCGGAGTGTCTCTGGCGCGGACACATGTAGCTGAATAAAGAAGGCACTGGAGCAAATCGGATGATTGGATTATTTTACTTTAATATAGAACCGACGACAACGCTTCTATGTCAGATTACATCTTCGTCAGGTCACCCTGTTCTATATTAAAGTACAAGGCTCCAATCATCAGAGTTGCTCCAGTGCCTTCTTTATTCAGCCCCATGATTCAAGTTACATCATGCATGAGTATAAGGGTCTTTCCCATCACACTGATCTTAATGGAAGATACAAGTATTTATTTAGTATATACACTGTATGATCATACAGGACGCATTAGTAAGCGGCTTGCTGCACTGAAGTCTTTTTAAATGTCATCTAGTAAAATATTTTCAATGAGGTGAGCTTGCAGGTCCTGTGAAACTATTACAATCGTGTTTTACGCACACGGCTGTGCCAGAGTTGAATAGTCAAACTTTTTTCTCCATGACGCAGTTCAAGAGGGGCTGAATGAGCTGAACTTGAAACTAGCTATTTAACTCTGGGAGTGGAGGACTGATTGTGATTGGCTGGCTTTAGCTGTACATGCATGGGACCATCCATATAAGGTAGTTCCTTTTTGCAATGTTAATACATTTTGCATGTTCATATCTACAAGATCATATTGTAGATAAGATAATGATCGTTCAGCCCTAGTGCAAAAACTCTCCTGTGAAGGTATAGGGCATGTGGGAAACACAAGTCATTTTGCGATGTTTAGTCTCAGCACTGACTAAGTCCGCTGACCAATTCAGCGTCGGTGGTACGCAGACATGGAATTGGTCTGAGGGAAACTCTGAGCTGTTTCGGTACCATGTTTCTGAAGTTATACAATACTGTGGAATCACAGATGATATTTGTTGTGTTGCGTTTTACCTGAGGGCCCATGGGTTTGTCATCTCTGGGTTTGCTGAGGAGGTTCCCAGTCTGCAGGGGGCAACATACAGATCAAACATGATCACACATGATCACACATGAAGATTTTGACATCCCGCTGAAATAACTGCTTTGTGGGAACAGCGTTACGTTTTTACATCAAGTTTTATTTAATTAAAGGTTGTAGCATTAACCATTTTGTCAAGCCACTGTCAAGTCCTTTTATAACATTAAGAGTTGAGAACATTTACCTGGATCATATATCCCTTCAGTCTGTCAATGAGCTCCTCTCTGGGGCCTGGGGGGAAAAAAATAATAAATCATCACTTAATAGATAAGAACACAAAGGGACCTTATTATATAGAAAGCCTTTGTAGCATGCATCCTTATATTCCTTCAAGGCTGCAACAGGACATTTCTGTAAGCAGACTATAAGCAGACTTATAATTAAGTAGTAGGCTAAGATACCCAGTGGAGACAGAAGTTTTACTTGCTGCACTTAACTACAATGTTGAGGTACTATTGACTTTACTTTGTTTTTTCTTTACTATTTTCAGTACTTTTACTTCTACCCCACTATATCTCCAGAGGAAAATATTGTACTTTTACTCCACTACAATTATATGAAAACTTGAGTTACTAGTTAGTGTGTAGGATTATATTATTATTACAAAACACACATTAACCACTTCAGACCTACATACATTTCGCGAAGCACTGATTTTTTAAATACATTTTGAACTTGTGGAAAGGGACATTCTGCACAATGAGTACTTTTACTTTAAGCATATTTTGATGCCAATACTTTTGCACTTTTACTCAAGTACAGTTAGAATACGGGACTTCTACTTGTAACTGAGTGTATCTACATTGCAGTATTGATACTTTTACCTAAGTAAAACGTGATCTTCCCTCACTGATACACGCACAACTTTAATGTCAACAGAGCAAGGCCCAAACCCCTCTAACCCACGGAAGTGTTAACTAGCATTTTAGCTACAATGCTAACCACATCCACACTCTCTCATTCCTCCCCCCAGAAGGCTGAGTAGCTTACCCATGTTGGGAGCTCCCAGCTCGGCCAGTTTTCCCTGCAGCTCCGGGTGGCTCCATGTGTTCAACCCGGCGATAGCTGCCCCTAGGTCGGACGGGAGAGAGTCGGTCCCCGGCGGTCCGTCTGTCGCCATGTTGTTGAGGTTATGTGTTTCAATGAACAAGAAAAAACACTACGTTAGAGACACGCGCGGAGCGACGTGAGATTACTGCGACCCGAAGAGAACACAGGACGCTCGCAAAGCACGATGGGAGACCGCAAGGACAACTGGGACATGTAGTCAAGGAGAGGAAGCCTGGTGGCCAAATCATCAAAAAGCATTGCAGTTTTCTGCATTTGTAAGCTTTTTTTTTTTTTTTTACAGTAAACTCACATCCAGCCAAAATACTAGGCTTACGTATGAAATACATTGACATGTGCTCTATGAGGATTTGTTGTTTGTTATAGTTCGTTTTGTAAACGCAAAAAGTTAATTTGATTTCAGTCAAACGTTAGAAAGCACTCCTACATTCAGCCACGAGGTGTCAGTGTTTACTGAAACATTGCTCGATAATTATGCCCGTTTGGCCTCCCCCCAAAAAAAACTATCCAGCAGTTTCAGTCAAAGATATTACACCAATAACATACTATTGTTGGATAAAGACAGCTAACCTTCATTGTGTAAAAAGTATTAATAATAGTACACAAAATAGCACAGAAAGTACTGGATTTCCTTTTCACTAGACTAGAGTCATGTTGGGTTGGGAACTAGCCATGGTTCACACGACGGTCGTCTGTCACGACCATCATGGATGAACTTCAAACTGGCGTTTGCACTTTTTCCCTTTTTAACCCGTTCATCTACATAAACGTTCACATTTCAAATATAAAGTGATTAACCTATGGCCACGGATGTTACAATACTGTACGGGTCCTCAGAAGTACCCGTATTTTCTGTATTGTTCAATAAAAAGCATTTTAATCCGATTGGTGGCCATTTTCTCATAGAGTTATCCTGTATCAGAGTGCAATACACCTTTCAACCGATAAGGCCATGGAGTTGAAACATATGGAGAAAATACGGGAAAAACGGCCACCAATTGGATTAAAATGCTTTTCATTGAACAATACGGAATATACGGGTACTTCTGATGAACCGTACATAATTCTAACATCCGTGGACATGGGGTAAGCATTTTATATTTGAAATCTGAACGTTTAAGTAGATGTACGAGTCAAAAAGGGAAAAAGTACAAACACCAGGTTAAAGTTCATCCATGACGGTCATGACATGACAGTCGTTTATCAGGGCTATATTGGGACGAGCGCGTTCTGATTGCGCAGACGCACATTCATACGACTATTTAGCAGTTTTTCGGCACAGCGGCACTGTCGCACGACGGAGCATAATAAACGTAGGCAAATAGTGGCGCAGCCCAGCAGAGCAGGGCGTTTCTAAATGATATGTTTGCGGTGAGTGTGTGAACAGAACAGAACGGGGAGGGGAGTGGATTGTAAAAACAACTAAAAGCATGGAGGGACACAGGAAAAGTCCTGCAGCAACAACTTTATAAAGGAAGCAACTCATCAAGGTAGGCTCGATGTTATTATATTCATTTGACACTGTAACTTTTTGTTTGTTTGTATATATGGTGGAATTGGATTAATCAATGAGAATACATTTTTTCTTATAGCCTACTATCTGTAACCCATTGCTCTCTTTTGCTTTTAGAGCCTCGGATCAAGACTATCATAGATGTATTTTATCGAGTCTTGACTTTTACTTTCGTATGATATGCAAATCAATCAATAATTGAAAAAAAAAAAACAATAAAATACATCTGTAAAATAGTCTTGATCCAAGGCTAGTTTTGGAGATTCATTGTAGAATAAACCGTCGGCATTTGTAGCTTTTAGACGAACATGGCTTGCACAAGTAAATCTTTCCTTTGGATCTTAAGTTGAAGTGTTTACACCCTGGAAACTAAATAGCCCATGCATTTGACTCTCCCTCCGCTGTAGATCCGAGCTATAGCGGATCGGGAGAGGTTCCGATCGGAGCTAGAAAGTGAAACAGAAAAGTATTATATCCATTCCATGGTGAAAGTGTTTACACACTACAGTAGGCTGTGTGCGGAACTGGTAACTAAAGCATTCCATTCCATGGTGAAATGACGATCGAGTCCAGCTGTTCTTGTTGATCATCTTGCTGATGAAAAACTGGACCACCAGACAGATGGACATTATTATTATTGTATTTCATTTACCCTCAACTGATCATCATGCCCCGTTTCTGTCCGACTGCACCCGTCTAACCTATATATCTCTTAAAGGCAGAGCTTTCTTGACATAGATGTTCAGTGTGATAATATAATGACCCCGTCAGTGTATGATGGGATACTGTTATTCACCCACTGCTGCCCTACAGGCTACTTTAGATATTTAACAGCGATGGAAGAAGTACTCACGTGTTTTACTTGAGTAAAAGTATCAATACTGCAATGTAGATATACTCTGTTAGAAGTAGAAGTCCAAAATGTACTTGAGTAAAAGTGCAACAAAAGTATCCGCATGTACTTAAAGTACCAGTACTAATTGTGCAGAATGTCCCATTTCACAAGTTCAAAATGTATAAAAAATCTTTTGAAAATAGCCGATCTACAAGCTCTCAAACTTGTAGATCTTCTATTTTCAAATGGCTGAAATATATATAGGCCGCCCTAGGGCATAAGTAATTAGTGTGTTTTGTAATAATAATCCAAATCTACAAAGCAACTATATATATTTCATTTAATTGTAGTGTTGTAACAGTACAATGTTTTCCTCTGAGATGTAGTGGAGTAGAAGTAAAAGTATTGAAAATTGTAAATACTGAAGAAAGTAAAAAATACCTCAAAATTGTACTTAAGTACAGTACTTACTTACAGCACTGCATGATGGGATACTGAACATTCACACATTGCATTGCTGCCCGGCCTAGAGGCTACTTTAGATATTTAATTACACTGTGACCAGTATTTTTTTTATCAAGTCCTTGAATTTGAAACTCCACCCGAGTGCTCTTTTTGAATACTTAAAATATTTACTCATAACACAGACATCACGCCTTGGCTGAGCCAAGGCGTGATGTCTGTGTTATGAGTAAATATTTTATGATTTTATGATATTTTGTGATGATGATGCAGAGCCAAGTTGGCTCTGCACATCATCATAATGTGTTGAAATATATTATATTTAAAATACAGGGAGAAGACTTCCCTCTGATATGCTTCCTCTCCTCCTCCGCCCACCATGGCTTATAGTCCTTAATCACTGTACATTAAAAGTAGAACCAGATGGATTTCATTCACCCTTGGAGCAGAATATCAGCAGTTTCTGTTTGCGAAATATATTGACGTCGGTTTTGGTTTTTAAAAAAAGATCAAAGATGAGAGAAGATGACACCAGGGACTGCCTGTGCCTTCTCTCTCTCTCTGCTTCCTGTTCTCGGTTCAGTAATGAGATGGAATAATGAATCACGCTGTTAGCTGTTTTTAATGCAATGGGGTTCATATTTGCATTAAATATGCAACATTAATAAGACAGGACCCAATATATTTAATGATTAATGACTACAAGTGTTGTTGACGAGTCAGAAGAAGTGCCATGGCTTTATACAGGAAACGGGTTTATTCAATACTCGCATACAAAACAGCTTCAGCAAAACTCACCCCCTTGCTGGCTTGCTCCCACCGACTACATAACCCCTGTCACATGGTTTCTCACATTACATAATTAATTAATTAAGTAATCACCATTACATAATGATTATTAGTTATTACATAAAACAACACAACATCTTAAAGGAGTAGTTCACCCCAAAAATATTGCTATCAACTAGTACACACCCTGTGTGAGATGTTTTTTGTTTTTGGTCGCATTGTCGCATTCCTCAGCCAATAATTTGATGACCGGCAGAGTCTCCTACTGAGTCTCTTACTGACCATTGACCCGGTCATCAAATTATTGGTTTAGGAATGCGACAAAAACAAAAACATCTCCATGAATTCTTGACTTCATGGGGTGTGTAATTGATAGAAAATAAGTAATGTTTTGGGTGAACTACTCCTTTAACCAACCCCCCCCTCCCTTCCCCATAATAATAATTAACAACTAAATAGCACAATGAATGACAATAAAACAAGCGTGTGTGTGTACACCTCAAGTTATGCTGAGAAACCCTCCTCTTGTCTAATGGTGTCCACCGGGATGCTACACAGTCCCCAGAGACCCACCCACACACCCAACACAAAGTACTGGAGGTGCTGAGGCATAAGCCTCCTTCGAACACCCCCTGAGAAAGGGGTTCCCTAGAGCCGAGCGACGTACATCGGGAATCATTGGCCCGTTTCTGGCGCACCCTATAGGAGAGTGCTTCCCGGTTCAGTTCATGCAGTCTTTCCCACAGTTGCGTGAAATGGTCCAGCCCAGCCTACCCCTTAGGTCCGGCTCAAGTGCTGCTGGCCCAAGCACAATTACCACTGGATTCCAATAGCTCTCTAACGAACATAAGAGCCACTGGAGGGCAATATATAGTTCTGGTATTCTTGTATTCGTTTTACTGAGGTTAAAGGGATAGTTCACCCCCAAAATGACTTATTCTCTATCGATTACTCACCCCATGGAGACTTGAATTTGTGGTTATTTTTTAGTTTTTGTCGCATTCCTAAGCCAATAGTTTGATGATGAGCAGTGGGTTCCGGTAGGAGACACAAAGAGTCTCCTTTGTGGCTTAGGAATGCGACAAAATCAAAGAAATATCCATGAATTCAAGTCTCCATGGGGTGAGTAATCAATAGAAAATATTTTTTACTGAGGTTACGTTTAGGAATACCTGGTGGTGACCGTTCTGAGGTCGCTGGATTTACCCCGGGGCGAGTGTGTTTTGGAGCGAGCGTTCTTGTATTCTTTGGTATGACCACAGCACCAGGGGCAAGTGGAGCCAAGTGGAGGTCAGAGAGCAATCAGAGAGCATGGTGAGCTCAGCTGTGTAACCAAGGTGTGATTAACTCGCTCTACCAGCCTGTTGCTCTTTGGGTGCAGAGGGGTAATCCTCGTCTTTTTCACTCACAACCACCATACAAACATCCGGGAACACCTGAGCCTCAAAGTTTGTAACAGTACGATGGTCTGGGTCCGCCTATGCCTCAGGCTCTGGCCACTTGGTCAAGTTGTTCACAGCTACATAGGCTAGCAGTTCCCATGGTCTGTGACAGGTATAGGGCCCTTAATGTCAACACCACCTGATACCGTTGCAGCAGGGTGTGTGAGTGCCGAGTAGGGCCTTTCTGGGAGTGCAACGGTCACACTTGTGGATGCGCAGCGGCGTCACATCTTGTCGACTGTTTGGCCAGTAGAACTTGAAGTTGCAAGGTTTAGGAGAACCTGAATTGGCCCGCCCCACCAAGCCATGGACCAGTTGGAGTACTGCAATAGAGTATATAGACAAACATTTTCTGGAACCTCAAAGGTCTATATCAGCAAGTGTTCATCTGGACACTAACAAGACAGTTTCCAATTCCTCAACCACTTTTTAATCTTTATCTTCATAGTGTTTATCTATACATGGTCTAGCAGAGAGGCATGCCAGGAGGATTTCTGACAATGTGTCTGGGCATGTACAGTAGTCTACAGCCTGTCACTTCTCATTATTCTCACTACCTGCAGTAACTAAGCTGGGGGGATATTCGAAGCATATTTCACATGTGAGGATTATGAATTATTCATATAGTCAGATTGTGCTCGCGCTGGCCCCAACGCTCCACGCTAACAGCTGAGTCTTCAGTCTGCTCCAACATGCTTAGATGAGAGTCTAAAATCACAGGGAGGTTAGGGGTTGAACCCCTAACCTCCCTGCTGTGATTTTAGACTCTCAGGATGTCAGGATGAACCGGGTTCATCCTGACATACTGTAGATGTGTTGTGTTGTTGGAGTATATGCATGAATCTGAATGAGTTGTATTGACAGATTTGTTTGGGCACACGAGGAATTTGTCTCTGTGAGGTTGGTGCATTACACTGAATAAATGACAACCACCGTATACAGTCATCTAAATTATGTACAACTATTTACTAAATATAAGATAAGCCAAAATGAGACAGAAAGTGCTGTATATGATATGTGCAATATACAGTCAGTGTACACTAAATAAACCAGAGGATGGTATAGCAAGGTAGGTGATAGGTAAATACTTGCAAAAAGTTTACAAAGGCTTGTACATCTAAACGATAAAATCTGCACACCTTAGGCTGAAGACAAGCTACAACGTCACCTTTGGTTGTAATGTAATAAATATACATGATCCAGTGTATATAATCTATTTTTCAGATAACAATAGGCTAGAGTTAGATGCATTCTATGGGTTGACATAGTGGGGTTGGGTGTAACTATTATAATACTGCCCTCAATTTGTGCTACAGGTCTGTTCTGCTGTCATTTAACATGGCTTTAATTTTAGTGTTATAGATACTGGTTATTGCTGCTGCTGTTGTTGTTGTTGTTGTTATTATTATGTAAGCTAATAGTAGCAACCCACCAACATCAGTAGTAGTAGTAGTGGTGATGGTAGTAGTTATAAATAGTTAATAGTAGTAGCACCTGACCAGCATTCATGCCATGAACTTGCATACACTGTAGCGGATTGTATTATAACTCTACTCAAGCAATTTATGAAAACAATGACGAACATTATCCTGTTATTACAACATAAATACATACTGTTACACATCTGTCATTATAACCCCTGACTATGTTTGTGTGCATGACATGGTAAAATCTTCAGTGATAATTAGTCCATTTGTAACTCTGAGAGTGTAACCAAATGGACCTGTAACCATTCGGTTACATTTGTAGGCTCTTCAGCCCAGTCCTCACCAATGATTCGCAATGCAACGAAACCATCGCTATGTGTTGCAGAGAGACATTGCAGTGGTCTGAATTGCCCCGTTGCAGGTCGGTTCCACTTTAGGATTCTGGTGGTTGCAAGTCGTTGCATTGCGAATCATTGGTGTGGAGCAGTATTTAGAGTTAAATTGTCAATTGTGGTCTGTCTAAGAGCATTTTTCAGTCTGTGGGCGGGGCCCATGAAAGGAGTAGTTCACCCAAACAATGCCGGAGACTCCGCCGGCCATCAAATTATTGGCTCAGGAATGGGACAAAAACTAAAAAAAAATCCATGAATTCAAGGCTTCATGGGGTGTTTAATTGATAGAAAATAAGTAATTCTTTGGGTGAACTACTCCTTTAAGAGTGTGGTGGGTGGGTGTGGGGAAACCCTTCTGGACCGATGACAAATGGCCCCTGTTCAGGGAAATTGTTTTGCATTGACAGAAGGAAGTTCAGTTTGGGACAGTGGTCTGATAGACGGGGAGTTTGGGTTGGTTATAATTGAGCTGGTAGCATGTAGAGCTGGTAGCTGAGGAAGACAGAAGGAGACATGAGAAGATAAACGTCAGAAGCAGATGATGACACAATAGAAAGGGAAGGCGAGGTTAAAAATAAAGCTGCTTGTTTGTGTCTGTCTTTTGTGTGGATTAGAGAACGAGAGAGAGAGAGAGAGAGAGAGAGAAACTGAGCCATGAAAAAAGATGACAGTGAGAGACAAGAGCAACAAACTAAACTAAGACTCAAGTTATTCTTGGCTTCAAGATGTTTCTGTGCATCAAGGTTCACAGTGACAGGGACCACACACACACACACACACACACACACACACACACACACACACACACACACACACACACACACACACACACACACACACACACACACACACACACACAAGACACACACAGAGACACACACAGAGACACACACACACACACACACGATCACCCAGGCACACACCCTTTCCAAATTAATGGCCTCACAGCTACGCACCATGGTGTGAATTGGTGCTTCAAAGCCAGCCAAAAGTTGCACATACAGTATACTTTTTATTATAAGTAATATGCAAAAACAAACGTACACACACCACACACACAGACATACACTCACACTCAGAGAGAGAGAGAGAGAGAGAGAAAGAGAGAGAGCACGTCTTTCCTTGTCAAGTTGCCAAATGTACTATCAACACTTCCTCCTGGTCTCACAGCCTAGCCATCCCAGTGAACAGTATCTTTCACTGGTTTCTATAATACACACAGTAAAATCCTCACTGTTCATTTAACAGTTTTTACATAATCGTCTAATCGCAATTATTTTGTTTTCATAATTGTTTCCTTTTTGAACATTTTTCATACATATAAAAAAAATCACACCCAGTGTGAAGAGAGTGGTGCCTTTCATGAGTTCATTTCATTAGTTACTTTTTACAGACTTTGATGACTTCAATGTATTTTTACTAATTTTAAGTACTTTAAAATGTTTGTACAGATTTGTACGTGTTTTTACTCATTTTAACATCTTTTAAGTATTTTTACGCATTTTAAGTATTTTTACTCATTTAAAGTATTTTTACTCAGTTTAGGAACTTTAAAGTATCTTTACTAATATTTAAGTATTTTTACTCATTTTAAGTATTTTTACTCATTTTAAGTATTTTTACTCAAAAGTGTGTGTGTGTGTGTGTGTACTGTACTGTACTGTACTGTACGGTCTGTACTGTACTGCCTCTACCTGTACCTGTACTGTACTGTACAGTACTGTACTGTACTGTACTGTACTGTACTGTACTGTACTGTACGGTACTGTACTGTACTGTACTGTACGGTACTGTACTGTACGGTCTGTACTGTACTGTACTGTACGGTCTGTACTGTACTGTACCTGTACCTGTATGGTTGCATGTTTGTGTTGCAATCAGCCGCAGCTGTTGAGGCTGTGCTAAAACATACAGAGAGGCCGTGCTCATACGGACACACATACGGACACACAGACGGACACACAGACACACAGACACGGTCAAATGTAGGAGTGGTTGGCACCACTCAAAAAGCAGAAATAGCTGATCTACAAGCTTACAACGCGCTGTGACGCGTTGTTCTATCTGTGCAATTTTTTATTACGAAGCCTATAAGGCAAATAGAAATGTATTTTGTATTTATATGTTCCAATGTTCAATGCCAAAAACACAATAAAATCGTTAATCGCAATTGTAAGTGTGACAATTAACTGTCAACTTAAATTTGTCATCGTGACAGTCCTAGGCTCCAAACATTGGGCAGTTTACAGTGCAGTCAGTGCTCCACTCTCTCTCTCTCTCTCTCTGTAGTAACAATGTAACAAGGATCTGTGCAGTGTGAGTAATCTCTGTGCTATGCGTAGCTGGCACACATCCATGGATGACTGGAAACAAATAGCGGGCAGAGGGAGGGGATTGTTCGCTTTACCTTTATGCTATCGCTAATGTGTGTGTGTACTCTATGGGTGGATAGTGGAGACCATGGAATGCAGTTGGTTTAGTAGTCTGTGACCATGAAGGGTGCAGCGCTGTGTGCAGTTAGTACAACATCCTGAGTGTTCATTTAACTCTGTTAGGGTCCATTGGTTCCCTTTTGTACATTCTCAGAGTTGAGAATCTTCTGGTCCCCAGGGGAGGGGAAACTGCTTTTACTGACTAAAACAATTTAACAAAAAAAAAAAAGAAAGAAAAGAAAAAGACGTTAGGCATTATTGCATCAAATGTAATCTACAAACTATAGCCTACTATAAA
Organism: Gymnoscopelus braueri; assembly: GCF_963280865.1. Taxonomy (NCBI): domain Eukaryota; kingdom Metazoa; phylum Chordata; class Actinopteri; order Myctophiformes; family Myctophidae; genus Gymnoscopelus; species Gymnoscopelus braueri. Next base: position 19,374,317 of record NC_137620.1, read on the forward strand.
AACTGATCGAACATTGGCTAAATTGTCAAATAATATAAGAAAGAGGCCAAAATTGTGAAAATAGCCGATCTATAGGCTCACAGCGCCTCACAACGCGTTGTGAGCTTGTAGATCAGCTATTTTCACAATATTTATCTGTGGAACCGAATGTATCTAAATGTAGGGTACATTTATGTCAGGGTGGATGGTCCCCAGTTCAAATATGATTATTTTGATGAGTCCCCAGTTCAGTTATGATTATTTTGGTGGGTCCCCAGTTCAAATATGATTCTTTTGGCTTTTGGGGGGTCACAGCCTGAAAAGGTTCTGAACCAAATGCTCTAACATGCGTAGACCAGTGTGCAGCTATAGGCACTGTACAGTGCACACTCCAACTTATGTTTGCACCAACGTTTCTCTCTGCAGAATGACCAGTTAAGATGTTTTTTTCTCGTTTGTCGTTGTCTTCCTGTACAGGGTGTGAACGGAAAGGGCCAGGCGAGGAATCATTAAGGACAAGAAATCAACACCAAACCACGATTGATGCTTATCGCTACCTCGACCGGAAGATCTGCCTCTCTCCTGTGAAGAAGACATCTCTCTCTCTCTCTGTAGTTTGTACCATGTCTTCATTCTGAGACACAGGTCCCTTCTGTCCCTTCCTATCATTGTAACTGCTTCCACTGCATTCGGCTACATCAGCTAAGAGCCCCATCAATATTTGACCACTTCTAATTGGCCGTGGATGTCCCGTTCTGATTTATGATTGGGCCTCGCTGGGGAAGCCATTGCCATCTTCACCTCCCACAGTGCTTTACCTTAACCCACCCACCCCCCCTCACACACACAAACCATCTCCCGCGCGCACACACATCCACCCACACACATTACAAAAGGCTGCCACTGTTGGATATTACGATTGCCGTCTTCCTGTCTGGAGTCACAGGATCTCCACTTTGATCGGCTCTCAGCGGAGCGATAGTGACCTTCTGTTACAGTAAACGTCCTCAAAGCCAAAGATTATGGAGCCAATTTACGCCACGGGCATGGCCGCCAAGCTGAGGAGCCAGTGGGACCGCGACCAGGGACTGGGCCAGAACCACAACGCGGTCAAGTTCCTGGGCCAGGACTACGAGTCCCTGAGGGCCCGGAGCCTGCAAAGCCGCGCCCTCTTCGAGGACCCTCTGTTCGCCACCTCCTCCACGTCGCTGGGCTTCAATGAGCTGGGCCCACGATCCTCCAAGACCCAAGGGGTTCGCTGGATGAGGCCCACGGTGAGTTTAGAGTTGTGCTTTTTAGTTCAGTCAGTTTGCACAATGACAAGTCATAGGAGTGGAGTGATTTAACCCATTAAGACCCGAGGCTGATTCTACAAATGTCTTCTAAATCTTAACAGTTTTCTGAAAAACGTATGTTTCTATATCAGTGGTTCTCAAACCTTTTCACGTGAAGGACCCCCAGAGTATGTGTATTTGGCCGCGGAGGCGCGGACCCCCTTCTCAAAATATGTTGTGCCAAGGTCCCCCAGAAGCAAAGATTTGAGTTTTAAAAAATCGCAAGATTTGCACATATTTTCACGATTTTTCTACAATAGCAGATCTACAAGCTCATAGCGTGGCACAAAGTGATGCGCTATGAGCTTGTATATCTGCTATTTGTGAATAGCCAAAGTATTAAATGATGGTTAAAGTGGGTAAAATCTAAAATGACGAAGATGCGTTCCCGGTTTTAATGGGTTAAAAATAACAACAGTGAACATGTAAAAAATGGGGATTAAATATGTCACCTCATCAAAGAGTAAAAGAGGCAGGGGAGGGGATTAGGATTAGATGAACCGCTGACTGAGTTTGATACTTGATGCATCCACCCAAATGTGGGGATTAATGACAGGACACAGAGTTGACGACAGGACGATTAGTGCTGTACAGTACTAAGAAACAAGACTAATACTGTACCTATTTTCCACAACTGTGCTGAGGCTAAACTTCAAAAAACAGTGACATGGGTGACAGCATACTACTAATGACATTACAGCTATGCCTACAAATGTTAACAGTATGGAGGATTAGATTTACACAGCTCCCTCTGCTGAATTGATTGACTGATTAATTGAATACTTTATTAACAAATTGCAAACCGTACAGCAAGTACAATTACGCAAAGCAATGCTAAAAGGCTAACACGAACAGAACAGTGATATAAACCACCGCTCATTCGTTAACTAAACACTTAGATGAGGTGCTGGAGCTGAGTGAAAACAGCATATATAGCAGAACAAAACAGCAGCCGCACACTCAGTCAAAACGCTGTCTGAAAACACTATCTGTGTTTAATGCAAGTCATGTGACTATGGATGGGTTAATATGAAAATTACATTACATTGTGGCAAAGATAATTGTGATTAACAATATTTTGATTAACGATAATCAAAATATGATTAAAACTTAAAATGACACTTTTGTTAACCACTTGAAACCCCAGCATCCCTATTCTGGGGGGATCTAGCCGATCTACAAGCTCACAATGCAACACGTTTGAGCTTGTAGATCTGCTATTTTTGGCGATTTGTGTAGAGTGAAATAAGAGCGTACCAAATGCGCTCTTTACAGGTCCGTTTGATCAAATATAGAGGGTTTAAGTGGTACTGAATTTGCAGCTCAACAATAAACGATAATAACGATTATCGTCCCATATACATGTGACCTTCTTCAGGCATAAACTCTGAACTCAGTGTTTTGAGTGTGCGGCTGCCGTTTTGTTCTGTTATAAAAGGATGCCACAAAAAGCCCCATGAGGACTTGTTTCCATTGTGGTCCTCAAATTGAATTGCTGAAAGGCAGCCATCCATGCCAAATGTTTTATTTTCTTTTTTAAACCAAGGTTTTTTGGTTGACAAAGGTAGCCCCAGGAAAGAGACCGGTGTGTGTGCATGTGACAATATACTGTACAATACATGAGATGGGGGAGAGAGAGAGAGAGAGAGTGATTTTTTTTTTTTTTTACTAACGACTCGAGGGAGTGCCATGCCCGGTGTCGAGTCGGTCGGACAGACAGGCATGGACCAGAATCGCCGATCTGACTGAGACGCCCATATATAGGCATACATGGAGATCTGATTGTCCCGACCGCTATGCCCATATATGGTCATACACATATGGGCATATACTGATGACGTCACATCAGGGATCTCCATATATGGGCTTAAAAGAGACAGACAGATAAATGGGCATAGGGATATTGTATAATCGGGTGCATTTTTCAAAGTTGTGTTTATAAATTACACAAGGAAGCATGACATATGTGTCTACTCCAATCACATGTGAATAAATGCAAGTTGATACTGTCGGCATGCCCCACCTGACACCTGCAATACCTGTTGTACCATCGTCAGACAGTTTTTGTGTCCCTTTTATGCCCATATATGGAGGTTTCTCCATCTGTCTGTCTATGTCCCTATTATGCCCATATATGTGTGTTCTGTGTAAGGCATGCCCAAATTTGGAATCCAGGCCAGTATGACGTCATATTGATGACATCAGGGGAACTCCATATATGGGGATTTCCAAATGCATCGTTATTTTTTGGCGATCCACTGATCAGACAGACTCTTCACTCGGCTGCATTGTGGCTTGCAAATCTCCAAATCTCCATATGGAAATGGAATGTAAATCTTTTCATGTCCACCGTCGACAAAGGCAATTTTAATATAGGATAGGATAGACTTCTATACGGAGACATTTTAAAGGTGCAGGTAGAAAAAGAAAAGGCTTGTCTTCCATGTCTGGGTTGACATGGTTACTGCTGCTGCTGCTCTGGCATCATAGACTCCATATTTGGGCATGGCTGAACTCGGAGCTCCATATATGGATATGGTTGACTCATCGTGACATCATCGGGAATGACAAGACACCCTCATCAGACCGCATATAAAGAACCGCAGACTTGGAGAGAGGCCATAATCAATTTCACTTTGTTTTGAGACACATTCAACCAAGAGAGAAGCCAGATAATAACCATGTCAGCCGGATATGAAGAGAAGAGAGACCAACACAACAGTGGTCCCGAGGGCATGGAGCCAGGTGGGATCATTGAGAGCTACTATAGCGAGATCGTGGACAGTTTTGATGCCATGGCCCTGGATGAGCCTCTGCTCAGGGGAATCTACGCCTATGGTTTTGAGAAGCCCTCCGCTATCCAGCAGAGAGCCATCATCCCTTGTATCAAAGGGTATGATGTGATTGCTCAGGCCCAGTCTGGGACAGGGAAGACTGCTACCTTTGCCATCTCCGTCCTGCAGAAACTCAATTTGAAGCTCAACGGCACTCAGGCCCTAATCGTGGCCCCTTCCAGGGAGCTGGCTCAGCAGATCCAGAAGGTATTCCTGGCCCTGGGGGATCACATGGGTGCCACATGCTACGTCTGCATCGGAGGGACTAACCTCCGCAGCGAGCAGGCGAAGCTCCAGGCCGACGGCCCCCCGCACATCGTGGTGGGAACCCCCGGCCGTATCTTTGACATGCTCAACCGTAAGTACCTCTCCTCAAAGCACATCAAGATATTTGTACTGGATGAGGCTGACGAGATGCTGAGCAGAGGTTTCCGAGACCATATCCAGGACATATTCCAGAAACTAGAGAGCAACGTACAGGTTGTGCTGCTGTCTGCCACCATGCCCGATGAAGTCCTGGAGGTCAGCAAGAAATTCATGCGCGAGCCTGTGTGCATCATGGTCAGAAAGAGGAGCTGACCCTGGAGGGTATCCGACAGTTCTATATTAACGTGGAGAAGGAGGATTGGAAGCTGGACACCCTGGTTGACCTGTACGGGACCCTGACCATCACCCAGGCCGTCATCTTCGTCAACACCAGGAGGAAGGTGGACTGCCTCACCGAGCAAATGCACGCCAAGGACTTCACCGTCTCGGCCCTGCACGGAGACATGGAACAGAAGGAGAGAGATGTGATCATGACGGAGTTCCGCACCGGTTCCAGCCGAGTCCTCATCACCACCGACCTTCTGGCCAGAGGTATCGACGTGCAGCAGGTATCGCTGGTCATCAACTACGATCTGCCCGCCAACAGGGAGAGCTACATCCACAGGATTGGCCGCGGCGGTCGCTTTGGCAGGAAAGGCATGGCCATCAACATGGTGACAGAGGAGGAAAAGCGCACAATGCGAGACATCGAGAAATTCTACAGCACCAGTGTAATCGAGATGCCCAGCAATGTTGCCGATCTCATCTGAAAAAATTTAAAATAAAAAGATTCAGCCGATCATCTCTGTTCTACTGCCACGAGAACCTCTCGGCTGAAGTAGAAGTATCAATACTGCAATGTAGAAATTCTCTGTTACAAGTAAAAGTCCAGAATTCAAAATTGACTTGAGTAAAAGTATTGGTATCAAAATGTACTTGGTACCAAAAGTAGAACGTACTGTACTCATTACGCAGAATGTCCCATTTCACAAGTTTTCAAATGAATAAAATGTATAAAAAAATATTTTGAAAATAGCGGATCTACAAGCTCACAATGTGTCGCATCGTGACGCATTGTGAACTTGTAGATCGGCTATTTTCAAATGGCCGAAATGTATATAGGGCTGAAGTGGTTAATGTATGTTTTGTAATAATAATCCAAATAAAAAACGAGCTAAAGTTTTACAATAATTGTAATGGATTAAAAGTACAATATTTGCCTTAGAGATGTAGTGAAGTAGAAGTAAAAGTTAAATTGGAAATACTCCAGTAAAGTAAAAACACCTCACAACTGTACTTAAATAAATGTACTTAGTTACTTTCCACCACTGTAAGTCTCAGCCCACACATACACACTATCTTGCTTATAGCTTTGGCCTTTAATTTCCCTGAGGAACATAGGCCATTGATGAAACTCCCCCATCCTCGCCGGTCTTGTGCCCTCCGCTCCAGTCGTTGCCATGACAGCCCCTTGCACCTTCCATCTCCTGCTCCATGGTTCTTCTCCAGGTGGCTCTAGGTCTACAGTACCTCTCTTCCTCCTGCCTTGCGGGTTCCATGTTTTAGAGCATGCTTTGTATTGTGAGTGTACTATTTTGTCTTCGACGTGTGTGACTTTATTCAGTTCCATTTTCTCCTCCTCCTGATTTGGGTTTCTATTGTTTCCCGTTTAGGAAACGATAGAAATATACGCTATACCTCGGCAAAATGTGTCAGGCGATCAAGTGAACTACTGAACTAAACTGCAACATCCGATTAGAGTTTGGTCTAAAGATATCAGAATTGGGTCCAGTCTAACATTTGCTGCTAAACAGTAAACACATTTCTGCCTTGCTGTCACAAGTTGTGGATGATGGCAATGTGTATTGTAGGCCTATACGTAAATACATTTAGCTTAATTTAGCCATTACAGATCCAATTTAAAATATGCCTTGACCACTACTGGGCCTAAAATCAATAATTGATTACACCCCAACCAAATACGTTTTGGTTGTACCGAGCACAGTTTTGCAACCATACTATACCGACTGGCCAAGGTTTAAATCATTTTACGCCAAACCATGCACAAATGGAAATGCAATCGAAACATTTAATACCCGTTCTTAGAACCATTCTATATTGCCCTGGAAATATATAAGAGGTTAAAAGCCCCACTAGCAGCCCCCAGAGGCCTTGTTGCTCATTCATTATACCCAGCCAGAAATGCCATAGGGTCACCAAAATCAGTAGGGGCCATCGTCTTGGGAGCTTAATGGGGTCTGCAAGCTTCACACATTGTTATGCATGCAGAAAATGTCGTACAGAAAACCCCTTGGCAATTCAGCCGGTAGTTCTAGAGATTTCTTGTATGGAAGTAAAATGTCTGACCGACATATTGCACCCATCCATCATTTTTAGCCCCACTAACAGGGATGAAATTGGTCAAGATGTACATTATAGAGGGATCTTAGATGTAAAAAAAAGATTCTTGCCAATTTGGCTGTCAAAATTGAGGTTTCACCGTCATTGCGAACGCGGGAGGAGGCGCGGCGAAGCCGCGCCTCCGACCAAGTGGAGCTTACTATGTAACCCTGCTCGGGTTGTGTCTCTGTATCTCTGTCTGTATCTCTGTGTGCACTGCCTGTGTGCAGCTCCTCTGAGATAAGTAAATGTCCAATTTAGACGTACCATACATCAAATGAAAGGTCTTTGAAAACTGAACACACCTGTCAAGGTTGCGTTTAAGCCCGCCCCTTCCCCCGGAAGCCACGCCCCGGAGAAGGCTCCTAAAAACTCCCCATTGAAACCCCATGTTAAATGAAAAGTGCCCGAATCGCTCCCAAACTTTTTCTACCCCCCCTAAGTGGGGGTCTACGAACAAATACATCGGGCTCGGATTTTGGCTCCGCCCCCCGGAAGTGGGTGAAACAGGCACTTCAAACACTTTGTTGAATTGTTCAAAAACATTCCAAGTTTTTTTTTTGTGAATTTGTATTTTTCTAAGATGCTCCTTTTAACGCAGATTTTTTTGGAAAAAAAAAAAAAAAAAATTATTGGTTACTTTTTTTTAAAATATTTTTTTTCATTCTTTTTTTTCTTTTTTTGCGTTCGCTTACCGCGTTCGCGCGTCTTACTTGTAAGTCCTGATATAAATAGCCATGACTTAAGGGTCAGTTTTAGTCCCGTCCATTCCATTTACAGATGTCTGAGAGCTTAAAACCTAAAACGTGTGTTGTATTCCGCAGAATGGAAGAGTTTTTCAGCACAGCAGAGCGCAATGGGAGGTGTTAATGTCAGATTTTTCACATGTGCTCCTCACAACGGAAGACTAGGATTCATGCCCTCAGCACGCAATGCCCCCTAGAGCATCTTCCTCTCCATTTGTCTCTCCTCCTCTCCCCATCTCTCTGTCCTCGCTCCTGCGTTATACGACACCCTGGCGTGATGTGAGACTTGAACCATTCTCATCCCTCTCTCTCTCTCTTCTTTCCCCCTCGACACGGTCGAGGCAGATGGCCTTCCACCCTAGAGCCAGGGTCTGGCTGAGGTTTCTTCCAGTTAAGGGGGAGTTTTTCGTTGCCACTGTCGCAAAATTGCTTGCTCAGGGTGGGACAATGTCGGGTCTCTGCTCTACATGTTAAGTGTCTTGAGACAACTTGTCACTTTAATAAAATGTTGTTGAATTAAAAATTCGAACACAGCTGTCCCGAAAGATTCAAGATTGCTTTATTTGTCTGTCACTTTGTTTCCTTCTGCAAGCAGCATCAGAATGAAACTAAAAACGAAATTATGTTTCTCCTAAAAGACAGCAACAATTCATAATTGAACTAGAAAAAGTGCTCCTCGGAGCACAAGTCTCCACCAGGTCAGGTAGGCTATTGTGGCCTCCCTATAAAAGGCCAGTGTGTAAAGGGTGTCATTTCTTCTTAGGCCTTTCTCGGCAATCGGAAACTGCATTCATAATTTGAGGCATTTTGTTCCAAAGTGTTTTTCGGCCTGGCGGAGACAAAACAGTTCAATGTTCTCTATAGGATCGTCTCATTATGGACAATGTAATACTGACATATTCTGATATATTCTTGTTTCAGCCATAACATGTTTCAGCCATAACATGCCATAACATGCGACATTGTGCATTGTACTTTATCAATAGATATAATACAAGGTTAACAGGAGTAATTGTAATGCAGTTATTGTTATGAATGTCTGTCTCATTACACAGAGAATTGTATGTAAGTCCTATATCATACACAACCATTACTACACACTACTGTATGTATGTCTATAATATACACTACAGTATACTGTAGTGTACATCTTGTCAAAGTGACTTATTGTTGGTGCAAAGCCGAGCAACAAGGGTGTCCATCACCCTTGCAATGCACTAGACCCCTGGGAGCTGGACTGTGGAGATGGAGCACCACCTACCATCAGCTTCCAGTGCTTGCATTGAAACAGTGCCTGGGATTGAACCCAGAACCTTGTGATTCAAAGGCGAACGCTGTACTGACTTAGCTACCCGGGCACACAACCGTACAGCTATACAGATAGATACATTGAAAGATGGATGTATGGATCATCACTCAGTGGCAGGCAGGACTCAAGCTGATGAGAGAGAGAGAGAGAGAGAGAGAGAGAGAGAGAGAGAGAGAGAGAGAGAGAGAGAGAGAGAGAGAGAGAGAGAGAGAGAGAGAGAGAGAGAGAGAGAGAGAGAGAGAGAGAGAGAGAGAGAGAGAGAGAGAGAGAGAGAGAGAGAGAGAGAGAGAGAGAGAGAGAGAGAGAGAGAGAGAGAGAGAGAGAGAGAGAGAGAGAGAGGAGGAGAGAGACACCCAATAGTGGAGTTGTGTTCCTGTAGAACAAAGCCTTTGCTCTGCAACTCACATGCCTTGTGTGTGTTGTGTGCGCAGTATGTGTGTCTAGTCTATGTTTATGAACAAAGTGTCAGTCACATAGATTAAATGCATGTAATCAGTAAACTCATGTATGTGGTTCAACTGAAGGAGCATGACTAAAATACTCCTAGTGCACAGACTGGAACTCATACAGGCTGTTGGAATGCAGAATTAATATTTTGTTATTGAATGAATGTTAATAAGCATAGTCCTAATGCCTGCTCAGCATCACAAAGCTACATTATAATTCTCCCTCCTGTAAGAGGAGTCATTCATTCACACATATGTATTTATCACAATATGCCCAAATATGGATTACTGATGTCATAGTATTGACACAAGTAAGACGCGCGAACGCGGTAAGCGAACGCAAAAAAAGAAAAAAAAGAATGAAAAAAAATATTTTAAAAAAAAGTAACCAATAATTTTTTTTTTTTTTATTTTCCAAAAAAATCTGCGTTAAAAGGAGCATCTTAGAAAAATACAAATTCACAAAAAAAAAACTTGGAATGTTTTTGAACAATTCAACAAAGTGTTTGAAGTGCCTGTTTCACCCACTTCCGGGGGGCGGAGCCAAAATCCGAGCCCGATGTATTTGTTCGTAGACCCCCACTTAGGGGGGGGTAGAAAAAGTTTGGGAGCGATTCGGGCACTTTTCATTTAACATGGGGTTTCAATGGGGAGTTTTTAGGAGCCTTCTCCGGGGCGTGGCTTCCGGGGGAAGGGGCGGGCTTAAACGCAACCTTGACAGGTGTGTTCAGTTTTCAAAGACCTTTCATTTGATGTATGGTACGTCTAAATTGGACATTTACTTATCTCAGAGGAGCTGCACACAGGCAGTGCACACAGAGATACAGACAGAGATACAGAGACACAACCCGAGCAGGGTTACATAGTAAGCTCCACTTGGTCGGAGGCGCGGCTTCGCCGCGCCTCCTCCCGCGTTCGCAACAATTCAGATCATAGATTTAGCTAAAATAGACATTCAGGTTGAGTAACGTCATTAGCTATTCCATATAATGATGACATCACGCAATGATATCACAACATCATTATTATATCAGATATAATTATCCTTTTAAATGTCGTTATTGTATTATCCGACACAACACCATTCAGCAACTTCTGGTAATAGATTGGCTTACCTTCTAACAACCTCTTCTGTAAATTTGTTGCACTGATTCACAAAGTGGTGCTGGTGTGTGAAATGTTTCACTGGACGATACATCTGAAAGGAGGACATAAGATTTCCTACCAAGCTGCTGTGGTAGTCGGACACAAGCTGTACTCTTTTGGAGGAATGAATGATCAGAAGATCAATGATCAGATTGAAGTCCACATATTCCACACACTGTCTTTACGCTGGAGGAAGTTGCCCCCATGGACAAATGGAAGAGGAGAACGTCACCTTGAGGTTCCCTGCGTGCGCAAGTGCCACACAGCTTTTCTGGTAGAAGATATTGTCTACATCTGGGGGGGATATTCTTACTGTAACAGTCTTTATTCCTTTGATGTTGACAACCACAGATGGTCCAAACCCAATATTGCCGGTACTGTTCCAAAGCCGAGGCAACACCACTCAGCCTGTGTCTTGAGGAAGGCAATGTATATTTATGGAGGAACTAGCAGTAGCACCCAACTAGTTGACATCTACAAGTTGGACACCACCACAATGGTCTGGTCTTTGATTAACACCAGAGGCACACAACCACCTGTTTCATCAAGTCATTCTGCCACCATCATCGGGACAAAGATGTTTGTATTTGGGGGGTGGGGGGACTGGGGGGGCCAGGTTAACTACTACAACAACATCACAGTGTTTGAGACAGAGACCAACTGCTGGCTGAGTACACCTTCTGGACAGCTTCTTCCAGAAGGACGCTGTGGTCATTTAGCCTTTGCCTACAATGGAGAGCTGTACATATTTGGTGGAAGAAAACGGAAACAGCACTTCAATGATCTGTGGAAATTCAATACACATACCTGCTCATGGAAGCAGGTTGATCCCAAAGGGAAAGCCCTGTGTCAAAAAGACATCTTGTCTTGGATGGGTTGTTGCATGGTGGGAGATTGTATCATCCTCTTTGGAGGATGCCTCACACCTGATGACCTGTATATCTTAGATTTAAGTCCTAATCTGAAGATGTTATGCAAGCTAGCAGTTATTCAGTACGGTGTGGAGCAGTCTGAACTACCACATGACATCAGGTGGGAACTGGCTGTCATGACTGCCAATAACTGAAAACAACATAGCCTATAAAATGAGAAAACAACTCTGATCCCACTATAAATAAATAAACACCTAAACGACTAAACAAATACATAAATAGACTAGAAAATGTGCTCCTCGGAGCACAGGTCTCCGCCAGGCGAGGTGGTAAAAGAAAGTACTGTTCCTGTCTTACCTATTTATATTACATCAGCCTGATCTCCAGAGATTACCGTAACATTGCACGGAACGAGTGCACTTCATTCCGTGGATAGCCGCCTCGGAACTCCCGAATTGCGTGCATATGTACGGCGAGTCCCACGGTGGGCGTAATCAGTCGCAACCCGGAAAAACCCGGAAGCAGAGCAGTCCCCACAAAAAAATTTACGATTCTGTGCCTATCGGTACATAACTCAAACGGCGCTGAGTAGGCACAGGCGAACGTCCCACCGTTCAGGACGGCAACTCGGTCGCCTTAGCTCCCTCGGTGGTCCTTCACGGGGTGACAGTTCGCCTGTGACTGCGCGCCTCCGAAATGGTTTTGTCACAAAGGGAGCGCCGTACCATATGCACGCAATTCGGGAGTTCCGAGGCGGCTATCCACGGAATTAAGTGTACTCGTTCCGTGCAATGTTACGGTAATCTCTGGAGATCGGGTTGATTACATATTGTGATGTCACGTGAAGCTTGACCAATGTTAGCTGTGAGCGGACGGACACACACACGGACGGACAGAGGGTAAAACATACTCTCCACCATGCCTTCGGCCTGGCGGAGACAATAAATCTATATAAATAAATCCTTAAACTAAATGAATTCATGATATTAAAAACAAGCGTAACCAGATACAAACAGCATAAAAGATCATATCTGAAGACAGCATGGTGCCATTACCAGTTCAGTTCTTTTTGTGGGTTGTTTTTCTTTTTTTTGTATTCTAGAGGAACGTGTCTTCTAGCTCACTGCTCCCTCTGCGGTAATAAAGCAGAGAGGCAGAAAGGCATGTCTGGATCCTGAAAGGTCCCTCGTCATGATCATTAGCGTGACAGCAGGCTGTTGGCTCCTACTGTCACACTCTGTGTGTGTGTGAGAGAGAGTGTGTGTGTTGAGCATGTGAGCGTGCACGTTTGATCCTGTGTGTGTGTGTGTGTGTGTGTGTGTGTGTTAGAGTGACCGACAAAGAGAGAGAGAACGTGAGAGTAACTGAGTCTGTGTGCGAGAAGGGGAAAAATGCAAGAAAGTGTGTGTGTGTGTGTGTGTGTGTGTGTGTATGTGTGTGTGTGTGTGTGTGTGTGTGTGTGTGTGTGTGTGTGTGTGTGTGTGTGTGTGTGTGTGTGTGTGTGTGCACGTTTGATCCTGTGTGTGTCAGTGACCGACGAAGAGAGAGAGAATGTGAGAGTAACAGAGTGAGAGCTGTGCATGCTTGCGACGCGAGTCAGACACATCTCCCAGTCTGCACTCTTAGAATCCCCCATCTCCCACAATGCATCTCTGCTCCCCCCCAACATAGCAGCTGTAATATTTACCACCATAGAGACCGTGCACATTTCTGCCTTCCCAAAAATCTCTTGTGTGTGTGTGTGTGCGCGCATTTTACCTTGCCTTTGAAGGTATGTGTCTAACTGTGTTTGTGCTCTTTTGAGAATGTGTATGAGGAGGGGGTAACACAATTTTGCGTGTGTTTGTGCGCGCATGTCCTAGTTTATGCGACTGTTTATGTTTGTGAGACTGAGGCATGGAATCGTTCTTTTTATAGCCTCTCTGTATCTCACGCTCAGCGCCACGGCTCACTGAAAGATGTTTTATGAAAGAGAGTGCCTGGAAACGAGATCCAAGGCTGCACAGAGTTCAACACTGTCTCTCCACAAAAGTCTATTTAGATCCACTAACACTGGTTACTGTACTGTGAGGCCGATTCTACACATACCTTCTAAATCAGTGGTTCTCAAACCTTTTCGTGAAAAGGACCCCCAAAATGATATGTATTTGGCCACGGACCCCCCCATCTGAAAATATTCTTTCTAATGGGGTCTGCAAGCTTCACTTGCTTTCAAAAATAGCAGATATACAAACTCGCAGCGCGGCACGAAGTGACCGCACTGTGTGCTTGTATATCTGCAATTTTTTTGTTTTCTGAAAAACGTTATGTTGCTATACAGTATACGTATATAAATCTAAAATGGCACCGATGCTTTCCCGGTTTTAATGGGTTAACTCTGAGTGTACAAATGCTGTAAAGTTACAAAGGGATGTATTAACAATGAAGATTTAACAGATGGCTCACAGTTAGCCACAGGGCATTATAAGTGCACATCAAAATCAAACAGTGATGGTTATGGCTTTACAATAGTTTTGGTTTTGGTTTTAGATAATCTTTTATGGATGTGTGTGTATCCACTGTGCACAGACTTTGGTCAGGAGTGCCATAAACCTACAGTACCTAACCCAACCCAGGTACAGTTCCCTGACGTAATCCTACAGTACAATACACTGGTGGTTGAATACTTTACCAGGAAACTGTATCATAGATTTAATAACAGAGTTACAGAGTTAACAGTCATACCAAAATGACACTGTAAAGAACCGTGATAATGCACACATAAAACAAAATACATACTTACGATAGTCTTACAATGCATTCATGATGGTCAGCCAATGCAATTCAAGAGACATGTATGTATTTTGCACAATGCTGTTTAATGGTGTCCATTGCAGCCGTTGGCCTTTGGGATTTCAGCTTCTGTTTTGAATCAGCCTTTTGTGTTGTAACCCAATAAACCCCAGAACACTTGTAGCACTGATGGTTCTCTGTGTTGCATGGTCAAATTCCATTGGTTAATATTCATTATATCAACACAGGCTATTCTCAGTCAAATCTGGAGTGTTCGTTTAACTATTAACCGTGTAAAAATGAACCCATTAAGGTCTATTTTAATGTTAAATAAACACTTTTAATGGAGCTGAGCTGCATACAAGCTGAGGTCCAATAAAATGGGAATCATTTGTCACCACCAGACCGCATGCAACATTTTTATAGGTTCATGATGGATGCTGCAGTGACAGACAAGTGTTGAAGGAAACATGAGAACAAGAATGCACAAAAAGTGTGCTAGAACTGTAATACCTGTGTGTGCGTGTGTGCGTGCGTGCACGTGTTTATCCGTGTATGTGTGAGGACAGTTTAAGTACCCATTAAAACCGGGAAAGCATCTGTGTCATTTTAGATTTTTTAGACTATTAAAAAATAGCTCGCAGTACATCTGCTATTTTTGAACATTTTGGAAAAATCTTGAAAAAAACTCCTGATTTAGAAGGCATTTGTAGAATCGGTTAAGGTTGAGGGCTAAGGTTAGAATTACGGAAAGGAAAGAATGCAGTCGTAATACTGAAAAACTAATGTGTGTGTGTGTGTGTGTTGCGCCCCACAGGAGATCTGCAAGCAACCCCGGTTCATTGTGGACGGAGCCACTCGTACAGACATCTGCCAGGGAGCTCTGGGTGAGTCCTCCTGGGAACCATCCCAAATGTTACTTACTATCCAATGAAACAGCTAGTAGACGAGCAGAGAGGAGAAGCCAAGAGATGAGGTTAGGAGAAGAGAAGAGCAGAGGAGAAGAACGTTGGGGACAGAGATGACAGAGGAGCACCACAGAGAAACACAGTGAGCCCACGAGCAAGGCACGGAACCCCTAATGCTGCATTACACCAGCAGTGACAAAAGCTACAAAAAGACCAAGCATCGTCAGAGCTACACTTCAGCCGCGTTGCTGTTCAAGTGTTGCTCAACACGCTCGTTGACATCAACAAGCGTGTGTCTAAAAGTCTAAAAGAAATTTAAAGTATTTGGATAAAAAGAACGACTGTGTGTGACTGTCTGGCTGATGGAAATAATTAGTTTATCTCCCATTAGAAGGCGGAATATTGTGGAGTGAGAACAAAAACATATGATTGATTGACGCGTCACTGCGTCATTGGAGGGCTGAGAAAGTCAGCTCAACTGTTTTTTTTTTGTAGCGTCACACAGCGACAAATGTCAGGTGTCAGTCTGTAGCCCCATGTCTCTGGCTTCCAGTGAAAATGATTTGTAGCTTGTCACTTTGTCGCTGCTAGTGTGAACTGTGAACGCAGCATGAGTAGCAGCCCGCTTTTCAGTGAGCGCGTGCAGACTGCACCTCCAGGCTGTGCCTGTAAATCCAAAAGCCAGATCCGAGTCAAACAGGGGGGGGCTGAACCATGAGACGCAGGATGAAGCGAGAGCTATGGAATGAGAGGGAAGGTGATGGAGGCGTAAGTGTGAGAGTGAGACTGCCCTCGGCAGTAATGATTGATAGCACCGTTCTCTCCTGCTTACATGCTTCCCCTCTAACCACCCAGTGCCATGTATAATTCATGTCCCCCATTTGCTACTGCCTCACATCTGTAAACAACACAGCTTGGAAACGCAAGCAGCACAGCAGCAGCAGAGCACACGCGCGCACACGCACGCACTTGTGCGCACACACAAATGCACACGTGCAAAACTACACATTCACACACCTACACTCACTTCACACGACCGCACACACTGGCAAAGGAAGTAACACTTCTCTCCTCCTCTCAGAGGGAGAGAGAGAGGAGGGGCTGTGTTACGTAACGATGATATACCCCCAAACATCTTGAGCCAAGTAGCAACTTGGAAGTGCTTTGCGAGGCTCTTTGTTGCGTGCTCTCAAAGCATATCTCAGCTGAGCTGTCTTGCCACTTTTAATGTTATGTTCTGCTTCTGTGTTAGGGCCAGTTTGAACCCCTTGTGTTCATCAGGGGCTATTTTAGACAGACAAGCTGAATTATGTATAAGGACATTCAGGATTTTGATTAGCAAGTCAAAATTGCTTGCGTAGAATGCATACATTGCACAAGTTAAATGTTGAGCGCTGAGGACGTTATAATCTTAACAGTTTACAGTCATATACTGTTGTACTGTTGGTGATGAGTAGATGTACTGTATGTTCCAATACATATAATTGCAAAAAAAATACTATTTATTGGCCTGTCAGTAGAATAATGTTATTGTAATATAATTTACTGTAGGTACTAGGGTTGGGATCCTTTAGGATTTTAACGATTCTGGTTCCTTAACGATACCCTCTTAACGATACGATTCCTTAACGGTTCCCTTTAACGATTCCTATAATGGAATCTGTAACTCTGAGAATGTACAAATGGAACCTACACTCTCAGAGTTATATGGTGGTCCTTGAAATTAAACGGTGAGAGAACTGTATTGTAATTGGATGGCAGACGTGAAGTCCACATACCAGCCTCTGACAGTGTCATAAAAAACGGTTCCGGAAACGGTTCCAAATGTGATGAAACCGATTTCGGTTCCTCGATGTTGGATCCGGTTCCTCCGGTTCCGGATCCCAACCCTAGTAGGTACTAGGCGTTACAACTAGGCTTTTTGTATAATTTATAAAGAATTGGGGTGCCCCGGTGGTTCACCTAGTAAGAGTGCACACAACCTAAATAAGGCTAAAGTCCTTCCCACAGCTGGCCAGGGTTAGAATCTGACCCGAGGCTCCTTGCTGCATGTCATCCTGCCCCTCTCTTTCCTGTTGTCTCTGTTTACTGTCTTGGAATGCCAAAAGCAGGAATGCCAAAAGAAGATAATAAAACAAATTTGGAATAGTCTTGTTCTTTGCTTCCTCCAACCAAGAGTGTTGGCAAAACTTAGGATTAGGGCCAGATAACCAGTGGTGGAAAGTAACTAAGTACATTTACTTAAGTACTGTACTTACAATTTTAAGGTATTTGTACTTTACTTGAGTATTTCTAATTTCCAAAACTTTTACTTCTACTCCACTCTCACGAGGTAAAATATATAGGTCAGAGGCAAATATTGTACTTTTACTCCACTACAATTATTTGAAAACTTTAGTTACTAGTTACTTTTTAGATTTAAAATATTACATTAATGAAACATACATTAACCACTTTAGCACTTTTTTATACCTAGGCTATTTGAAAATAGCCGATCTACAAGCTCACAACGCGTCGCATCGCGACGCGTTGTGAGCTTGTAGATCTGCTATTTTCAAATATTTTAGTACTTTTACTTTTGGTACTTCAAGTGCATTTTGATGCCAATACTTCTGTACTTTTACTCAAGTACATTTTTTATTATGGACTTTTACTTATGTTACTTGTAACAGAGTATTTTTATATTGCAGAATTGGTACTTTTACTTAAGTAAAGAATTTGAGTACTTTTTCCACCACTGCAGATAACAGGGCTAAAACTGCTCAGACTATGGTTATCCTTACATTTTCATCCACGAATGCTTCAAAGGCGCTGTAATATGTTTTGTTAAAATAAGTGTTAAATAGCTCTATACTGTATTCCCATAGTAATCATTGCTGTAGAGTGTTTGTTCAGTAACAGGGGTCTCCCCTTCTCGCCAGCTCTTTAGTGATCAGAAAATACATTTGAAGGTCTGGATACCAATTTCATCCAATCAGGAGAGAGAACTTCTACAGAACACGTGATAAACAAGTGAAATTGGAAGTGAAGAAACAAATCAATGAGCAGATTTCTTTTTTTTACTGGAACACTGAAGCTGATCCATTGGAATTGGATGAAAATGTATATTCTGTTCATTAAAGAGATGGATATGGAAATTATTGCTATCACAAAAGCGATCTTAAATTTGTTTTGCAAAGAAACTCAAATTCATGATTAATTTTCTTAAAATGCTGTAATGGAAACCGCTTACTTACAGTAGCTGCTTTTTCCGCTGTGGACACTTATGATCTGGATCTTGTGGGTGTTTTATGTTTATGTCTATGTTTTTATTTTACATGTTCTAAAGTCCTGTTTGGGGTCATTTTAACGTCTACTCTGGCTTTTGTGTGTTCACCCCAGGCAGTTAAGTTACTTGATTCGCTATTGAGATATTTGATATGAATTGTATCACTTCCTATATAAACCCATTGTAACTTCAAACTCCATTTTAACCATGGTAGATTCATTGAAAACACACGTCCTTGGTTTTGGTGCCTGATATTGTCCTTCTAATGTGTGAGGGGCCATGTTTATTCGATTTGATTTTATTCGATTTCTTTCTTAAATCCTTTTCCAAAAATATTGTATTGGTTCTTCTGTATGTCTGCTTCAATACATTTTCGGTTAATTGCCCAGCCCTGATACAATTAAAATATGAATGTAATTCTTTTACATTCTAGAGATGCCATTTAATTGCCAAAACATTGCCTTGCAGTTCTATGGCTACTGCCACATTTCTAGTTTGTGAGTCCAGTGCTCTGAACGGATGGCCCTCCTGTTCCCTACAGAGTTATGACCATGTTTGTTGAAACAGTACTTGACCTTTCTCTTTACAGAGGCTTTACTTTGTGGATTTCAGCTTTTACAAGTTTGTCTCCTGCTGGGCTCTAAGTGTCCCCCCCCCCCCCACACACGTACACTCGGTCGTATGGACTGAAATCAATTAAAATAGAGTTCAGAATAATCATTTGAACTGCTCCGACTGGAGCCGAGGAATTACTTAGAAACGGTAGGGAATGTTTATACAGCACTGTAGCTGAAACACAGGAGAGGGTGTGGGATGGGATGGGGTTTAGTTGAGGAATAATCCGGGAATCCACGGCACATTTGGGAAGAGGAGAGATGTGAGGACTTTTCTTATTTTTAATTTTTATTACCATGGAAATATGGGAAGGTTAAATGAAGAATCTATCCAAGGTAATAAATGTACATGTGTGTGTCTTTGCTTGTGCGTCGTGGTGACACAGGGGACTGCTGGCTGCTGGCGGCCATCGCCTCGTTGACCTTAAACGATACCCTCCTCCATCGCGTTGTACCACATGGACAGACCTTCGCCCATGGATACGCCGGCATCTTTCACTTCCAGGTGAGCACATGTGTGTCCAACTATTCAGAGCTACACTGAAAGCCCAACAACTACTTTTACCCAAAAGGTAAGCAAACCAGGTGTGTCCAGGTAAAGGTAAACACTTCATCCATCGTGTTATCATGAAGGGCAGAGCCGGTCCTAGGAGTTTGGTGGCAAGATTTGTTTGTGGCCTCAAAACACTCACCAAATCAGACACTCACGCACTAATGATGCGTAGCCTGCAAGCTAGTTCAGGCAGACACACCCGAGAGGTTTACACCCATGTGCAGCACCATGTGTATTGTATGTGACGTGTCAAGCAGCTGAACAAATTGGCGGTCCATTTAAGCTCGCCTGATTCACTTTCTCTTGCTGTCAGAGCTGCCACTGAATGTTACATTGTGCTTTGTTTGCTTCCCAGCACCACCAATAGGCTCTGCTTTCCCTAGGGGGGGGGGGTTATAGATGTATATCTGTTACCTATCCACTTTGTGCCTCGTGGCACATAAGGCCTTCACAGAGCGCTTCCACTTTTCACGGTCAACTTAAGACCATGATTTCCATCTCGCATCTTTTCTTTCTTTTTCAATGGTACGCCTCCTTTGGTCTTCCTTTTCTTCTTTTCCCTTCTGGTGCCATGTCATTGCTATGTTGCAGTCGTTGTTGTGGTCCTGGCTTAGTATGTATATCGATATAGCAGGTGTATATCTCCCTGCTCTTAAATGGTTGTTTTCTAATGTGCTGAGCAGGGAGTTAATGTACTCCCTGCAGAGTCTGAACGCCAAGATCAAATATGATATTCACACTTGTATTTACATTTTATAATAAATGTTCTCAAGCTATTATTGGTATCAATCTATTTGTGAGTTATCTGACATGAATCATAGAATAAAAAGGCGACCAGACTCACCTGTCACCACTAGAGACATATTTCACCTCATTTGAGATACCTGTCACTGTCTGTCACAGTCACAGTAAGTGTTCAGGCTATTTGAGAATCTTGTGAACATTCAGGTACCTTTTTAGAACAGATTATCACACTTATATGAGTAATGGGTGTCTCAGACGAAACATGGCTGCTCCTCTTCTTGACCTTATCACAGAGTGATGCCCAATTTACTTGCCTATTAAGTTAAACCCTGCTTGAGCTGGTTCCATCTCTCTGGTGCCAGGAAGGTGTTAGAGCAGACATCTCGTTGGAAATTATTCATAAAGCTGACGATCTGCCATCACCACAGATGGCTGAACAGGAGCACACATCACAGAAAGAAAGAAAGAAAGAAAGAAAGAAAGAAAGGCCATGCTTTCTCAAGAAGTGTGCTCTTTTGAGGTGGGAATTTTCACAGGTTTCTCAATTAGCCAAAACAATTTCTGTGACTATGACAGGCTCCTGCAGGCGACTTCACTTAGGAGTAGGAGTTTTTATATGCGTTTCTATTGGCTTTTGTGTAGTTAGTTATTCTAAGCAAGTCGGTGAATTCCGGAGAGTTACAAGGTTCTGTGTAAACGCATTGGGAAAACTATACAGAAATGTGTTGATATTAAAAAGAACGTGTATGTTTGGGCTTAATGTCGATGAAGGACTCTGGATCAGTTAGATTAGAAGGATGCTCTGCACATCAGCATTACCATACTGCGTGCACACATTCACAAGTTGATGCTGACCCACTACAAACCACAGTCTCCCGCACAATTGTGGATTAAGACCACTTAAAGCCTACTCTTCATTGACCGGATTCTCCCAGGGGTCTGGTCTACACTACTAGGCCCCATCCTTTTTTCCCTCTGCACCAAATTGCTTCATTCATATTCGCCCCAGAATAGGGACACTAGGGTTTATGTGGTTAACCCATTAAAGGTCTGAGGCTGATTCTACAAAATGTCTTCTAAATCCTAACCGTTTTCTGAAAAACCTCTGTTTCTATATCCGTGGTGCTCAAAGTTTTTCATGTCAAGGACGCCCAAAATTATATGTATTTGGCCGCGGACCCCCATCTCAAAATATGTTGTTCCAGGGACCCCCCAGAAGCAAAGATTTGAGTTAAAAAAAAAGTTTGCTTTAAGAAATATGTATATTCAAAGATTTGCACACATTTTCAAGATTCTTCAAAAATAGCAGATCTACAAGCTTGTACTGTATATCTGCTATTTTTGAATAGCCAAAGAAAGCTCAAATGACACCGATGCTTTCCCGGTTTTAATGGGTGAATACTGTGGATTACTCACCGATACATTCATGATCGTCTTCACCTGCCCAGACTCCTGACTGGTCTGGGGATTTGAACCAACAACCTCCAGCACAGCTGCCCAGCTGCAAGCAGCTCTTCTTTTACTTTTCTTTTCTCTCCCACGGGCACCGTTCCACAGTAATATGAGCCTAGAACACAAAACCACTCAGAATGAGTCAATAAAAGCTCACCAGGAGCTACTTAAGATGGTTTAAAACGGAGGATTTGAGTCACTGCCAAACCAATTCAAACACACCTCTGTCAATAAGATATAGAATTAGTACTGGTAGAACAGGTCTTGCCTGTCAGACGACACACTGAAGTAAACGGTTTGCAGTGGTGGAAAAAGTACTCCGACTGGCTTACACTTGAGGTTCCACCTGTTCCAATCTGCTTTCTGCTTTGATGCTCCCATTTCATGGAACACTCTACAACTCACTCTAAAAATGAATGCCCCAATATCCTATGGACAATTGAATCACCTGCTCTTAAATCTCCCTACCTCACCAAATTGTTTTTAGCTTACAAATGTTCTGTTATGGTTTTATTTTTGTTGTATCTGCGTTTTATATCTGTATGTGCCTTAATTGTTGATTTTTTTGTGTATGTAATCTCGACAGCATTGCAAATGAGGGTAAACCTCAATGCTCTTTTTGAGAATAAATAAAGGTTTCAATCAAAATATGGAGATTCTTATTGCCTTAGAGGGATATTTCACTTTCAAATAAAATAAACACAAAATAAATATATAAAAAATAAATGAAAAAGGTCATGGAAAAATCACGGCCCCTCATGCATTAGAAGGACATTCTAATGCGTGAGGGGGCCGTACATTTTTCATTACTTTTTTCATTTATTTTTAATATATTTTTTAATGTTTATTTTATTTGAAAGTGAAATATCCCTTTTAAATATATTCTCTTTACTCTGTTTCTATGATCTCTGCCATAGCCTATGGTAGGCTACTGGACCTTATCAACTGAACTTTGCTTTGTACACAAGACCAACCCCCACACACACACCCCACATACACACACACTCATCAAATCCACGCATTACACATGCCAAAGCCACTAATTACACACATTAGCGCCCACACATGTATATTATACAGACTTTATGCCCTTAAACACAGACATACACTAAAGACACAAATCACAGACATTTGGCCGCAGACATAATTACACTGTTCTTAACACACACACACACACACACACACACACACACACACACACACACACACACACACACACACACACACACACACACACACACACACACACACACACACACACAGTCAGACACAGCTGTGACCAGCCTGTGGCAGTGACACAGATTCTGGCCTGTTCCCATATTGCAGCCAACTGAATATTATTCATGGTTCTTGTGTCTTAATATAAAGTAGCCATCTCAAACTCACATGCTGTATCTAATAGGGCCTAATTAATAGGAATCTAATCAGAACAACTCAATAGAGATGGTTAGAAAATACAAAATAACAACTAAAACAATGTGGATGTAGTGTATTTGGCAACTAAAATTATTTATTAAGAATGATGCATAAAGATTTTGATCGCAAAATAGTGCAGGTTTTTGTTCTATGCATTATTTGACACATTTCAATTTGCTACAGGACACTATGACTATAGTTTAAAATAGTCAAAACACTAATGTAAGATGCCAAACAAATAAACAAAGAGTATACAAAATTCCCCTCCCCAAATTCTCAAAATATATGAACTGGTTAATAAGTATTATCACTTATCAACGATTACTATTGATTGGTTATCAGTGATCATTATCTTGTAATATCAGCCATAATGGTGCATGGTGTGCATGGTGCATAATTGCGATTAACGATTTAATTGTGTGTTTCTGTAATTGAACATTATGAATAAAAATTACATTTCTGTTTGGCTTTTAAGCTTCGTTTAAGTTGCACAGGGCAGATATGACAAATAAAATCCATAATTTAATTACTTTATACTTTAAAAAGAAAACATTAATAGTTATAAATAGCCGATGTACAAGCTGAAAACGTGTCGCATCGGAACACGTTTTGAGCTTGTAGATCTGCTATTTCCATTATTTTGGGAAAATGTGTGAAAATATATGAACATTTTTAACACAGTAATGATTACGACGATTATGCAAAAAACTATTGTGATTATCTCAAATAATTGCAAAAAGGCGATTATGTAATAATTGTGACAGGCCTGTGTACAAGATGAGCTAATCGGCACACGACAACGGAGCATAAATGAGGCAATACCCTCCATCCTCTCTGTTAGAGTGTGTGTGTGTGTGTGTGTGTGTGTGTGTGTGTGTGTGTGTGTGTGTGTGTGTGTGTGTGTGTGTGTGTGTGTGTGTGTGTGTGTGTGTGTGTGTGTGTGTGTGTGTGTGTGTGTGTGTGTGTGTGTGTGTGTGTGTGTGTGTGTGTGTGTGTGTGTGTGTGTGTGTGTGGTGCAGAGTCAGGCGTTGCTGCTGTGATGTTGCTGAGCTCACCGTCTCTTCCTTCCACTCTCCTCTGATCTCAGTATGGCTTTGTCCCAGAGCACTTGATCTTCCTGCCAGCTGCCCCATTTAATGAAGCGAGCACAAAGCCAAAAAGATGCCAATGGTAGAGAGGGGGTGGAGGGGTGGGATGAGGTGAAAGACAAGATGAAGGGAGAGGAAGGGACAGAGAAGGGGGGGAAGAGCGGGACTCGCACGGGCACAGAAAGAAACGCAGTATCACTTGTGTTTATGTTGCACAAAAAGCAGTGGTGGATTTACTCAAGTACTGTACTTAAGTACAATTTTGTACTTTACTTGAGTATTTCCAATTTTCTGTACTTTTACTTCTACTCCACTACATCTCAGAGGCAAATATTGTACTTTTCCTCGACTACAATTATTTGAAAACTTTAGATACTTACAAAACATACATTAACCACTTCAGCCCTATATATATTTTGGCCATTTGAAAATAGCCGATCTACAAGCTCACAATGCATCGCATCGCGACGCATTGTGAGCTTGTAGATCTGCTATTTCAAAATATTTTTTACACATTTTATACATTTGATAACTTGTGAAATGGGATATTCTGCATAATGAGTACTTTCGACTTTTGGTACTTTAAGCACATTTTGAAACCAATACTTTTGTATTTGTACCCAGGTAAATTTTGTGTTCTGGACTTTTAGTTGTAACAGAGTATTTCTACATTGCAGTATTGATACTTTTACTTAAGCACAAAATGTGAGTACTTTTTCCACCACTGACAAAAAGCAACAAGCAAACAACAGCAGATCGAGAAAAACCCACTGTGTGTCCAGGAGTGGTGTGTCTACTCTGTACCATGTCTTTGCATCGCTTTGCATCAAACACAGTAATGCTGGCAGTGTGTATACATGTTTAGATGTTAAAAGAGCATGCAGCGTTCATGCCTGCGGTCGGCAGCCATCTGGCCCACGTGAGAGAGAGAGAGAGAGAGAGAGACACACACACACACACACACACACACACACACACACACACACACACACACACACACACACACACGGGTCATACAGGGTCAGTTAGCTCAGCCTGATTGCTCAGTCAGGGGGGCTCTTGCGCACCCTGTGTGATCAGAAACAGGCACATTTCTGGCTGGCTATAGATAACTGTAGCTGTCAGCAAAACTGAACAAAAGGATGTAAATACAAGGCCATTATAGACACTCTACTGATTGGTAATATACACACTTATTGCACATTACACAGCGTTTGTGTGTACAGTAACTGGCACACACAGCTGTTGCGAGGTCTGTGTGTCCTTCAACACACACGCACGACACGTACGCATGCACGTACACAACAGTTCCCGTATTTGCCCTATCTTCTTCTGGAGCTGGTTATTCAGTTACAGAGACAGGAAATTGGCCAAGAGACAGCAGAGTTCTTGGCCAGAAACTCACCAATTGTTTCCAGTTATACTGCACTGTGTGCTGTAAGCACTTTCAAACCTCCACTTTCATTGGTGTATGACTAAAATACACA
The DNA here is from genome assembly GCF_963280865.1 of Gymnoscopelus braueri. Taxonomy (NCBI): domain Eukaryota; kingdom Metazoa; phylum Chordata; class Actinopteri; order Myctophiformes; family Myctophidae; genus Gymnoscopelus; species Gymnoscopelus braueri. The sequence continues at coordinate 19,399,991 of NC_137620.1, forward strand.
CACACACGCACAGAAATAAACATACACACTGTGCCATTGCATGAGGAAGTAATGACCAACGCATAATTGCAGGCATGAAAATGCATCCATGCCTGGTGTATGTATGTAACCATAGTGGAAATGGACAGTGACTGTTTTCCCTGCCATTATATACTGTATAGTACTGTAGTAGCCCACTTGGGACCCACTGCACGTCTGTCCATCCTGGAAGGGGGGATGTGTTGTGTTTTCTTTGTTAATTTATGGACCTGTAAAGCCCCTTGAGAGATTAACAGACAGTGATTAACACATTCACTGCCAGGTACTATGCATCAGTTTTTTTAGCTTCTGCCAGGGTTTTTTCGATTTTTCCAACCTTTTTAAGTAGTCACAGAATATTTAGCTCCAGTATGATCGATTCCCTGATGGTTGCTAATCACGGAGGGTTTCACTGTGCTTCCGCGAGAGAAAAACAAATTCATCGCGACCTCCCATTCGCTTGTTATACGCCGTTGAAAATAGCATGGTAAAAAACACAGGAGCCGAGATGCAGAATATTTCCCAAATACTTTAACCAGGAAGTGAATGGAGCAGTAAATCTTTGGATCACGTTATCTCCTGGTTCTGTTTTCTTTTTTGATAATCGATGAAATGGTCTGGATTAGTTCCATTAACTGTTGCACCCCTAAAGGGATGCAAATACATTTGCATCAAATGTATACAAATGCTTTTGTTATCCAATATCTATTTTTGCATTGCCACTTCCCAATGTATTAATGTTTTACAATAATACATTCTCACCTTTTTTGCATGTATGCCTGTCACAATTATTACATAATTGCCTAATCGCAATTATTTGAGATAATTGCAATTATTTTTTGCATAATCGTCATAATCGCCGTAATCATTTCCATGTTAAAAAAAATCATATTTTCCAAACATTTTCAAAAATAGCGGAAACAGACGATCTACAAGCCCAAAACGGCTATTTCCACTATTCATGTTTTTTTTTAAATATAAAGTTATTAAATATGTCAGTCATTTTGTCATATCTGCCCTGTGCAACGTCAAAGCCTAAAAAGCCAAACAGAAATGAAATTTTAACGACAATTAAATCGTTAAATCACAATCATTTGTGTGACAATTAATTGTCACTTAAACGTCATAATCGTGACAGCCCCTATTTGCATGCCTGTGTTATTAAACCTAACCCGTTTCGCTGCTGCGCTTTTCACACAGTATAAAACTGCTGCTGTTTTGTGTTACTGTACGCACGAGCCCCCTGGTGCCGAGACCTGGATGACTCATCCCACAATGTAATTATTAGCCCTGCTGGCATAGGCCTTTAATCCATTTAGACCGGGAAAGTATCCGTGTCATTTTAGATTAATTTGGCTGTTCAAAAATAGCAGATATACAAGCTCATAGCGTGGCACCGAGTGCCGCGCTATGAGCTTGTAGATCGGCTATTTTTGAAAAATCGTGAAAATGTGTGCAAATCTTTGAATATATGTATATTTTTAAAGCGAACATTTGTCAAATATTTTGTTCCAGTGACCTCCAGAAGCAAAGATTTGAATTAAAAAATGGTTAAAAAATAGTATTAAAAAAAACTATTATGTATTCAAAGATTTGCACAAAATGTTGAATATTTTTCAAAAATAGCAGATCTCCAAACTCGTAGCTATTTTTGAATAGCCCAAAGTATAAAATTATGGTTATAGCTAAAAATCTAAAATGACACAATATGCGTTGCCGGATTGAATGGGTTAATCCAGTTAAGAAGTGGGGAAAGAGAAAAAGAAAGAAAGCAAAGAGAGTGAGTGAGATAGAGAGAGTGTGTGTGTGTGTGTGTGTGTGTGTGTGTGTGTGTGTGTGTGTGTGTGTGTGTGTGCACTGTGTGTGCATAAATGCACTGCATTATGAACTACATTACAAAAGAAAAAGCGCCCGGTCTTCACAGCACAGCGGGGAACACCGACCAAAAGAAATAACTCTCCGACTCTATAATGTGACAGATCTCAGCTTGCCGCCACAGACCATAGCACATGTTGTAGAAGCCAATCAAATCGGTGGAGACATCTTTTAGGGGGGGAGGGGGGGTGGGGGGAAAAGTCTCCTGAGCATTTGTTGCCGAGTAAACTCGGCAAGTCGTGACACAGATTTGTGGCAAACTCTCTCACAGCGATACAGTCCCTGGTGTGTGTGTGTGTGTGTGTGTGTGTGGGCGTTGCTCTGTTGAGAGAGAGCGTTTGGTGTTAAAGCATGTGCGCGTACGTGCGTTTCAGAGCTTGGGAGCATTGTGTCTCGAGTGTGCGCACACCGACGTGTGTTCAGACTCATGAAATATGTGTGTGTGTCTTTAACTGTTTGTATCTGTTTATATGTGCAGTCAATGGTTTATATGAATGGGTATGTGCTTACATACATACGTACTTACTAAGTACAGTATGTGGGGGATTGTGTGTACACTGTATGTACACTGTATGTACACTGTGTGTGTGTGTGTGTGCGCGTGCGTGCGTGCGTGCGTGCGTGCGTGCGTGTGCGTGCCAGTTAGGGTTGGGCGATATGGACAATCAAATGCCACAATATTTTTTTGCCCAGATTTCTCGATATCGATATTATGACAATAACATGGTATTGTGAAAATCGATTTTCTTTTTGAGGATAAGTGATTAAAAGCGGGAAAAGACAACACTTATGCCCATATCACAATATTACGATATCCAAAATCCCAGATGATATCTAGTCTTACTGTATATCACGATAACAATATAACGTTGATGTAATATAGATGTCGTCTCTGTCGGGTGGAAACCTCATATATCCAAAACTGTTACTTTTCAGGATTCAAATTCAAAAATAGCAAAAGTAGCAGATCTACAAGCGCCACGTTTCAAGCTTACAGATCTGCTGCTTTTGATGCTTTTGTGTGATCACGTAGGGCATTCATTAAAAAAAAAAAACGCACAAAGTTAAAATATGGAGATAAAAGGTTTCTGCCCAACAACAACGATATGATTGCGAACGCGGGAGGAGGCGCGGCGAAGCCGCGCCTCCGACCAAGTGGAGCTTACTATGTAACCCTGCTTGGGTTGTGTCTCTCTCTCTCTGTCTCTCTGTGTGCACTGCCTGTGTGCAGCTCCTCTGAGATAAGTAAATGTCCAATTTAGACGTACCATACATCAAATGAAAGGTCTTTGAAAACTGAACACACCTGTCAAGGTTGCGTTTAAGCCCGCCCCTTCCCCCGGAAGCCACGCCCCGGAGAAGGCTCCTAAAAACTCCCCATTGAAACCCCATGTTAAATGAAAAGTGCCCGAATCGCTCCCAAACTTTTTCTACCCCCCCTAAGTGGGGGTCTACGAACAAATACTTCGGGCTCGGATTTTGGCTCCGCCCCCCGGAAGTGGGTGAAACGGGCACTTCAAACACTTTGTTGAATTGTTCAAAAACATTCCAAGTTTTTTTTTGGGGAATTTGTATTTTTCTAAGATGCTCCTTTTAACGCTGATTTTTTTTTTTTTTTTAATTTTTTTTTTTATTGGTTACTTTTTTTTAAATATTTTTTTTCATTCTTTTTTTTCTTTTTTTGCGTTCGCTTACCGCGTTCGCGCATCTTACTTGTATAAATACTGTATGTTGCCAAGCCTTAGTGTGTGTGTGTCGCTGGCATGGTCTCATCTGTAGGTTGACAGAACGCAGATTTAGCTCTGCAGGGCATGACAAATTCATCCATGCATCCAGCTCTCTCCATGCCACACACACACACACACACACACACACACACACACACACACACACACACACACACACACACACACACACACACACACACACACACACACACACACACACACACACACACACACACACACAGGTTTGTATTACTATACTTGTGAGGACATCAAGATTTTAGGACGGTTTTGGAAATAGCCTAAAATAGCTGAAAGTAGCCGAAAAATAGCAGATCTACAAGCTACCCCAAAAAAAAAGTAGCCGAAGAATAGCAGATCTACAAGCTACCCAAAAAAAGGTAGCAGAAAAAGTAGCTGAAAAACAGCAGATCTACAAGCTCGCAACGTGTCGCAGCGCCACACGTTGTGAGCTTGTGGATCGGCTATTTTCCGGTGCGTGACATCGCCATGCGACTAAGTATAAAATAGGGACAACTCTAACCCTAATAATCCTAAAACCTAACCTCTAAATACCTCATTTTAACCTTAACCACAACCTGAATCCTTTTCCAATTGTAAATCTCTAAAATCTCTAAAAATCTATTTTAACAATAAAACAACACTTTTTATTGTATAGGAAAATGGTCCTCACAACATCTGTTTCCCAAATTATACTATATATACATACTTGCGAGGACATTTGGTCCTCACAAGTATAGTAATACAAACAAACAAACAAACAAACAAACAAACACGCACGCGCGCACGCGCGCGCGCGCGCGCGCACGCACGCACGCACGCACGCACGCACGCACGCACGCACGCACGCACGCACGCACGCACGCACGCACGCACGCACGCACACACACACACACACACACACACACACACACACACACACACACACACACACACACACACACACACACACACACACACACACACACACACACACACACACACACTCACACACACTTCTGACGCCCAGCTGTGGCTCATTTATTGCCAAGTGTCCATTCCATCAGCCCCCTGCAGGCAGAGTCTTGACAGAGAAACGTCACCTTCATATCACAACAACATAACTAAATTCCCTCCAATGCTAACTCGAAACCCCCATCTTCTATCTCTGCCATGCGGATTATCTGAGTACGAGTGAATGTGACTACATATTGTGCATTATTGAACACTTTCTCTCCCCCTAAAAGCCTATTAACAAACAGTTCAGGTCTGGTATTTATTGTGCTGCATTGTGGGAGTGCTTCTGCATGTACTCATGTCATGTACAGTATGTGGTGTACTGTATGAATGAATAGGTTTGCGTGTCCGTGCATGTATGTGTGCACGTGTATGCTTATATATGTGTGTTGTGTGCCTCTAATGCTGTTGTGGAAAGGATGTGTCTGTGTACTGTGTGTGCATGTTGTGTGTTGTACATGTGTGTTGGAAGAAATGCTGTACTTAGTGACCAAATGATGACCTGATGTCTTGGCTTTTCCAAAGTATTCCCCCCCTTTGTTCTCCCTCAGCATGTTGTTGTTCTGTATGTCAACTCTGCCCTCTGGTGGTGGCTACAGTACATGGCATTTCATGGGAGCTCATGGAAGGAGTGAAACATTGCTGCTTCTTTCCATGTACAGTTTGAGTGTATACAGTTTGGATATGAATTGATATATCTACTTGTTTGGGGCAATTAGGCGGTGGGGGGGGGGGGGTGTCAGTTAAACATATTGCGTCCTGTAATTCTTTACACCTTGAACCTAAATAAAAGTAGTGTGTGTTAGCGTCATGTATTGTTATACAACTAGATTCTGACGGTTCCATTTGCACACTCCGAGTGTACAAATGGAAATTTAAAGGTTTGAGAACCCACTGCATTACAACACCTTTGTATTATAATATACTAATATGTGTGCCGTCTGTCTTGTGCCTTTCAGTTCTGGCAGTTTGGTGAGTGGGTGGAGGTGGTGATAGACGACAGACTTCCAGTGAAGGACGGGAAGCTGCTGTTCGTCCACTCTGCAGAGGGAGGGGAGTTCTGGAGCGCTCTGCTGGAGAAGGCCTACGCCAAGTAAGAATGATGTCATGTCACCACCTGGCTCTACAGCAGTGGTTCTCAAAGTTTTTTCATGTCAAGGACCCCCAAATTATTAAGTATTTGGCTGTCAAAAATATATATATATATATATATATTCAAGTGAACTTGAACTTATATATATATAAATATATATATGTCAAAAATATGTGGTGCCAAACATCATAATTTGGATAATATCCCTTCATGCTGCTTGTTAATCTAATTGGCTAGTGTGGTTGTTGTTAATGGGGGTCTCTTTGAATTGATGAATGCAGTATGTCAATTTAGCTATATATTAAAAATCACACCCTGTGTGAAGTGGTCGGTGTCTTGCAAGTCAACCAATCATGTACAAAAAATAAATACATTTATTGAAACACTCTTTATGATGGAAGAAACCATAACTTAAAAAAAACAAATTTATGTTTTTTTTAAAGTTATAGTTTCTTATATAGGGCTATGCACATGTGTCATGTGACACTGGCCAATCACAGTCCTGAATAGACTGTGATTGGCCAATCACAGTGCAGGGTTAGGCGGGGTACATTTTTGGCCAATCACAGCGCAGGATTTGTTGTACAAATATCCAAACCTCACTTATAGGGGCGGTTTCACCGCCCAAAAAACAAGACCAGGAGACCTGGTTCTGCCAGACCCTGACTTCACATGACGTGTCAGCCTGTGTCTATGCCCATGTATGGACGAAAGGGGGACAGACTTTTATGGCTGGGGCCTAAGGACAAAGTGACCAAAACCTGTTTTTTGCCCATGTATGGAGAAAACAGGTACAAAACATGCCCATGTATGGACGAAAGGGGGACAGACTTTTATGGCTGGGGCCTAAGGACAAAGTGACCATGCCCATGTATGGAGAAAACAGGTACAAAGCCTCGTGTAAGCCAGACCCCCTGGGTCCGGCAAAAAAAAGAACTGTGACCGAGATACTGACTTCACAAAAAACGACAAATCTCATCTCGACAAACCCTAGACGGGGATCAAATACTGAAAGCCCTTAACAAGGCAGGGAAGGGAACCCTGAACACAGTTGGAGTGAAATGTACACATCCTGCACCGAGGGTGACGTTTGTACTTGAGTTTTATGAGTTGTTTTACTTGCTCTCTGTCAGCATGTGTTGTCATGTTCATATATACGGTAGCCTTGTACAGAACCGTTGGCAGATGTTTGATGGTTTGTACCGTTTTAAAAGCCTGTGGACACTCAGTGTGACGTGAAGGCCTGGCTTACAGCATCCAGCCGCCTCGACAAAAAACGACATATTTTCAGTTGAAAGGAAGTCGCTCTTGTCATGCGATGAAATATGAATTAGCCTTCAGGCAGCTTGATGCCTGACCCCGTCGTTGTGGGTAAGATATAAGTTACCAGTTAAGAGCTGTTAACATCAAATGTTTACATAAAATGTCTTTAGGTTGACCTCGTAACCACTCCATCAACCGCGTAATCACAACATTCCTGAGCCCATGAATTCACAAATTTGGTCCGACTTATGTCCGATGAAAGTCTAAGAGTTAATTCACACTGAAGCTGTGGAGGTCAGAGAATTGTCCTTTGTTTTACAAAAAAATAATAATAACAACATTGTAGAAATACAGTATGTTATCTTGAAATATAAAATCATCTGGTCTAGCTCAGTGTTTCCCAAACTAGAGCACAACGCTTCGCAGTGCGAGGCGTTGTGAGCTTGTAGTTCGGCTATTTTCACAGTATTTATCTGAGTCAAACTAAATGTAATGCCTACAACTCCAAGTGCTTGTCAGTGCGGGGGGTCCCCGGTTCAAATATGACTATTTTGGGGGGTCGCGGCCTGAAAAGTTTGGGAACCCTCTGTATAGTTATCCTTAATACTAAAACTGTCTCTCTCTCTCGTTGCTCAGGTTGAATGGCTGCTACGAGGCCCTGTCTGGAGGCAGTACGTGTGAGGGTTTTGAGGACTTCACAGGCGGCGTGACGGAGATGTACGAGCTGAAGAAAGCTCCCTCTGACCTCTACAGCATCATCGGCAGAGCCATCGAGAGGGGATCACTGCTGGGCTGCTCCATAGATGTCAGTAGACCACAGCAGTGTGTTGACGCTTTGTTGGCCAAATAATAGATTCCACATAGAAAAACGCAGTTTGTTCATTTAACTAAAATGAACGCTTTCGGGGTACATTTTTACCAGAGTTAAAAATTTGCACTCAGGATTTTCCAACTCTATTTCAGCCCTAATGGGGAAAGTATTTCCGTAAGATGTCTGATCTCAATATGATAAACATTTGCCCACAGTAAAGCAAGGACATGGAGGACTGAAAAACAACTTTGTGAATTAACTAGCTCAAAGAGAACAGTTCTGATGACGGGCATTAAGTGCTAATGTGTGCTATTCCTTGTTCGTCCACACGATTAATCGTGGGCGTCCTGATTGTCACAATGCACGCAACGTTGCATTTGATGCTGCCAGACTGACTTCCTTTCTTTCTTCCTTTCTTTCTTTCTTTTTTCATCTATCTTCTACACAGTAAAAATGTGTAGATAGATTTTAAAAAGAGTGTTGTTCATTTAACTCTAACAGAGTGTAAACATTGATGTGCAGCATCTGTCTTTGTGGTTGTCTAGAATTGCATGGTTTAACCTTGTTGATACAAGGATATGCTACTGGCAGGATCAACCAGGGGGGCTCATCCGAGGGGCACCCACTGTGATGGGTGGATCTGTCTGTCAGTCTGTCTGTTTATCCATTTCTCTCTCTGTGACAATGGTCTAACTCTGAGCGTGCCCTTCTCTCTGTCCTAACCAGATCACCAGCACCCGAGACATGGAAGCCGTCACCTTCAAGAAGCTGGTGAAAGGACACGCCTACTCGGTGACCGGGGTGGATGAGGTGAGGGCGATGGCACAAGCTGATTGGCTGCCAACACTGTTACAATAACAAGTTATCCGTTTTATGTATGCATTGGTTTGGTCATTTCATGTAATTGAGAGGGTTACTGAGGAAGCCACCAGAGTTACTCTCTCATGTTTGTTGACTTCGCTTCTTCTTTAGGTGGTATACAGAGGGAACATGACCAAGCTGGTTCGCATCAGAAACCCTTGGGGAGAGGTGGAATGGACCGGTGCCTGGAGTGACAAGTAAGCTCATGCTGTAGGTTGTGGTTGCTTCTCTAGAGGCAGTGCACCACCTCAGAACACTCTCACACGCAGCATGTCAGAGATGTATAAGCATACTATAGTTAATACATCTATCTACTGTATATAAATTCGGCTTCACAGACCAGCAAAGCTTTGCCTCACGTTTGTGCCGCTGTAGCGATTGTAGCTATTATGATTTTTGGGCGGTGTAGCCGCCCCTATAAGTGGGGTTGGGACACCTCATTAGTATTAGTTTCCTGCACTATGATTGGCCCACTTGGCCCACTTTCCTGTACTGTGATTGGCTGACTCTATTGGCTGACTCTATTCAGCACTGTGATTGGCTAGCGAGACACATGATGACATTAATAACCTATAAATAGGATTATGCACTTCCAAAAATATTTTTTTTGTGTAAGTGAGCTTCCATCACTATGATGACCACTGTGATGACCACACCGCCCACTTCACACTGGGTGTGACTTTTAATACCCATACGGTATATGGAGATCCCTGTGTTGGCATCATAAACTAGCCGCTAAGACTAAAGTACTATGATAATGAGTACCACACTGGATACTAACTCTGACAATGGGTACAATGAGTTCTCTGAAGTACAATGGGTATTGCATGTATTCCTGTCTTGCATCGTCCCCAAGTCTTGGGTCGTTCCAAAGTAGTACCCTACCTCACTGGGTCGAGGACCGCCAGCGGTCCAAACGGACCCTCATGGGTTTGTAAATCCGAGAGTGTGCAACGGGTTATCTCTGGGACCCCAATCTTCTCTGTAAAATCCTCAGTGTTCATTTAAAGGTAGGGTAAGTGATTTGCTATTATTCAAATAATTGCAAAATGGGTCTATGTTCTGATAGTGCTCGTTACTATAGAGTGTCCTGTCCATATAAGGAGTCTCCCATGTCTCTCCAGCTCTTTATTAAACAGAAAATGCATTTTCAGCGCTCTCTCCTGATTGGCTTAAAATGTGTCACCTACCTACAAATGTACTATATTCTGTTTACTAAAGAGCTAATCTGAGTTCCCAGAAGTTTTCGCCAGCTCTCGCATACAAATGGGAGGGGCGAGGAAACTTCTGGGCCAGAGCCCTGGTATTTGTGGACGGGATGTAACTTACGCTCAGAATCTGAGCGGACACGCCTCTTACCGGTCTGAGAGCTGTGCAACTCGTCTAAACAGTCCGACGAGAGGCAAACAGCAGTACACAACAATGGCGGCCGCAATTTCTCAAGGAGAAATTGCTTCCCGTCGCTCCTATTTACATGCAACACCCACTGCATGTGGATCCCGCCCCCTTTTCTTCATTGGCTGTTGATTTGAATCAGAACGCAGTGGCCGCCCGCGCCCCTGCTGTCCAGGCTCTGAGGCGAAGTCTCCCAGACTACTAAAGAGCTGGAGAGACCCCTGTGACCGAACAAATGCTCTGTAGCAATGATTACTATAAGAATATAGTACTCTAACCTTTTTAACAAAAAAATAAAAAATAAAAAATAAAAAAATATATCACTTACCCTACCTTTAACTCTGTGTTAGTTTCATTTAATGCTGACCCTGAACGGGTCCATTTGGTTCCATTGTACACTCTCAGGGTTACAGACCTGTAAGGTTCCATTTGGACCCCTGCTGGGCCCCGGACCACACGTTGAGAAGTTGAACCAGTGCTCCACATTCATGTGTGTACAAGTATTGCTGGGCTGGCTAGAACAGAAACTTGGATGCTCTCTGTTAGGAGAGGTCGTGTGAGGTCACTACCCACGTCTTTATAACTTTTCATTAAAAGCCTATAAAGATAACCCAATGTGCTTCAATTATTGAAAAGACATTGCTCTTACTGAAGAGATGAGAGTGTGTGCAGGCAGAAGTGCAGTGACTACACTAATACACCACTAGTGTAGTGTAGTGAGCGTGTGTGGAACCATCGCGTGTCTGCAGACACCAAATTGTGGCATAAACCAGTGATTCTCAAACCTTTTTATGTCAAGGACCCCCAAAATAATATGTATTTGGGCCGCGGACCCCATCTCAAAAATATTGTTCCAGGGACCCCCAGAAGCAAAGATTTGAATTAAAAAAAAAAAAATAGCAGATCTACTACTAAAGTATAAAATATTAGTTAAAGAGGTTAAAATGATTGTGATGCTACAGTATATTAACTGCTTTTGCTGGGGACCCCCTGGTACCCCCCCAAGGACCCCTGGGGGTCCCCGGACCCCACTTTGAGAACCAATGAGATAAAACGTCCTAAAAGTTATTTTTAGGCCTCGACTGTGATTGGCTCTAGCTCTGTCTATCCTTTTGTAGCTAACCGCATCCCTCTGACACATTTAGTAAGTTAAAACAAACCTTTACATTTAAGCCTCTTGTGTTAACCCATCAAGACCTGAGGCTGATTCTAGAAATGCCTTCTAAATAAGTAGTTCTCAAACTTCTTCGTGCCAACCAAGGACCCCCAAATTGATATGTATGTGGCCGCGGACCCCCATCTGAATTTGTTTTGTGCCAGGGACCCCCAGAAGAGAAGATTTGTGTTAAAAAAATCTAAATGATTCAACACTTTAAAGATTTTTCAAAAATGTTCAAAAATAGCAGCGCATGCTTTTGGATCTGCTATTTTTTAATAGCCAAGGCTAAAATCGAAAGGAGTGACCTGACGTTTCGATGTGAACTCCATCTTCGATGTGAACTCCATCTTCCTCAGAGTCTTCAAAACCCTTGTATAGTGTTTGTAGAATTTGACCCAGGGCTGTCGTCCATAACCTTAGCCCGTCTCTACTGACAATGCATGTTTTGTTGTTGTGTATCATACAATAGTTCAGTTTTTGAACAATTGAGTCTTTTTCTCTGTGAATGCCACAGCTCCAGGGAGTGGGATAGTGTGGATCGCTCTGTACGAAGCCGACTACACAATCGAAGTGAGGATGGAGAATTTTGGTGAGTGTTTATTGCGTCTATCTATAATGGAATGTGGAATTTATAGTAAGCTTAATTTCGGAATTTTATTCAGAAAGTAGTTCCGAATGATTTCTGAGTGATGTTCCTTATATTTCATGGTGTGATTTCTTTTTTTGGCCATACATACATTATTTACCCTCTCCTCACCTATTGATTATCTTTGATTTCATTTATTTGATTTGATTTATTTTAGTAAATATTTATGAAAGAACAATACAAAAAACAATACACAAAATATAAAAAGAAGTGCCAGGAGGCAGCAAGAAGCCCAAAGAGCTTGCACAAGGCCTCTACCTATGTATAACAACATTAAAAACCATGAATAGAACATGATTTGTAAACAACATCCTCGTGCTCTCTGTCTCTCTTCCCTGTGTCCCAGGATGTCGTTCAGTGACTTCCTGCGGGAGTTCAGTCGGCTGGAGATCTGCAACCTGACGGCGGACGCTCTGCAGAACAACCAGCTGAAGAAGTGGAGCTCCTCCCTCTACCAGGGGGAGTGGAGGAGAGGCAGCACCGCCGGAGGCTGCAGGAACTTCCCAGGTAAGGGACGTAACTGTGTACCAGAGGTGGAAAAAGTACGCACATTTCTTACTGAAGTAAAAGTATCAATACTGCAATGTAGAAATACTAGTAAAAGTTCGGAATTCACTTTACCTGAGTAAAAGTACAAAAGTATTGGCATCAAAATGTACTTAAAGCACCGAAAGTATAAAGTACTCAATGCAGAATGTCCCATTTCACAAGTTTTCAAACGTATAAAAGTCTTACAAAGATCACACCCTGTGTGAAGTGGGCGGTGTCTTGCTAGCTAATCACAATACTGAATGGAGTCAACCAATCATGTACAAAAAATAAATACATTTATTGAAACACTCTTTATGATGGAAGAAACCATAACTTGAAAAAAACAAATTTATGTTTTTTTTCAAGTTATGGTTTCTTATATAGGGCTATGCACATGTGTCATGTGACACTGGCCAATCACAGTCCTGAATAGACTGTGATTGGCCAATCACGGTGCATTGTACAAATTGTACAAATAAAATTGTACAAATAAAATTGTACAAATAAAATTGTACAAATAAAATTGTACAAATAAAATTGTACAAATAAAATTGTACAAATAAAATTGTACAAATAAAATTGTACAAATAAAATTGTACAAATAAAATTGTACAAAATTGTACAAATATCCAAACCTCACTTATAGGGGCGGTTTCACCGCCCAGAAATATTGTAAATATTTTCAAATGGCCTCAATGTGTCATCATGGCATGGCCATATATGGAGAACTCTAGAACTCTAGATGTGAGGGCAGCGATGTGAGGCAAGCTCAGGTTGGTCAGTCTGGAGCCATGTGGAACTCCATATTTGGGCAAGACTGACATCATAATTGATGTCAGACTGACATCATAGTTGATGTCAGATTCCAGTCGGCTTGACTTAAAAGCTGATTACACAGAGTGTGAGGAGCACTTTTAATCTCAGTGTGTAGAAATGGGGTCTGCCAGCAGTCTCCTGTCTAAAGCAAAGACAGAGGTTAAAGTTCAGCAGATGGTCCAGGAGAGACGAGTGAAGATTCAGGAGGTCAAACACTCAGTAGAGCTTAGCAGGAAAGATGCAGACACAGTGATAGCAGGCAGTGTGCAGGTCTTCACTGCTCTGATCAGTGAGAGAAGCCAGGCTGAGTTCATTGAAGTGATTGAAGAGAAGCTGAAAACAACAGAGAAACGGGCTGAAGGCTTCATCAAAGATCTGGAAAAGGAAATCACTCAGTTAGAGAAGAGAAGCTCTGAGCTGAAGCAGCTCTCTCACTCTGAAGACCACCTCCACCTCCATAGCTTGACATCCATCAACACCCCTCCACCAACCAAGGACTGGACAAAGGTCAATGTCCATCGGTCTTCATATGTGGGGACTGTGAGGACAGCTGTGGCTCAGCTGGAGAAGACACTCTGTCAAGAGATGGAGAAGAGGCTGTGTGGTGTTGAGCTGAGGAGAATGCAACAATATGCAGTGGATGTGACTCTGGACCCTGATACAGCACACTGGCTACTCATCCTGTCTGAGGATGGAAAACAAGTGAGTCATGGAGACATAAGGAAGAATCTCCCAGACAACAGAGAGAGATTCTCAGTATGTTCCTGTGTCTTAGGAAAACAAAGCTTCTCCTCAGGAAGGTTTTACTATGAGGTTCAGGTTAAAGGCAAGACTGGTTGGAATCTAGGAGTGGCCAGAGAGTCCATCGTCAGGAAGGGATTAATCATAGTGTGCCCCGACAATGGTTACTGGACTATAAGGTTGAGGAATGGAAATAACTACAAGGCCTCTACTAGCCCTCCTGTCCTCCTCCCTGTAAGAGAGGGGGTCCAGAAAGTGGGAGTGTTTGTGGATTATGAGGAGGGTCTGGTCTCCTTTTATGATGTGGAGGCCAGAGTTCATCTCTACTCTTTCACTGGCTGCACCTTCACTGAGAAACTCTATCCATTCTTCTTTCCTTTTCCTAATGAGGGTGGTAAAAACTCTGCTCCTCTGATCATCTCTCCTGTCAACATGGACACTGATCTTGATGGAGACGGTGGGAACACGGTCCCCTCCAACTTAAAAACAAAACAAAAAACATGAAGTGTTCCCTCCAGTAAAATATTCAGAAATAAATTATGCACATCCTATATTAAAATTGGCTCAAGGGTGTGTCACGGCATCAGGCGCAAACAAATCACTCAACTCGGCTCCATATATGGGCACAAAAGGGTGCATGCCCATATATGTGCATATACTGATGACATCAGGGATCTCCATATATGGGCATAAAAGGGACAAAGACTGACAGATACAGAGATCTCCATATATGGGAATGAAGGGGACAAGGAAAAGTAAAAGTACAAAAGTATTGGCATCAAAATGTACTTAAAGTACCAAAAGTAGAAAGTACTCATGCAGAATGTCCCATTTCACAAGTAAAAGTAGAAAGTACTCATGCAGAATGTCCCATTTCACACGTTTTCAAATGTATAAAAGTCTTTTGAAAATAACAGTTCTACAAGCTCGAGCTTGTAGATCGGCTATTTTCAAATGGCCGAAATGTATATAGAGCTGAAGTGGGTAAAGTATGTTTTGTAATAATAATAAAAAACCTACAAAGTAACTAGTACCTAAAGTTTTAAAATAATTGTAGTGGAGTAAAAGTATAATATTTGCCTCTGAGATGTAGTGGAGTAGAAGTAAAAGTACTGAAAATTGGAAATACTCCCGTAAAGTAAAAATACCTCCAAATTGTACTTAAGTACAGTGCTTGAGTAACTGTACTGCTGTGTACTGACAAAACAGGGTTTATTGACCCAGGGGTTCCCAAAGTTGGGGTCACGACCCCACTTGGGGTCGCGGGAGACTGACGGTGGGGTCGCAAATTTATTTTGGGTCATGAGGTTTTTTCAATTTTAAATTCAACAGAATGGATGAAATACAATCTAAAAATAGTACATTTTACCATTTTAATACATTACAAATGCGCACCGAACGTGCAAGTTTATGTGCATAAATTACCTCCAGGTTTAGGTGGGGTCACGAGTCAATGGCTGCATTATTTTGGGGTCGTGGGCTGAAAAGTTTGGGAACCCATGTATTGACCCATGTCTGACACATATCAATGTGTAGCTAGGCATTGTGTTGCAGGCAAAACAATACAACTGCATGCATTCAGATTTTATCATGTATTTATTCTTTATAAATTAGATCAGTCATGTCCAAATTTTGCCATGGTTTCAGCCTGATCCGAGCCCCTTTGACTTCATTTATACAATTATATGATAATAATATAATAATATATAATATAAAGTGAAATATAGAAAATATAAAACATTCGTGACACAAAATGTGTGGAAGTAATACATTGTTTTAAGTTCGATTAGGTTACGAGAACACACACACACACACACACACACACACACACACACACACACACACACACACACACACACACACACACAGACCATCTTGTAGACGACGAGCTCTTACAGGGCCACGCTGTAAAAATGATGCAGTGTGTGTACACTGTGAAATGAAGCAACGAAAACACCATATTTTCAACTTAAGAATAAAATGCAACATGGTCCTGAAACGAAGTATAGATCAGCCCTAAGTTAGACTGAAGGAAGAGGAATAGTCAGAGGAAAGACAACACTAGGGCTAAACTAGAAAAGAGGGATTACCGTATGTGAAGATCTTTTCACGTGTCCTCCCCAGCAACCTTCTGGATCAACCCCCAGTTTAAAATCGCCTTGCAGCACCCAGACACAGCCGGCCAATCAGACTGCAGCTTCCTGGTTGCCCTGATGCAGAAGGACCGACGGAAGAAACGAAAGGAGGGCAAGGACATGGAGACCATCGGCTTCGCCATCTACGAGGTTAGAGATCTGTTAGTCCCAAGGTGCACTTCGTCTCTGTAGCACCTGTGGTCTATATATAAATTCTAAAGGGTCTCTTTTTGAGAATTTTGTGTAAATTTAATACAGATTTTCTGATTATCAAGAATTCAGTTTGCAACTCATTTCTCTCATTTCCAATTATTGAAAAGACCCTTCCTATATTTCACTTTTAACTCTCTCTCTCTCTCTCTCTCCCCCCCCCCCCCCTCTCTCTCAGGTTCCAAATGAGGTATGAGTCTCTTAGTACTTCTCTGCTCTGTCTGCTTTCTCACTTCTTATCCGGCCCTGTGTGTTAGGCTAATAATAAGTAAGTAGGTCGGAGGGGCTTATTGTCGTTATCAGCTTATTGTCGTTATCAGAGAACGTTAGTCTAATGCTACATTTATCACAAGATTTTACATAAGTGCAACAATGTATGCTTGAATGAGAATAGGAAAGGAGTCAAAGGACCCGACTTCAGGGGGATTTCACAAGGCCAAACACCCGCACATCCAATAACTCCTTGTCCACAGCTAGCGCTACATGTTGTGATGTGATTATCAGCTTTAACACCTCTTACACTAGTTTAACCACACCTGTCCTCCTCACCAGTACACTCTATGAAGCAGTGGTGGAAAATGTACTCAAATTCTTTACTTAAGTAAAAGTACCAATTCTGCAATATAGAAATACTCTGTTACAAGTAAAAGTCCGGAAATCTTAATTGACTTACTAGTTTTAGTACTGTAGTACTGTACTAAAAGTACAAAAGTATTGGCATCAAAATGTACTTAAAGTACCAAAAGTAAAAGTACTAAAATATTTGAAAATAGCAGATCTACAAGCTCACAACGCGTCGCGATGCGACGCGTTGTGAGCTTGTAGATCGGCTATTTTCAAATAGCCTAGGTATAAAATAGGGCTAAAGTGGTTAATGTATGTTTCATAATATCATAATTTGTATCTGAAAAGTAGCTAGTAACTAAAGTTTTCAAATAATTGTAGTTGAGTAAGTACAATATTTGCAGTGGAGTAGAAGTAAAAGTATTGGAAATTGGAAATACTCAAGTAAAGTACAAATACCTCAAAATTGTACTTAAGTACAGTACTTAAGTAAATGCACTTAGATACTTTCCACCACTGCTATGAAGACAGCTTACATTACTTTAATGACACCTGTCCTCCTCACCAGTACAAAGGCAGGTCAGGCGTCCACCTGAAGAGGGACTTCTTCCTCACCAACGCCTCCAGTGCCCGCTCCGAGCTCTTCATCAACCTGAGGGAGGTCAGCTCTCGCTTCCGTCTTCCGGCCGGAGAGTACATCGTTGTCCCCTCGACCTTTGAACCCCAGAAGGAGGCTGACTTCGTCCTCAGGGTGTTCTCTGAGAAGCCCGCCAACTCTGAGTAAGTGGTGGTGGTGGGGGTTGATGGGGAGGAATAGAGAGCCGACACAGTTGGAAAGAAATGTATTGCCATTCCTCCTCCTGTATTCTAAAATGAATAATTGGAGCATAGTGGCTTTGTTTATAAATGTTAGCATTGTTATTGGAGGTAAAGCGTTAAAGGCAATGATAAAAACATAAGAATGAACCACTGCTTTTGTGCACATTGAGAATATTGGTGAATTGTCTCTGCAAAAGCAAATGTCAGCACCAATATGTCTATGCAAGCCAATCTAAAACAACTCTAAAACTTGCCACTAGATGGACTGAGTGATCTGACTTTCACTTTGTGTCCTAGGGAACTCGATGACGATGTCACAGCTGAACTTCCACCAGAGGTAAGACCCCAGCCCGGGACAACTCATGATAACTCATTACAATTAGGCCTTTAATCCAGAGCATGTTTGGGATTAAAGAACAAATGGCACTCATGAATGCTATGAAATAACATGCTGTTGCCTCATCTTAAATCAGCTTTGTTTTATGAGTTTTATGGTTTAAATACAAATTCAATATAGCTGTGTAGCTTTCAGACATGCACTGTATTATGGAAGTTTTCCAGAGTTCAAACGGAGGGGCTGTAGGCCTATGTATGAACGCAGCATTCCAGATCGGTAGGATCGGACATGCAACAGATTTTATGCGGGCAGGACCCTTGACTTAAGTCCGGGTAATGTCCGACTTGGCTCAAACCGCTGTATGTGTCAATGGACGTGGTGATTGTCCGGTGAATTTACATTCAGCATGTGGGTCTGTTGATGACGCTTCTATTGCAGATGGGTGGAGCCTCCCCTCCTCCCGAGGTGTTTGGAGAGAGAGTTTAATCATCCTGCTTTTTATTTGTATTGTGTTCGAGTTGTAAACATTCACCGATCGTAACATAAACCGCTCTTTACTACTGCATTAGCCGCTTCCTTACGCAGTGTGCACTTGGCTGTATGTAGAGACCAATCACCAATGTTCTCTGAAAAATGCTGTGCCTGTATTATATTTACGTGAGAGTACCTAATGTGTGCGTCTACTACCCTGACCCTGTCCCTGTCCCTCACCTTATCAAACAGAGTATTTACCTTAATGTGTGAACGCATCTGAAACAGACATTCTCCTGTTGCATGCTACATGTGTGAACGGCCAACACCAAAATGTCCTGACCTGATTCCCCGGACATTTTTCAGTGCTCATATGAAAAAGTGACTGTATGTGGTTATATGCATGTGTCCACATAAATAAAGTGTGTGTGTGCGTGTGTGTGTCTCAGACTCAGATGGAGGAGAGCCAAATTGACGCAGCCTTCAAGGGTCTCTTCAGACAGCTGGCCGGTCCAGTAAGTAGGCTCACCAGGAAGTGGAGTTGGTTGCACAATGGCTTATGGGATGTGTAGTCATCTTACAGTATATTGCCTTCTTTGTTTCTGCCAACAGGACATGGAGATCAGCGTCACAGAACTGCAGACAATACTCAACAGAATCATCAGCAAACGTTTGTAACAAAAAACAACTATCCTCATCCTCACCATTCATGGACAAAAGGAGTTGAAAACCTAATGTATCCAATTTAGAGAAATGCTTAACTTTTAACTGAAATATTATTGAATTTACTCAATAGTGAGGATCCAGTTTGTAAAAGTGGACTACTATATTTTAAAAACCAAAGTACCATAATTTTGTGTAATGCCTGATGTCCCTTTTGGAACAAACTTGATCACATGATTTTCTTTTTCAATACTTCCTTTCATGGTTAAGTGCTTAGTTTCTACTAAAAGTAAACACATGCTCTTTCTCTCTGATTTAAACAGATAAAGACTTGAAGACGGATGGCTTCGGCAAAGAAGCCTGCCGCAGTATGATAAACCTCATGGATGTATCCTTGTCTTGAGAGCTACTTTCATTCGGTGGTGGTTAGCAGAGTACAATAAAAATGCCACAGAACTATGCACCCTTTTCAATAATCATCAACAACCTTCCATGTGTAGACAAATAGCATCTGTATGGCACTTCTGGTTGCGGCAATTATGCCTAATATTATACTCACCGAAAATAATTTTCAATCTTGAAGCTTGGCCTTGTGTCACCGCTCATTCCTGCCCGTTGTGTCACATATACGGTAGGCTATACTCCTCCCCAAGTGGACGGGTTAATAAAATATATTAATATTAAATTAAGTATGTATTGAGAATAGCATAAATTAATGTGTGTCTCTCAGACGTCAGGCTGATGCTTCTAACTGAAAGGCACACAGTCAAAGGGTAAACTGAACTCCACTCCACTGGATAAATGTTTGAATTTGGGTAAATTCACTATTGTCAAATAGAGTTTGGGTAAATTCCTTTGGCAAAATGCTCTTTTGTACTGCAGCATTTGGCTAAATGTTGTTGTGGCAAAATTTGGAGAACTGTGTTTAGATGGGTCTACCCCCGGGTCTACCCCCCCCCCCCCCACACACACACACACACACACACACACACACACACACAACACACTGACATGTCCTGATTTGACCACTGGTTAGGTAACATTCAGTTCCTTGACCATTGTACCCAGTCTGATGGCAGTGGGAAGCTGGGCCTGACAGAGTTCCATGTTCTTTGGGAGAAGATTAAACGATATCTGGTAAGGTTAAACCCAAATGCGCCAAACCCGGCCATATACTGTAGCTTTGACACCGTTTCTCTGCAGTCGCAACGTCTGATATTATTGATTTTGTCGCACGCAGTGCTGGGTTCTCATTGGTTCTCATTTGTTGTCTCCCCCTGTTTGTCTTTGACTCTGTCCCCCTTTCCTCTCTTTGCTTTGTTTATCCTCTTTCTCTTATCTTTCTATCATCATGCTAGACTGTTTTCCGGCAGTTTGACTATGACAAGTCAGGCACCATGAGTTCCTATGAGATGAGAATGGCCCTTGAAGCAGCAGGTACATTTTCCTCTTGGTTTTGTTTCATTTTCCCCCAAAACAAATGCAACTTCAGGTGTAGGCCTAATTGCCTCAGCCGCACAGCTACTGTAGAATATCTGATGAAACCCAGATGATGATATCAGTAATAATACATTAATAAAGCAAACTTCTGAGGAAATTACACATCACACTTTCAAATACAAGGCAATATTTCATTCCAGTTGTAGTGGGTTACAGGAAGGCTTGTTAAGCAGTATTTCATTCCAGTTGTAGTGGGTTACAGGAAGGCTTGTTTAGCAATATTTCATTCCAGTTGTAGTGGTTTATCATTGTTTAACTGTTCTCCTCTCCAGGGTTTAAGTTGACCAACCACCTGTTCCAGCTCATCATCCTGCGCTACACAGAGGCTGACCTGTCCGTTGACTTTGACAACTTTGTCACCTGCCTGGTTCGGCTAGAGACCATGTTCAGTGAGTTCCGTTACTACACTTTTAGTATTGGTACCTACATTATGAGCCATCACCTGCTCTGATACGATGGTTATAGAATTGCGCACTAATGAGGCTTGTGAAGTGACTGACTGTCTTTGTCTCTCGCCTCACAGAGACCTTCAAGACGATGGACACTGATGCCGATGGGGTTATATCCCTCAACTTCATCCAGGTATGTCCTTGCATGATTAACTCATCCACTAGCTCATGCATTTCCATGTAGTTTATGTGCATATCGTCTCTGTCGGGTGGCAACCTTGTTATGTCCAAAACTGTTACTTTTCAGGAAATGGAAAAAAAAGAACCCAATGGATGCAATGTAGTTATTATTTAGTCACAAACTATTTGCTTTTTTCTCCACTTTTGCTCGACAAATTAGGGCAGTAATGGACAAAAGAACATACAAAGTTGATGGAGATACGGTCCGGGCACCTAGGCTCTAATATAGCCTGACAGTGCGTCGTGGGTGTGAGTCCCGATCCAGACGATTTTTTACTACATGTCTCTCCCCATCTCTCTCTCACTGTTTCCTGTCCATCTCCACTTTCCAGTATAAATAAAGGCAGAAAAGCAACAAAATAAATCTAGAAATATCGAGCTACAAGGTTGTTCTGCCTGACAGTGATGATATAATCTGTTTGTAGAGGACAGTGTCTATGTTCTCTTATTTGCTTAAAGGATTTCCAGGGCTTCCGCACACATCACTGCACTACATTAGACGTACATGTCATCACAGTAATGAATATCTTGGCCTGCTTGTCTCTCTCCCCACAGTGGATCTCTCTGACCATGTTTGCATAAAAGAAGAATGGATTCCTGTTTACTGGATGTGGTGAATAATAACTCCTGCACTGCAATCTGTTCCCCCAGTCCTGTGTCTCTCGTCTCAGAAGTGCCTCTTTGTTCCACTCCTCCCTTCGCTGCCAATGCTCTCTGACGCTGCCAATGCTCTCTGATGCTAAAAATGCTCTGAAAACTGTTTACGAATACCTGTATGTATCGGGAACATGTGCCAAATCATTTGCCTCGACTCGTTTTACCTACTTTGCCAATGCGGAAGGAAGCACGCCACTCGTATAGCTTTGGACACCCACCCTCTGTCTGTGTCATCTTGTCGGGTGCTGTTTAACAGGTGTCTGTGTGGTGCTGAGGGGTGTTCTTTTGTGTCAGAGAAAACTAACCCAGCTGTGAACAAACACACCCCTGCTGTTTGAGCTTACCGGATTGCTACACATCGATGCTATTAATATTGCACTCTGTCATCAATACAAACGCCTGTTTGCTTTTGGTCCATTGAAAAAATTCAGTTCATCCACATCCATTATGACCAGTTTCTCTTAACTGAACTTAACTGAGTTACTCTTTTCCAGAGCACACACAAACAAGTTTGAGACAAAGGAAATTGGCCTTAAATCGAATTTTATGTCATTGAACCAAAAGCATGCCATTTTGACCAAAATTGTCAACAGTCAAGCAATCAACAATTGCTTGAATATGATGATATAAGTGACATATACAATAGGTTTGTATTGAAAGCGGTGTGACGTCTCGTGTCAGAACGCCCTGCAAGCTGTGGCATCAAACCAGCTGTACAGTCACTTCTCGCCTATAGATAATGGCCACAGCAGCAAATATGAAAGTACAAAAGCTAGTACCTATTTCCCTGCTCATTTCTTCCAAAAAAAGAAGAACAAAACCACATGAACCTTAGCGTTCCTTTTCTGGCACGAACATGCAGTGTTGTGATGCATTGTGAGCTTGTAGATCAGCTATTTTCGGCAATGAGATTTGGTCATAGAGGGGAAACGGAGTGGACAAAGAATAGACCCCTGGGGGATCTCAGTCAACTTAAGTATATAGGGTTTGCGTGGTTTTAACTACGCCGCTAACTTCTGCATGTCGACAAAAGGGGGAAATTGTGCCAATTTGTTGAACATTCCTCTGGTCTTAATAAATGAATGCATTTTCAGCCACAGTATATATAAACTGCATTTAGGAGCTGCCTGGCAGTGGGGAATGCATGGTTACACTCCACATACAATCAATAAGAACGTACACACATTGTAAGTTACCAAACTTGAGAAAGAAGGTTGCTGGCTTAAATGTTTTGTTTTGTTTACATCTTGTGCCAAGTGTTACCATTGCCTCAATGTAAAAGGTCATGAAAGATGACTGGGCCTGTCCTCCATGCAGAGTCAATGGCAGGCTGCTACGTCATGATGAATGTGCCGTCATACGCATTTGTATACAACAAAGCCTATTTCTCACTGGGACACTGTATTATCAACTGCAGTCCTACAGTAGACTACTGCTAATTATCAACTCTATACCACTCTACTGTATTCACTTGGTATTTCTGGTCTAAAGGGCCTAAATGCCAAAGTAATGAATGCTAGAATGAATGAACCAGGACAATCCTAACCATCATCATTGCATGGCACTTTGTGGCAACATGTTTTGTAAAATATGACAAAGGAACAAGTTTTAAACTTGGATTTTATATTATTGTTCTAGATAGATGTCATGGATGTGGCCCTTTTTTATTTTATCTTGCTGTCCAAAGGGAACAAAACATATTTTTGGGTGAAAGTATACAGTACAATTATGCAATATATGGACTTAAGAGATACTTTGTATGCATGCTGTGTGAGCTGTGATGTGTTGTCAGCCTGCCTAAAATGAACTTCCCTTCAAGCAGGGGAGCAAAGCAAACACTTAATTTTTTAAGAGTTCTATTCCAACATGATATTAGTCCATCCATAAATAATATACTAGTAGCCTACATTATTCAATATCTCTAAAATATTGACCAGCTGCTGTTGTCAGTTTCACAACCAAGAGCCTAAGTTACTTATAACCCTTTTGCAAGTACCCTATGATTTAATTTCATGCTAGCAATTGGGAAATAACTTAAATGGATTTTACATTTTTTAGAATGGTGGATGTGTTATTTTGGAACAAAATTCTTGCATTTTCAAGATCTTATTTCCCCCATCTTTCATCTTTACTTATATCAATCTTTTGTATGATTCCCAACAGAAATCCACATGAATCTGTAGGACTCTCACAATGCCATTCATGTAATTAATTGAGTTTACAATTAGAATTTGCCAATTTTCTGTATACAATATAAACATGGACATGTATTATCGAGTCTGAAGGCAAGTTTATACTTAGTCGGACAACGTATCACTTTTGAACTGAGAATCGTGTCGCAAGGAAGTATAAATTAGCCCTTGGGAATTCTTAATTTGTGTTAAGTTGTGCTGTACTGATGAATGTAAGTCTCACCTTTCCTAGAAAAATTAAACAGTATGTGGGTCACAGTGCAATTGTTTTCAACAGCCTTTTTTCCCCATCCCCAAACAAACCACACCACACTCTTATACAGTAATAAATATTAACTTTAGTAGAACATTTTACAAACAATTTTTTTTTTTTAATAACTAAATAACACCAAGAACATTACAATACCTTAAGACA
The DNA here is from genome assembly GCF_963280865.1 of Gymnoscopelus braueri. Lineage (NCBI taxonomy): Eukaryota > Metazoa > Chordata > Actinopteri > Myctophiformes > Myctophidae > Gymnoscopelus > Gymnoscopelus braueri. The sequence goes on from NC_137620.1 coordinate 19,424,533, forward strand.
ACTAATGTACATCTATTAAGAAAAGAAAAAGAAAAAAATGCAGTCTTCACAGTGAATTCTTAGAGACTCATTAAGTCAAATCGCAGACATTTTACACATGCTGATCAAATTAAATATTAAGTTACAATACAGAAATATTCACTTTAAAAACAGTAAAAAAAAAAAGAGACCAACGCAGATAGTTTCTTTTGAGCCGCTGGATGAAGGAATGTACAAATTTGCTGTTTTGTCTAACCAGGCCTACATGACTTGGTTTGAGCTGTGAGAAGACTGACTGACTGATCCTGAGTTAGTTTAGTAGACTCAATGTTATGTCTAGCCGTGACGACCGTGCTCATCAACATCTTTTGACCTAAGGCAAGTCTAACATTTGACCTCCATCCACTCTTAACCCAACCTCTCGCTCATTTTCATTGTAACTCATGGAAGATCAGCCTGGACGCGCATGCCGCAGTGGCGTGCCACGATCACCTCGTGCACCGTGCTCATTCCTGTGGCGGGCGGACGGCACGTTAAACAAGGGATAGACAACATAAGCTAGCCAAGCTAAGTGACTAATTAACCCATTAAGACCGGGAACACATCTGTGTCATTTTTTTATATTTCTTTGGCTATTCAAAAATAGCATATACAAGCTCGTAGCGCTGCAATCTGCTTTTTCTGAAACATTTGTGAAAACCTTGAATATATATATATTTTTAAACAACATTTTTAACTCAAATCTTTGTTTCTGGGGGGTCCCTGGAACAAAATATTTTGAGATGGGGGGTCGGCGGCCAAATACATATCATTTTGGGGGTCCTTGACATGAAAAAGATTGAGCACCACTGATATAATAGCAACATAGGGTTTTTTTCTAAAAAAAAAATGTAGAAGACACTTGAAGAATTTGAGTTAAAAGCAAAGATTTGAGTTAAAATATTCGCTTTAAATATATATATTAAAAGATTTGCACAAATGTTCACGATTTTTAAAAAATAGCAGATCTACAAGTAGATCTGCTATTTTTGAATAGCCAAAGAAATCTAAAAATGACACAGATGCGTCGGTCAACAGTACCCGCATGAGATTAGTGCAAACAGCCATTGAGTCTGTGTGTGTGCGAGATGCTACACTCACCGACTGCGTCGGCCCCCAGTTTGTGGAGCATGCGGCACTCTGCGATGGTCTCGAACGAGGGGCCGCCCAGCACACAGTACACGCCCTCCCTGAGGAAGTCCCCGTATTCCAGCTCCTCGCCCACGTCCAGGTCCAGCTGCTGGAGCTCCCTGTCGTACGCGTCAGACATGCAGGGGAACCGCACTCCGAACATGCCAAACGCAAGAGAAGCCGATGGAGAAGTGAGAGACTTCAGATGATAGATATACCGTCAGTGGTGGAAAAGGTATTCATATTTTTTACTTAAGGTAGGGTAAGTGATATATATATATTTTTTTGGGGGGTTTTGTTCGGTCACAGGGGTCTCTCCAGCTCTTTAGTAAACAGAATATAGTACATTTTCAGGTAGGTGACAAAATTTAAGCCAATCAGGAGAGTGCACTGAAAATGCATTTTCTGTTTAATAAAGAGCTGGAGAGACATGGGAGACTCCTTTTACTGAACATACACTCTATAACAATGAGTACTATCAGAATATAGAGCTATTTAACACTTATTTTAACAAAAGTAAATCACTTACCCTACTTGCAAAAATATCGGTATCAAAATGTACTAGTACTAAAAGGAGAAAGTACTCATTATGCAGAATGTCCCATTTCACAAGATTTCAAAATGTATACAAATCTTTTGATAGGGGGTGAAGTGTTTAATGTATGTTATGTATTAATTATCAAAATCTACAAAGTAACTAACTCAAGTTTTCAAATAATTGTAGTGGAGTAAAAAGTACTGAAAACTGGAAATACTCTAGTAAAGTAAAAAATACCTCAAAATTGTACTTAAGTACAGTACTTGAGTAAATGTACTTACACAACTGTATACTGTATATATGATATTTTGTATTTAACAACAGGTTCTCTGCAGACAGATACTCTTGCATGGCCATGAGGTATCGGGTGGGTGTTTGCAACAATGTCAAACTATTTAGAAAGTGCTCTGAGGAAGGCTCATAGCCGAAACGTGTAAGAGTTCATTTATTGGTGTGTGCCAATACAAAAAAAGTGGAAATGTGAGTACTTTGTCTTACATTTATTTGAAGTTTTGGATGTGCTACCTTTTTGGGATTTCTTTAATTACTACTTTTGATATTTAGAAGGAACAGACTGGGTGACGACCACGAAGAGCGTGGTGACATCTGGAGAGACAGAGGACGGCCGGAGAGACGGCAACCCGGGGTGGAGCGGGTTGGCAGCCCAGACCACTTCTTCTGAGAGGAAGAACCCAAATGCCATAGACTGCAGTAAAACCTGCAAGGAGGGTTTTAAAAAATTCATCAAGGCAGAATGAGACGTTTTTGCCTAGCAGCAATGATGACGACGCAACGCACAGAAGAATGCCCACTTCTGGTCAGACGAAGGAGGAGCCAGGCCCGGAGTCAACCCACAGTGCCTAGAGCCTCTTAGTGTCGCCAAAACTTGCTGTTAACATCTCACCTGCCACCCTAAACCCTAACCCCCTCATTAGCACTGTCTCTTACTGCCCTCAAGAGACAGAGGGGGCTGTAGTATGCCACTTGGACACAGACCGGGGTCTGTGTCCAAGTGGCATACTACAGCCCCCTGGCCTCGGTCGGGTCGCCTGGAGGAGGGTGTCTGTTGCGAGACCCGAAACACCCAGTGACTCCAGGAAACAACACTGATGATGTGTCCAAGTTTGTGCATCAGTAGATGTATTTATTTACAGAAAGTTGTTTTCAGTGTCAATGTATGTTGAGTTGTACCTACCTCTCATCGTTGGGTCCAGCTAAGGGGTTGTTTCCAGCAAAGCCAGGCATGTTGACTGAGGTGGTCTTTCATGATCATGATGTCTCCTACTTTGTAGTCCTGGTTGAGACCTCCCGCCGCATTGGTCAGCATCACTGTCTCCACACCAAGGAGCTTGAAGATCCTCATGGGTAGCGTGATCTAGAAACATCAATAAACATAATTACTGTGTCATGAATGCTTCCACCCTGAACGTCTTTTGACGAGTATTGGACATTATGTGGCTACAGTGGAAATGAACAAAAGTGCTGTTGTATGCTGTACTAGTTTGCAGGGCATGACAGGATTTCTTGTACAATACATACTAAATTAGATTTACAAGTCAGTCACATAATCTCACTAGTTCTCCATTCTGGCCATAGGATAGAAAGCAGAGGCGAATGAATTCATAACAGCCTCTGAGCCGTGCTGTATATTATGTTATATAATGAACCCTGTCATATTATGCAACAATTGGCTAACTTTCCCAACATACAACAATTGGCTGTGACCTTCAAGGTCCTTCAAGGTCCCGAATACCAACCGTCCTGCGTGGCCGTGCACTGAGGGAAAATGACAATACCACCAGTCAGTGTCAATCAATAACTGAAGACTAATTAACCAGCAATGGCTATATGTGAAGAAATTGTTGGTGCTGTTAATCAGTCATCAATATTATTCAGCATAATTATGCACAATTCCAAAAGGTTTGACTGCCCCACATCTCCCTGAATGTACGAATGTTTTCACCCATGTCTCTACTGCTTTTGCCCTCTCTGAATAAAGCCTAAATTATACTTAAAATTATCTTATATATAGGCCTAGTTATAGGAAAATAACGTTTCAGTCATAAGTCAAAGTATAAATGATCCATAGCAGAAGCTCTCACTATTTTGTCCCTGCTGTGTGTAGCGTAACTCACCTGTGCTCTGAGGGAAGTTGGGGATGTACTTGTAGTTGAAGACTACCTGGTCCTTCAGCAGGTCCGCCAGCCCCCCATGCCCGAGCCGCACACGATGCCCACCATCGGCCGGACATCGGTCAGGGCCATTAGCCAGTCAGCGGTGGCCCGGCAGTCCTCATAGCTGTAGCTGTACCCAACGAGAGCAAGATGACAGATTAGGGTGACCAGTGGCAACCTATACGGAATCATCGTGACCAAACATTCTTGTCATCTCACCTCCACCTTGAAAATGCACATGAGTCTCTCACTCATGCCCATAAACTCTGCTGTTTTCTTTTGCTCTGGTCTATAATGTATACTGTACTGAAACGTTTTTTTTGGGTCTAAATCCGTTGCTGTCGCCGGCCGCCGATCAGATTAAAATGCTTTTAATTGAACAATACAGAAGCTACGGGTACTTAGACCAGTGCGCCTCAACTTGTTACATCCGTGGCTTGGGAATCAGCACTTTATATTTGAAATCTGAACGTTTATGTAGATGTGGCAGTTGTAAATGTAAAAGGTCCGCAAACCCGGAACAAGTGGTTCCATGACTGACATTTTGTCATTTTTCAGGGTTAGGTCAATGCAATCACTGCCAGTTTGCTGCAGTGATCATGTATTTTGCCTCGTTTGGTGTGATAGACATGTAATCAATAAGGGTATTATTCAGATCACTCACCCCTTATTGTTTGCTTCAGGAAACATTCTTGATTGTAGGGTCGCAAATAATGTGTGACTGCACACTTAAATGAATAATAATGTTCCAAGGTGGCAAAACGTTGAACGATAAATATAAAGAATAAAATATTTAAAAGTCAAATAAATAGAACGCGCTGTCTTGGTGTAGCTCTTCTGTGGAGATCAGTTATCTTTAATACCTAAACTTGTGTGTGTGAGGATCCATGGAGTCACCGGCTCTACTCATAGAACCCAGTACGCCCTCTGCCACGCCCCCAGCCCCGCCTCCCCCGAGGCAGAGTGTGACGCAGATCCACATGCATGCGTCCCTTGCACGCCTTGCTTCAACACAGTGGTTTTCAACCTTTTTCGCGTCAAGGACCCCCAAATTGACACATAATAGCCCACGGACCCCCATTTGAAAAGATATGCCAGGGACTCAACCATTTTGATTTCTTGGGGGTCCCAATCTACACTATATCATCATCATTAGTGTTCATTTAACTCTGAGAGTGTACAAATGGAACCAAGTTAGGGTCCATTTGGTTCCATTTGTACACTCTCAGAGTTATAGACACATAAGGGTCAATTTGGTTCCTAGGTACACAGCTGTCCTTGGAATACAGAATTTTACTTGTGGGATCAATAAATGTCAGTCTATCTTTCTATCTATCTATCCATCCATCTTTCTGAGTAGCTTTTATTTATATTCTATGATTTAGAGTTCTCTTACACATGCACACACAGCAGCAGCAGTAACCACTTGTATTAAGGTAGGGTAGGTAAGTGTAAAGTAAATAGCTCTATATTCTGATCTCATTGCTATAGAGTGTGTGTTCAGTAACAGGAGTCTCCATGTCTGTCCAGCTCTTTATTAAACAGAACATGCATCAGGATACCAATTTGATCCAATAAGGAGAGAAAACTCAGTCAGGATACAGATTAAACAATGATGACACAATGAAAAGAGCAAACAAAATTGGAACTGGAACAGTATAAAAATCGAAGCTGACAAATGGGCACTACAAATAACCACAACAATCAATCAGAACAAATAACACAGGCCTTGCACTGTGACAACCAGTGGCAACGGTTACGTGGCGCTGCTCCGACGACCCGCTGCTCCGACAGCCGAAATCCGGGCTCAAAAAGCATGGAAAAAGAGCAGATCCACAAGCCTGGAAAAGCCTGTGGCCGGGTCCCCTGTCCACCTCCGTGCCCGGGACGGTGGCTCCCGGGGCGGGTAGAGCGGGCGAGTGTGAACCCGGCACTGTGCTCGGAGGCCCTGGGCTCCCTGGTGGAAGGGGGCAACCAGGGGGAAGGGCCGACTGGTGCCATAGGATAGGTAGGAACCATGCCCAGCCAAGAGGCTCCATCCTGGGGCAGTGTCGGGGCGGCGCAAGGCCCCAAATCCTGGTTCTTTTGCAAAAAAAAAAAAAAATCGCACTAAGTGTCCAGGGCCCTCGGGGAGCAGGGCCTCTGCCTTCCTGCCTCAAGGAACCAAACAGCTACGAAGCGGGCCACGGTTACCTGGTTGATCCTGCCAGTAGCATATGCGCTGCGGACTGATCCGAGCTGTGCGTGCAGGCACTGCCAAGTGACCACGCCGGGACAACACCTTATATGGGTGTAGACAACATAGGTGGCGCAGGAGTTGTGTAAGCAAAGTTCCCGATTGTGGACCCGCAAGGCAAGTTACCTTGATGGGGTTGGTGGCAGGGGAACTTGACATGAACCTGCGAGCATCTATGTGGGTCGTGCCCTGCACCCCGGTTGTCCCGTAACTCAGCTAGTGGCTGCGCCCGAGTTAATCGAACGAGATTCCCACTGTCCCTACCAGCTGTCCCTACCAGCTATCTAGCGAAACCATAACCAAGAGAAATTAAATCCAAGAGGCTCCATCCTGGGGGTAATGTCGGGGCGGCTCGAGCCCCCAAATCCTGGTTCTCTTGAAAAAAATGGCGCGTTTGTATGTGTTTGTATGGCCTCCGGAGGTGCTCGGGAACCCCCCGGAGGACCCCCTTTCGGCTTGTAGATCTGCGCTTTTTCGGACAAAAAAACAGCTATCTAGCGAAACCATAGCCAAGAGAAATGAAATCGGTTCGAACCATAGAGGGAAGAAGACACTGTTCAGCGAGGAAAAAAGTCCCTGCTAATGGCCGTGATAACTTTTGCGGCAGCGTTTGTACCACCAGGTGCCTGCGGTCCGTAGGCTGCGGGGCCCCCCCGACTTATCGCCCGCCCAGGGGTGCTTAAGTGCGGGGCCGGCCGGTGAGCCGGGTGCTGGACCTCCCCGGAGGTCCCGGTCCAACGCCTTAAGTCCCTAATAGTCCCAGGGGCGCGCCTCGCGGTTTGTACCACCAGGTCCCTGCGGTCCTTCGGCCGCGGCCTGTCTCTTAACTTAACGCCCGTGGAGGGGTGCTTAAGAGTGGGTCCATGGGACCGCCTGGAGGGCCGGGTGTCCCCCGGAGGCGGGGGTCCCCCGGACTGGAGCGAGTACCCAGGTTTGGGGCTCCCTGGGCCGGGTTGAGGCCTCCCCGTGGGTCCCTGGCTCGAGAGGCCTGACCCGACTGGCGGACCGGCCGGGTTAAGCCTCTGGAGCCCCGGTCCACCTCCGCGCCCAGGGACGGCTGTCGGACTGGTGGAGCAGCGGGCCGTCGGAGCTGCGCCACAGAGCCAGTGGAAACATCACAGGATTACTTTCTCTCTCTGCAGCATCTCCGCTGGGGTTCACATCGGATGTGATGAGCTTGCAAAGCTCCTTTAGGGAGGTGGGCAGGGACTCCAGGGGTGTTAAACCCTTTAGATCCAACTTGTTTAACTGTGGGAAGGATATGACAGACCAAGCAAAAAGACAGACAGACAAATAGACCAATCAGTAACTTCCACAGAATAGATACAATAGACAGACACAGACAATGACCTGGGCATTGAAGTCCCGAAGACCATCAGCACTACACCCACTCACGAGGCACCCACACCCACACCCACTCACTTTATCAGGCAACTCTACAAAATGGCACAATACAGAAGTTTAGATTACGTTATGCAGAAGTTGAAGTATAAAATATATACATTGACACTGAATTATGTACATCAAAGCAGAGCTTAAGTTCAACAGAGCCATACAAGCTCAAAGAGTATTAACTTGTGTGAGTTGTCAAACAATCTTGTAAAGTCATACTTTAATAGGAATTAGGAGTCCCACACTCAATTATATTAACTATAACTAAGTGTGTGTGAGCCCCATCTTCCTGTTTACATGTACTATACAGTGATTGCTACTGTATAGATATGTTATAAAATATATGTTCATATATGTTCATAGCTCTTTAGTACTGTAGAAAGAGGATGACTACATCACCTACTGTATACAGTCATTTTGAAGCCTACTAAAGAAATGAGGATTAATTAAGAAAATGTACATGTAAATTACTCTTTTTTTTTAACGCCTGTCCATCGAATCCGATGATGACGTCCACTTCCATCGGTGAGTTTTTTGGTGGCTGAATAGCCCTATCCTGGACCCACAAATCCTATTGCAGGTAGGACAAGTGTATGTCCTACGCGCACACACACAGGAAAATAAAATAGATGTTGAAAAACGTGTTTGTTTTTTAATCACATAAGCAGTGGGTGGGCGAGTGGGTGAGTGAGTAAATAGACACATACCGCCGAAGCCGCCGAGACCAGTCCTGTCTCCCCAGCCAGTGTAAGTTGGGAGGCTCATTTCAAGCTCTAAGGTGCCCCCACACACACACATCACAGACAGAAAAGAATATTGAGGATTCAAGTTATGCATCCATAATGGTGTATTTTCGGACATAAAACTAAAATGTACTGGTGCACTTTACGCACCATGGACAGCTCAAGACAGAAAACATAAAGACAGCTTAAACAAGTCCCTCAAATTCCATTAACAACAAAAATAATATTGTTTTGCCATGTAGTGGTTTTCTTGATTTCTCATGTTCTTGGAGTGTGAGAGAGTGAGTCGCTCCCACATTCTGAAAGTGAGACTTTGACTTTGCTAACAGGGTAAGCAGAGACTGAATCATAGTTAAGGAGATGTCTGAAAAGTTGCACTAGTTGGTCAAAATGACCAACTGAAAAGTTAAATTAATTCCATGTATACCTACAGAATACCCATCAACGGGATAAAAATGACTGACACACACTAACCAAGGTAACCATCCTCGAGGGTTATTTCTCGAACTTGATAGGCGATTACTGTGCCAGGTGAAATCGTTATCACCTGGTCTTTGGTCGCCAGACAATCCATAGTGGCCTCACCGACCCCTGCATTCACCTGAGGACGGACGGACAGACAGACAGACAGACAGACAGACAGACAGACACACGGATGGGTCAGAATAATCGAATATTTTAATAATCGTTTGTAGGATAAAAATCAAATATTAAAACTATATTTTTTTATTTCATTTTTAATTATATAATATATATTCTTTTTATTAAAAAATCTGTTGCAAAGGCTATATTGTCATCCAAACCCTGCCCATAGTAACTACATTTTAGAGAATACCTAGTATGGGTGTAATATCTATTTATTCTCTATTTCGCGTTTACAGGAAGTACATTTTACGACTTTTGATATAACAAATAGTAAATACACAATAATAATAAACGTGAATATTCTAATAATCGGTATGAATAGATTATGGGGCAGTGAGGAAGCTTCCCCGGTCATCAGCTTCCTTGCGGCTCTCCTCTGGATTCCTGACATGAAAACATTTACGGAGGGAAAAGTGGTCGAAATATCATTTATACCAGCAGTTCTCAAACTTTATCATGCCAAGGACCCCCACATTTATATATCTCTGCTGTCGGGCAGAAACCAGCTATGTCCAAAATATTAACTTCTTTCACTTAAAAAGCTTTTAAGACCAAACGTTATAGGGCTAAAGACTGACAGCCTGGCTTTTAATAAATATGCCATTTGGTCTGGGGAAAAAACAGCATTTGCAGGCAATACATGCTTGAAAAGTAGTGTCGATAAATCTTTAATAAAATATACTACTGCACTCGCTCAGACCGAGTTAACATATAGAGTCAATAAATATAAGTGTAAATGTCAAAGTACAGTCTATCACCAGTGAAAGGTTTGAGTACATCTGCATTAAATCATTTAGTTTCTTTCCTTCTTGTACATAGTTTTCCCCCCCCTTTTTTTATTTCTTGTTGTACATAGTGTTATTTTTTCTGTTTTTTTGTATTGCTATTCGAACTGTGGTGCCACTATATATGTCTATGAATTGAATACAAAGGCCCTCATTGGAAACAAGACCGCAAGGACTTTCATGAACGGACCTGTTAGACAAAGTATTTTAAATGTAACTGCCGTTTTTTTTTTTTTGCCTAATAAAATATTCAATCAATCAGTTTTTGGTATATTGTAACATAGCTTTTCATTGTATTTACATAAACTTGTGTACTTTGTTAAACATTGTTAATTGAGTAGCCAAAATAAAACCAAATTTCTGTGCATGATTTACATTTAGTAATCTAATGATTGAATGCAATTCAATTACCAGCTTATTTAAGTGCACACAAAAAGTATTCAACGGATGTAGGTTTCTATTCCATTTATTAACTGATATATATAGAGCCCTATGAACTCTAAATGAATTAATAAATGACTCAACGCTTGTTGTTAATTTATGGATCATGCACACGATTAGGTAGCTGATTTTTATGGGCATACTACAATCTTCTAGGCTACTTGCACATCGCTAAATAAATATATATTAGCAACGTCTGTCTGAGACATTAACTTAACATCCCCATGCTGTTTCTGAGTTGAGCGGAGGTGGTGACTGTGGCTAGGCATGGTGAATACCAAAACACTCGCCCCAAAACACACCCAACCTTATTCCTAAACTTAACCTCAGTAAAACGGTGCCAAAACCTAACCTTATGCCTAAACTTAACCTCAGTAAAACTACTGTATGCCTAAACCTAAACTTATTCCTAACCTTATCCTCAAACAAATACAAGAACCACTGGTCTGTGAAAAAAATTGTCTTATTATCCAGCAAGCAATATAAATTGATACCCGGTGGTGGAAAAAGTACTCAATTTCTTTACTTAAGTAAAAGTATCAATACAGCAATGTAGAAATACTCTGTTACTGAGAACTACTGATTTAGAGGGCATTTGTAGAATCGGTCTCAATGGGTTAAGTGTTCATTCATGTGCAGTGTCCATGCCAAATAAAGTAAAGTAAAAGTAAAAGTGTGTGTGTGTGTGTGTGTGTGTGTGTGTGTGTGTGTGTGTGTGTGTGTGTGTGTGTGTGTGTGTGTGTGTGTGTGTGTGTGTGTGTGTGTGTGTGTGTGTGTGTGTGTGTGTGTGTGTGTGTGTGTGTGTGTGTGTGTGTGTGCAATCAAAACAAGCACCATCATGAACTTAAATGAACATACACACACGCACATATCCAGCATCCACCACACACTCACCCCAGCTCCACCGGCAAGCATGCATACTTCAGCGATGGACCAGTCATTGGTCCCGATGAGTCTCGCTGTCACCACGGCCAGTCGATCCCTTCCCTTCTCTGCGTTCAGCATGATCTTTACAAGATCGTTCTCCATGCTGAGCCTGACACACAGCAGTGTAATTAGACATAGTGTGTGTGTGCAGGCATGTGTGTGGGTGTGTATATATAAATAAGCAAAACAAATGATTTTAATAGGATGACTCCAACCTTGGTTTGGAAGTAAACGCCTCCATAAACGGCACCGACTCCTTGCTGCATTCGACTTCGGATATTGCCAGTTTACCAGCATACTTTTTCTCAAACCTGACTTTGGTTGTTTGAATAGTGGCAGACAGCTTCCCTGCGATATCACAGTTTAAATCTCCCCTGAAGGTAGCCAAGTTCCTCTTAGTAACAACAACTGACAAGAGAATAAGAGATGTTAGAAAATATGTGTGCGTATGTGTGTGTGACTGTGAATTGCTGTGTATTTATGAGCATGCCAGTTTGACTGAGTGCGTTTGCGTTTTAATTTTATCCCCAAATGAGATCACAAATTAGTCCTAATTTAATTTTTTTAAAGTAACTACTTCAACAAAATCTAACATTAAAAGAAAAGAAAACAAATAGTAATTTACATGTACATTTTCTTAATTAATCCTCATTTATTTAGTAGGCTTCAAAATGACTGTATACAGTAGGTGATGTAGTCATCCTCTTTCTACAGTACTAAAGAGCTATGAACATCAGCTAAAAATATATATTTTATAACAGATCTATACAGTAGCAATTTGGGAATGCCTTCAAATGTACATACGTCTTCATATACTGTAGGACATACCTGGCTTAAAGTCTAGTCCACCCTCCGCAAGGTCCGAGAGGGTGTAGTCGGACAGTTTGTAGTAAGTCCGATTCACGAACCACCCTATCTCTGTCACGAAGACCACCCTCCACATCATCAGCTCATCTGATTCATGAAGGATATTGCCAGAGATGAAATCAGGACATAGCTGCTTGCGAATCTGGTCAGCTGCCTTTGCAAACAAGGAAGGCATTGCAAGCTGTAGATGGATGGAAGAGAATTAGCCTACTTGTTTAACTTAGCTTTAAAGATTCAATTTGATCTTCATCTCGGAGCTGTATTAGCGGAGTGAGAGGTTGGTAATGGGGCTATAGGGCATAGCAGTCCAAAAAGGCCAATGCATTTTTCCCATAGAGATTTCCAAAAGTATTTATATAAATTATTTTAAGCCTAGAATCAAGCCATCCAGGGTCCTGGTGAATCATGACCATAAAACATTTTTTTCTGTTTTTTTGGGGGAATATTTAATTACATGATATACTACATTTAATAATTACCCTTTGTTTTAAGTTTTTTCACGTAATCAAATGTTTTATGGTCATGATTCACCAGGACCCTGGATGGCTTGATTCTAGGCTTAAAATAATTTCTCTATGAGAAAAATGCATTGGCTTTTTTGGAGTGGAACCAGAAAATGGCCACCACTGCTATGCCCTATAATGCAATGTAGGCCTACTCTGTTACAAGTAAACCCTGCTGGAAAAAAAACAGCTTAAACCAGCCTAAGCTGGACTAGCTGGTTTTAGCTGGTCTTAGCTGGTGACCACCTTAGAGTGTGTTTTCGCCACTTTTTAGCTGGTCTTGGTGGTTGACCAGCTTAGCTGGTAGGTTTTGCTGGTTTACAGCTGTGCAAACGGAAATGGTGGAATCCAGTTAAGATGAGGGCTTCAGCTAAGCAAATAAATAATATAATACCGGGGAGAAATGACAGGATGTAAAGTCATTATTTTCAATGTTTGTACATCTGATTCAATTTGGTGTAACTGATGGTTAGGATTTGGTCTCATGGATGAGGGGGCCTGCGTTACCTTGGGCTTGAGCAGGTCTTGACGACTCTAGACTCGTTTCCTCAGGGGTTCTGGAGAGGATCCAGTAGACACCTCGAGGGACCTATAGTGTCAGAGCCACAAACACAGGCAGAGAAAAAAAGTGTATAAATTACAAGAGCTAGAAGTAGTGATGCGCAGGTCGGGTTTTTTCTTGACCCGCCCGCCCCGCCACGGAACCGAACCCGCCTCAAGCCGCTCCGCAAAATGATATAGAAATCAACGACTCGACCCTCCCCGCGGTGAAAAAAAAAGAAGATAATCATGAGTGAGTGCGAGTGAACTGCTGCGCGACACCGTAGCCTACATCGCACATCAGTATAAACAAATGAATATGTTTTGTCCTTTACATCTCATTCAACCTTAATATGCAAAACCTACAGCTTGTGTTTAGTTTTGTTAAAGGTAGGGTAAGTGATATTTTTTGGTTAAAACAAAAAGTATTTTTTTAAAAGGTTAAAATACTATATTCTGATAGTAATCATTGCTATAGAGTGTTTTTTCAGTAACAGATGTCTCCCTGTCTCTCCAGCTCTTTAATAAACAGAAAATACATTTTTCGGTAGGTGTCAAAATCTCAGCCAATCAGGAGAAAGTACCCATTTTTAAGCTTAATTTGTATAGTTTTCAGTTCAAATTTTGCATGCTCATTTCTTAGTGTCATCACTTCCAATTTCACTTGTTTAATCTGTGTCCTGATTGAGTTCTCTGTCCTGGTTGGATAAAATTGGAAATGAAACTACAAAAAAAAAAAAAAAAACTACAAAATACATTTTCTGTTTTATAAAGAGCTGGAGAGACATGGAGACTCCTTACATGGACAGGACACCCTATAGTAACGAGTACTATCAGAACATATACCCATTTTGCAATTATTTGAAACTTTGCAAATCACTTACACTACCTTTAATGTTATACATGAATCATGGCGCAAGGGAGGTTGATTACTTGCCTTAGTTGCCTGCAATGTGTGTCACCAACTTTCGCCACAAACACTTTATCCATTGCAGACAGACACGTGTGCTTGCTTGTATAATATCCACGACCCATACGAGTTCTGGTATTGACGGGTTTTATTATCGTCAAGTGCGGGTCCGGCTTGGTTCATATTCTATCACTTCGGGACCCCGGTTCTGTTTATCATTACACCCGAGCGAACCACCCGTAGTACGCAGCGCTGATTAGGAGGAGATGCAGCTGTGTAAAGCTTCATTTGTGCTTCGCCGTATGGCGGTGTAACACCGGTTACATGTTTTTAAGACATTGCGCAAGAGTTGCGCCCGTAGAGATAACATTACTGATTCCCTTACTGGTCAAATGTTGAATTGCATCTTCTAATGCAAAATATTATGGAACCGGATGAAGATCGAGGCAAATTAAATACTTTCTTCAACTCGTTGGATAGCTTTTATGGTCCGCTAGAACTTAAAAAATCTGAGAGAGTGGCGGAAATGCTTTACTTTTTGGATACGATGTGCAGAAAGGGGTAAGAAACATGTAAAGTGGGAAATGTGCGACAATGTCTACCGCAGACGGCAGAAACAAACGAGGAACCTCATCTCGGAGCTAGGGAGGGAGAGGCTCCGTAGGGGCTATGCAGCACCATCAGGCTGTCGGGAATGAACCCACAGTGACATTGTCAGATCATGATAAAAACTTTAAATAATTATGATGGGTTTTACTTTTAAAGGTAGTTTTATCCAAATATTAATATTAATAATAGGCTTAAATGTGTTTTTTTTTGCGTGTGAGAGTGGTGTTGATGACCCGCAACATCCGCAACCCGCATAATTGCCTCTGAAATCTTGACTGTCCGCCCGCGCCACGGGTTGACCCGCGGGACCCGTGGGTAACGGGTCAACCCACGCATCACTAGCTAGAAGGTTACGCTAAGCGAGGCGTCAGGCCCCATTAACGTCCCTAAAAAAAAGCCAGTGTGACTTTTCTGCTGTTAACACATTCAAAGATTAGTCTTACTCATCTTCATGAGCAGCTGTGCAAAGTCAACCTGAACAGGGTAAAGATGCAGGCCCCCTCAACTTCACTGAGGACCCTGTCCTCAGACAGGAGATCTGCCTTGTTGGTACAGGGAGGAGCCACGGCCTCTATCCAGTATTATAGCTAGGAGAACTTTCACCGTCTCCCGACCGCCTGTGGCGTGATTGATCGCATGTGCTTTGAACTGGGGGGGGGGGGGATTATTAGTTAATGTAGTTACAATTTAATTAAGAGGAAGTTGCTGTAGCACTAACAGCAGCATATAGGCTACTTTGAAAATACACCAAAATGAAATGGTTGCACACAGCACAGGGGTCATACATTTACCCTGGCTGGACTTATCCCCGTTCCCTGTGTCTCGCTCTGGTGTAGTTGTTGAGAGATCCTCTCCTTCAGGTCCTTTGCAGTCGCATCAGCTTGTGCACACACCTCATCTCCACTGCTGCGTCCCTTCTCAAGCACTGCCCTGATGGAAGGCACCAGCCTGGCTCAACATGCACTGAGGATCAAATACTATGTCAGTTAAAGAAAAGAAATGTAAGAGACATCACACACTGCCTTTGATTTACAAAGGCAGCATCTCTTTCAAGAAAACAGAGTTATTACAGAAAAACAACCCTAAAATGGTGGTCATGTTATTCTTGCAGAGATTGCAGAGAGTCTATGTAACACACATGATATGGAGTGAACTACACATAACTAACTTAACCACTGAGTGGCAGATATTAGAGACAGAGTGGTTCTGGCTAATTAGCAGTCAATTTTGTCAGGCTGACTTTCGAAGGCAGGGTGTTACTCACACCTGCAGTCCTGCACTAATCAAACCAATCCCCAATCAAGCTAGAGTCAGTTCAGCTGTTGAGGTTGGAGACAGCCAGAAAAAAGCCACAGAGGCACTGAACAGACAGCACAGAACAGAACAGAACACAGAGAGAAGAGTTGAGATCTAGAAGAATATAATTATATACAAACCACAGTGAAGCAAGGTAACTCAACCATTGTTATCATTTCATTTGAAGAGTAACAAATAAGTTAAAATTACTTTGGTTTTGATGTGTGGTATTGTTTGACTTCTAGAACCCAATTGTGGATTCACTGGGGCAGCCATTGCATTTCATGTTTGTGCCCGGGCCCAGCTTGTTTCACAGAATTGGTGACAGTGGCGCGGGAAGGGGGGGGCTATGGGGGCTGCAGCCCCCCTGGTCATGGGAGCAGCCCCCCTGGTGATGGGAAGAAAAAAAAAAAAGAAAAAAAAAAAGTTCTATTTTATTTTATTTTGTATAATATATATATATTTTATGGATCATAGCAGTCTGTTACGGTCATGGATGAACTTCAACCTGGTGTTTACACTGTCTTTCTGCCTTTTTGTGTGGGGAAAAACACAGAAAACCCCCAAAAAAATCGCGCGACCTCGCTTCGCGCGGCCACGAGGAGTCCCCCCCGACGCACAGCCCCCCTAGGTATTAAGGACTTCCCGCGCGCCTGAGTTGGTGAGACTTTCTTTTAAATTAAGGGATGTTGTTTTGTTTCATTTTGCAATTTGAGTTAATGACGAACACATTCTAATGTAATAGTTTAAAATGGAGTTTGTTTTCAACTGTTGATTATTACTAAATGGATGTGATCCATTTTGCATTGTACTTTTTACAAGTGTGTATTTGAATTCATGAAGATGTTTTTGTTTAAAATACATATGTTGTTTAAAAAGTATGTACAAAGATTTAAAAATGCACTGTGATGCATACAGTATGCACAGAGTGTTGCATACAGTATTTCATTTATTGTTTAATTTAAAAAGTTCATGTAATGCATATTTCATGGTTAAAAACGTATTAGAGAACAGACAATATAGATACAATGATATTGATTGGATTTCTCTGACCCGGTCTGATTACAGGTCAGGTTTTTTGTTGGATTGGATCTTTTCCAGTTGACCTTTCCAAATAGATGGCGAGCTAACCCACCAGGATCTAGAGCGTGATTGACAGCGAGTATTCCACGATACTCTGGTGATCGCTGGACAGTTCTACTGCACTCTACGGTGTGGTAGGCCTACTTCTGCAGACTCCCCCACTCTCAGCTGCAGTACTCCCAATTCCCACTCTCTCGCACGCACGCACGCACACAATTCCCCTGGAACTTAGAGCTCAAATTCGTACCCCCGTGGGTCATTGGAACCCACCTGGAACTCTGACACGTATACTGATACCTGCCCTCCTGGTTTATCCTTGGAACTCTGACCCCTTAACACGTATACTGATAGTGAAACTTACCTTGCCTCCTCAAATTGGGAATTGTGACTGAGTGAGTAATTACCTTATTTAAAGGGTGGATGTTTATGGTTGTATGATGCAATTGTCCTATTTTGATTTTGTTATTTGATTGAACTGGAACAGAAACTATCTTGAATTTAATGTTGATGACTTGAAGGTTCAAGTTAGAAGGGTGCACCCAGATTAGATATACAGTGAACTTGAGAAGTGAAAGTGGCCAAGCAATTACCACAGTATTGGTACCAACTATTTTGTATTCCCCTGTTGATGTTTACATGTTTGTTTGTTTTTTGTATGTTATTGTTTTTCAATATAAATAGCCGGCAATCAGTTAAACCCTTTGTGTCTCACTTTTGAGTATTCCCCACAGCTCCAGCGGTCGAACCTACACTAAACCTAGACTAGCCCAGATTACACTATAGTGCCTTAGGTACTATAAGTTACAACTAGAAGTGTCACTCACCCACTAGTGGCACAAGTAAGCACTACATTTGGCGAGCTAGCCAGGAGCTGTGTTGGATGCTTAATTGTCAGACTTATTTGGTTATCATTGATCTGCAACTGTTTACATTCAAAATCGGGTATCTAAACTTAATTCAGGCAAAATGGAAATTGTAATGAAAGAGAATCGATCAAAATCCCCAACTCTGTAATAGTTAGTGGACTGACAGGGACATCTGCTGATGATGAAGTCGATACTTATCTTCAGAAATGTGGTGAAATTAATCGACTCATACCCATTGATGACAAAAATTCTGATTTTCACCAACACTGTATAGCAGAGTTCAAAAGTGGCACTGCCATGGAAACATTGGAGCCCCTGCTGCCGCTTAAGCTTAATAGTTCCACTCCTGCAAATACTGGTTACGAAATGCAGAGTTTGGCAACTGTTTATACGCTAAATGCCCGTGTTAATGCTACCAAAACGTACATGGACGAGCTGCGTGCAATTGCCAGCCTGAGCGGAAATTCTCTTGCGCAAATGCTAAAAGAAGAACTGGAGAGTCTTACATTGTCTTCCACTCCTCCCCCTCCCCACTCTTCCTCTGATCAGAGGCAATGCCTCTCCACAGAACAACCCCTACCAGTTGATCAGTTGTCTTCCCAAAGTTCACACCCTTCTAATCCTCCAGTCCTTGAACCCCTCATAATGCAGCAACTAAAAACCTGACCGACTCGTTCGCAGTAGTGAAACCTCATCACACTTCACTGCAAGTAGACTTCGAGCATTTTCAGGGAAACATCCTCGACCCAACAACAAAGCAGATTATGACACCTGGCGCGCAAGTGTTGAAGTCCTTATGAAAGATCCTTCCGTTTCTGACTTGCAGTGCACACACCGCATACTTGACAGCCTCCTTCCACATGCTGCGGAGTTAAAAAAGCATCTAGGCCCACAGGCTCAACCCTCTGCCTATCTTGTCGCGCGCAATCAAAACAAGCACCATCATGAACTTAAATGAACATACACACGCACATATCCAGCATCCAACACACATTCACACACTCACCCCAGCTCCACCGGCAAGCATGCATACTGTACTTCAGCGATGGACCAGTCATTGGTCCCGATGAGTCTCGCTGTCACCACGGCCAGTCGATCCCTTCCCTTCTCTGCGTTCAGCATGATCTTTACAAGATCGTTCTCCATGCTGAGCCTGACACACAGCAGTGTAATTAGACATAATGTGTGTGTGCAGGCATGTGTGTGGGTGTGTGTATATATAAATAAACAAAACAAAATGATTTTAATAGGATGACTCCAACCTTGGTTTGGAAGTAAACGCCTCCATAAACGGCACCGACTCCTTGCTGCATTCGACTTCGGATATTGCCAGTTTACCAGCATACTTTTTCTCAAACCTGACTTTGGTTGTTTGAATAGTGGCAGACAGCTTCCCTGCGATATCACAGTTTAAATCTCCCCTGAAGGTAGCCAAGTTCCTCTTAGTAACAACAACTGACAAGAGAATAAGAGATGTTAGAAAATATGTGTGCGTATGTGTGTGTGACTGTGAATTGCTGTGTATTTATGAGCATGCCAGTTTGACTGAGTGCGTTTGCGTTTTAATTTTATCCCCAAATGAGATCACAAATTAGTCCTAATTATTATTTTTTAAAGTATCTACTTTAACAAAATCTAACATTAAAAGAAAAACAAAAGAAGAGTAATTTACATGTACATTTTCTTAATTAATCCTCATTTCTTTAGTAGGCTTCAAAATGACTGTATACAGTAGGTGATGTAGTCATCCTCTTTCTACAGTACTAAAGAGCTATGAACATCAGCTAAAAATATATATTTTATAACAGATCTATACAGTAGCAATTTGGGAATGCCTTCAAATGTACATACGTCTTCATATACTGTAGGACATACCTGGCTTTGAGTTTAGTCCACCCTCCACAAGGTCCGAGAGGGTGTAGTCGGACAGTTTGTAGTAAGTCCGCTTCACGAACCACCCTATCTCTGTCACGAAGACCACCCTCCACATCATCAGCTCATCTGATTCATGAAGGATATTGCCAGAGATGAAATCAGGACATAGCTGCTTGCGAATCTGGTCAGCTGCCTTTGCAAACAAGGAAGGCATTGCAAGCTGTAGATGGATGGAAGAGAATTAGCCTACTTGTTTAACTTAGAGGTCTTACGTAGTAGAGAAATGTTTGGCTTTTTGTAACTACAGATGAGGGACTCAACAGTCTTACGTAGTAGAGAAATGTTTGGCTTTTTATAACTACAAAAACTTTTCTCTGGTAGACCGAAAGAGCAGGGAACTCTCCAGCTAAGAGCCCTGAACCCTCTACGGCTACACGGAGGATATTCCGACCACAGCAAGAGCAGGGAACACTCCAGCAAGAGCCCTGAAGACCACCCTCCACATCATCAGCTCATCTGATTCATGAAGGCTATCGCCAGAGATGAAATCAGGACATAGCTGCTTGCGAATCTGGTCAGCTGCCTTTGCAAACAAGGAAGGCATTGCAAGCTGTAGATGGATGGAAGAGAATTAGCCTTCTTGTTTAACTTTGAGGTCTTACGTAGTAGAGAAATGTTTGTCTTTTTGTTACTACAGATGAGTGACTCAACAGTCTTACGTAGTAGAGAAATGTTTGGCTTTTTATAACTACAAAAACTTTTCTCTGGTAGACCGAAAGAGCAGGGAACTCTCCAGCTAAGAGCCCTGAACCCTCTACGGCTACACGGAGGATATGCCGACCACAGCAAGAGCAGGGAACACTCCAGCAAGAGCCCTGAACACTCTACACTACTAACCTCCCCCACCGCGGTGTGGCTCGCCTTTAGCCAGGATCCGGGGTGTAATGGCGGACGGTACTGTGGTGGACAATGACTCGGCTGGCCGTGGACCGGCAACTAAACGTGTTCATTCACGCACGAAACCCATAATCTACAAGACATCTGACGGGCAAGTGATTGTGGAGGATGAGCTTCTTAACTTCTTGGCCATCAAAGTCAAAACATTAAGCCAGGATGACATTGTGTTGCTGGCCATTAACACATTCGACTCTGCTGAAATAGAATCTTCTAAGAAAATGCCGTTTGAAGTTTGTCCCTCCACAACTCTTCTCTGCATATCACACAAATTGCTAAATAAGGATGCCAGCAATATCAAGCTGTGTCTCAGGGTACTGAATGAATGTGGGGAGGATATTCCCAGGTTTGTCTCCCACTACCTGGATGATCTACCACCAGTCTCTTACTCCAGCATGGACGTATCCTGTCTACTCAGGAGAATGGAGCAGCTCTACTCAGAGGTCTGTGCACTAAAGCATACAGTATATCAGGTCGCCAGGCTGACATTTGTGAAAATGTTCGGGCTGATACGATGGCCATCAACGCTCGTCTGAGTGCTCTGAAGCACCCTGTTGCCGCTGACTCGGTACAACATGAGGTCCAGGCTGCTACCCCAGCGGAAGACCCACCAACGACTTCACCACAGGACACACCGGTGATGGTGCGGGACCGAGGGGAAGCATCAGCGCCAGTGGCGAGTACAACAGATCCACCAGCTGTATGGAGTGCTGTAGTAAGGAACGGGCGGCGTAGACCGGGACCAGCGACGGAGTTGTCTGATCCAGGCCAGCGGAATCCCATGTCAGCAGGATGGGGGAAGAAGACAGGCGCTACGGCTGTGGTTGTAAATGGAGCAGGGAGCTCTGTAGGTCGGGCGAGGAAACCGGCAGCAGCGGCTATCATTGGTACAGGAGCTGTAAGTACCATAAAAATAATTAAGACCAAATTAGTGAGTGTGTTTGCCACCAAATTCCACCCTGATTTGGATCCCTTAATTTTATCAGACTATCTTAAAAGTCAACTTGGCCGTGATGTCACCTGTCACAAGATTGAGACAAAAAACAGTAGATTTGGCTCTTTCAAAATCACAGCTGAATGCAATGAAGTTAGTGAAATGTACTGTCCTGATATCTGGCCTGAGGGTGCACTTGTACGGCGCTACTTTGAGCCCCGCAAGTCTGGAGTAACTGGAGCCAATATTCGTGCAGCTGTGGGGCCAGTGGGCCACTACCTCAAAACCCCTCGAACTTGTCATGAAGATTGTATCATATAATGCCTGTGGCCTCCGTGTGGGACACAGTGCTGCTGATAAAGCAAGACGCTTAGTTGTTGACTCTCTGTTGGAAGAGTGCGACATAATGTGCCTACAGGAGGCATGGCTGTCCAAACAAGATCTGGATAAACTGAACTCATTACATGTCAACTTCCATGGTACTGGTGAATCCACCACTGACCTTTCCTCTAAAATAACGAGGGGGAGAATACCTGGTGGGGTTGCCATATTATGGAACTCTAAATATGACAAAGCTGTGAAAGTGGTCAGACTTAATGTGGATTGGGCCATAGCAATAGAATTAACATGATGACAAGTCATTTATACTCCTGAATGTTTACATGCCGTATGAGTCAGTACAATCTGAAGATGAATTTCTGAATAGACTAGCATTTATACAGTCCTTCATTCAGGTTAATGATTCCACATGTGTGTTTACCATTGGTGACTTTAATGCTGATTTATCAGATAATAATGCATTGTTTGCGAAGCACCTGTACCTGTTTTGTAAAGACTCTAAGCTAATTATCTCGAGTAAATCTATGTTACCTGACACTACTTTTACGTTCATTAGTGATGCATGGCACACCACGTCATGGCTTGACCATTGTTTAAGCACAGCTGATGCACATGCCTGTATAGACAGCATGGAGGTATATTATGGGCTAGCCATTTCAGATCACATGCCGATGGTAATGAATGTTAATATTGACAATATTCCCATCTCTATCAACATTGACCCTGGTATTAAATCAGGGAGGATAGACTGGTGAAAACTAACCAGTGAGGATATTGCCTGTTACACTGCCACAACTGATAAACTGCTTGATTGTATTGTATTGTCCTGCCCAAGGAGGCACTATACTGTGATAACCTGAACTGCAATAACGTGCAGCATGGCACTCAACTGTGTGCCATGTATGATTATATTGTAGAGGCTCTTATAGCTTCGGGTAGGCAGTTCTGCAAAAAAGGGGAAAAAAAGGTGCACAACATTAAGCCTGGTTGGCACACTTTTGTTGCTGAGCATCATCTGGCAGCCAGGGCTGCATTTAAATGCTGGAATGATTCTGGTAGGCCCAGACAAGGTTCTGTATTTGAGGAGAAAAAACTCACAAATGCAAAATTTAAATATGCCGTTCGTTCTGTAAAAAGACAGGAGAACACTCTGAGAGCTGATTCATTGGCTAGTAAACTACAAAGTAAAGACCTCTATGATTTTTGGAAAGAGGTTAAAGTTATGAACAACAGTAAAACCTCCTTACCCTCTAACATTGAGGGTGCTTGTGGCCCGATTGAAATTGCTGAAGTTAAGAGGAAACACTATCACAAATTATTTAACTGTGTAAGAAGTGGCACTGTGGCAATAGGTCAGGTTGATCCTTCAGAAAATGTACTGATCAGGTCTGATGATGTGATTGATGCCATAAGGTTGTTAGACAACAATAAGGCTTGTGGCATGGATCACATAACAGCAGAACATTTAAAATTTGCTAGCAACAAAATATGCTCAATATTAGCCCTGTGTTTCACAGGACTGATGGGTCATGGTGTACTACGAGAAGCAATTACTTCTGTGCAATTAGTACCTGTCATTAAAGACAAGGCAGGGAAACTTAACAGCATTGACAACTACAGACCTATCGCTCTGGCAAGCATCCTCTCCAAAGTCTTGGAGAGAATACTGCTTGAGCGCCTGGAACTATATGTCCTGACTGCTGATAACCAGTTTGGATTTAAAAAGAAACACGGAACAGACTTATGCATATTTGCACTTAAAGAACTAATTGCCAACTACAGTAACCATAATTCTACTGTTTTCTTATGCTTCATTGATGCATCTCGAGCTTTTGATAGAATCAACCATTTAACACTGTTTCAGAAACTGCTTGATAGAGGCACACCAAAACTCATTGTACGTATACTGGTGTTTCGGTATGCAAACCAGAAAATGCATGTCAAATGGGGCAATGCATTATCCGCCCAATTCTCTGTTAGTAATGGGGTACGCCAAGGGGGGATTTTGTCCCCTGTCTTATTCAACGTTTATATGAATGATCTATCAGTTGAACTAAATAAGTGCAATACGGGATGTATGGTAGGAAACACTATTATCAATCACCTGATGTATGCTGATGACCTGGTTGTACTAAGTCCATACAGTGGAGGATTACAACAGCTACTGAAAATTTGCTCTAAGTATGGCACTGATCATGACATTATATATAATGCAAAAAAAAGCAGTGTCATGATTGTGAGAAGTAAGGATGACAAGAAATTGGCTTTTCCAGCCTTTTCTTTAAGTAACAGTCCTCTATCATTGTGTCAGGAAATTAAGTATCTGGGCCACATCTTGACTGATAACCTCCAAGATGATAGAGATATCTCTAGGCAGTGCCGTATACTTTATGCCCAGGCCAATATGCTGCTTCAAAGGTTCAGCATGTGTTCTGTTCCTGTTAAATGTGCTCTATTTAAAGCATTTTGCACTCCCATGTATACAGCCTTCTTGTGGAGCTCATACAAGAAGGGTAGTATGCGGAGGCTCAAGGTAGCATACAATGATGCCTTGAGGATTCTACTTAAAGGAGCATTACACCCCTGGAAGAACTTGCAGTCACTCAATGTTAATCATATATATATTAATGATCTATTATAATATAGTAGATAACAGTAGCAAAATTTCAAATTTGCACCCTATGGCCAGAAAAATATAGAAGTCTTGACTTTGACTGGATGACTGGGGTTTGGCTGCATTACTACAATGACCACAATGCTTTGGGGCACTGCACTTCCTTGTGGGGAGGAGGCTGCGTGGGGGCGTGGTCTACGTTGTAACTTTCCCCTCCCAGTTCTCACTACAACAACATCAACAAACACATACAGCACATTGCATTGGCCAGTGTTGCCATGTCTGCTTATTATAAGCGGCTGGTTTCTAAAATGTAGTTGATATTTGGGCTCGTTTCCAAATGTTTTGATTGTTGTTTAAACCAGTGGTTCTCAAACATGTTCATGTACTTTTCCACGGACCCTCATCTGTGCACTGCGCGCCAACATATTTGCCAGGGAGACCCTACCAAAAATGTGTTGTTTAAAAAATATTCCACATTTTGCACTTTTTTCCCCTCAAGATTTTTTGGAAAATAGCAGATCTACAAGCTCACACTGCGTCACATCGTTACGCGTTGTGAGCTTGTAGATCGGCAATTTTCAAATAACCCATGTCTAGGTTTCAAGTGCTCTTGGCACAGGTATTTTCTTTTGGGCTTGTTTTCATATACCTGGTTGCTTATTTCTCTCACAAGATCTGGCAACACTGAATGTTACGTTCCAACTTTTCCGACTTTTTTGTCTACCTTTGGATCACAAAACACGACATCGAAGCCATGTTCTTTCTTGGATCACGTGAAATACCCATTGCAAGTTTGCTATATCTATACCAGGATGTCAGTCCCATCATCACCGTGTCTTTGTTGCGCCAGCAAGCCAAGGTGAAACTATTAGTCTTGGCTGCTGTTCTATTGTGTTCTGTATTGATTTGATTGTATCTTATAGTAAACTAAATATATCATGTATAAATTAGCATAGTAACACTAAACGTGTGTGTCTGTGTGCGCGCGCGCACGTGCATCAATTTTTTTTCTACATTCCATCCCACCATGTAGACAGTCCGGTGCTGGTGACGTGACGTCCATCTTCTACTTGGGAGTCGGGACATCCATGGAGATGCAGCATAGTAGTCAACAATATAATAATAAAACAAAACGTTTCATACTCATGTCATGTGTGACTCCTTATTTCTGAGAGCATAATGTTTCACTGTCATTTCCAGTTATATTCTTTGGACTAAACTTATAGAAAACATGGGCATTACTTTAGAATGACATGCTAATGTTCAAATACTCTTGTCATACACACAGCCTAATCGTTTTTTTCCTCTTTTTTCAAATGAGACCGTTTCATGCTTTCAATTGGTGTATATGGATAATATTAGGTTTTACTATAGCCTATTGTATCTAAGACCAGTAAAGTTGAATCCAATGTGCTGGGGTCCCCAGAAAAATTATGATTACATGTAGAAGTAAATACTAACAGAATGTACAAGAGTTTTTCACTATTATATCTGTAATGCAATTATGTACCATTCTGCCAAATGAAAGACCATCTCCTATCATGAAACAGTTCAAAAGAACCCTTATAGAATTGGGGTTCACATTTTGTCATTATGAATGCTTAGACAATGTAGAATGTACCGTGATCAATGAGTAGAGCAAGCAGGGTGTAAATGTAATCGTTTTATTTAGAAAAAGAATATGGTTGTATCTCAAAAGGCGAGTCCCAGGGGTCTTCATCAGCCGAACGTTACTCCATTTCCGCAGGCAGGCGAAACAACATTCTGTCCTGTTGAAAAGAACACATTAGATTACACTTGTAGATTAAATAGATATCATCCCACGTGAAGCCTAATCTATACTAATATTGCATGCAAGCCGCAAATAGCAGACCTACAAGCTCACAAAGTGTCGAGTCTGACGCGTTGTGAGCTTGTAGATCTGCTATTTTCGGGACCCGGCGACGTAGCCCTGAAACATGACTGTCATGGGGGAACTTCAACCTGGTGTTTGCACTTTCTACATGTACAATCCGTACATATACATAAACGTTCGGATTTCAAATAAAAAGTGCTTATCCCATGACCACGGATGTTACAATTTGAATCGGGTGGGTCTAAGTACCAGTATCTTCCGTATTGTTTAATAAAAAAGCATTTTAATCCGATCAGTGGCCATTTATTATGCGACCCTTATGCGATCGGTTGGGAGGTTTATGAGAAAATGACCACCGATCAGATTAAAATGCTTTTATTTAAACAATACGGAAGATACGGGTACTTGCACCCAGCCGATTCAAATTGTAACATCCGTGGCCATGGCGTAAGCACTTTATATTTGAAATCTGACAAGAGACAAAGCATAAATTTGGCTTGTCACACAAGTGGTTTAGCTTTGCATTTGGCTAGCTATGGAACGACAATGTAAACAACACTGCTCTGCGTGCATGCGTCTATCAGAAGTCAACTACACATTGTATACTACTACCCTAACTTTATTAATCTCTAACATTAAAGCAATCAAGTACAATTACACTTGGATTATTATGTCAAATTGGCATAACGTTTACAGCAATCATTACTTACTCTATAAAGTAATTAATCCAAGCTGTGTCCAGCATGATTTCAGCATACAGCCTGTTGAATTCCTCTGCGGTGGAGCTGCTCTTCTGTGTTTTATGGTTCAAAGAAATATCTGTTGTGTTAGTATTCCTCCCACGGAGTGTTTACCGACGCGATCAGGGAGAAAGAAGGCTGATCCCACTCTTTGGGAGACACCCCTTGGGGTGTGTGTGGGGTTGGTCTCACTGAGACACCATGTAGTGCGGACATAGGTGAGAACCCGCGGAAAACGTCATTTGACGCTATGGGCAGCAAAATCGGCGAAGTTCCCCTTTAAGGTCCCCAGATGGCATAGTGCCAGTCACTTATTTGTGACAAGTGGTATACACACCTGTGAGGCTCTCTTAAGGCACTCTATGTATGGGTTTATGTCTCGCTTGGATGAGTCCAGGAATAGTATTATTGAGGATTTAGTCAATCCTGGGAAAAGTTGTCTCCGGTACTCATCCAGACTACGGAATCACTGGAGAAATAGTCTTTATGTGTGATTTGTATGTAATAGTATGTCCCTGTCGATTTGATGTGTTTTTATCTATTTTTAATTTTTTTATTTTCTTAATCTGTTTGTTTTTATCTGTATGAAATATGGACCCCCTGTGTGTCTGGAATAAAGATTGAATTGAATTAGCTTTAAAGATTCAATTTGATCTTCATCTCGGAGCTGTATTAGCGGAGTGAGAGGCTGGTAATGGGGCTATAGGGCATAGCAGTCCAAAAAAGCCAATGCATTTTTCCCATAGAGATTTCCAAAAATATTTATATAAATTATTTTAAGCCTAGAATCAAGCCATCCAGGGTCCTGGTGAATCATGACTATAAAACATTTTATTCTGTGACTTTTTGGGGGAATATTTAATTACATGATATACTTCATTTAATAAATACCTTTTGTTTTACATTTTTTCTCGTAATCAAATGTTTTATGGTCATGATTCACCAGGACCCTGGATAGAGGGTCCTGGTAACAATAATTTATAAAACATAAAAAATAACTCATATTTAAATAACAAATAAATAAACAAATAAATACATACACTTCAACACACACACACACACACACACACACACACACACACACACACACACACACACACACACACACACACACACACACACACACACACAGTGTTCAAATGACTGGAAAAGAGTGTGAGAATATGAAAAATCGGACTTGATGACTATGGAGATATTGTATACCGATTTGTGTAATGTTAAAGATATGGAGAGACCCCTGCTTTATAGCTGCACTATGTAACTTTCCTCTTCTACCCTGGATTTGAAACCGGTTTCCTGCGCAAGTGCTGTAACTTTTTACCATTAGCATTATTATTTTTTAATTATATATTTCACATTTGATTGGTATATTTGTTTTTATGTACATCACTGCTATTATCATTGTTAATTCCTTTTTTTTTCTTTTTTTTTTTCTCTTCTCTTCCTTCTCAAATTCTAATCTATTCTTCATTCCCTTTAACATAATTTTGTGTTTTTTTTGTTCCTATGTATCCTACTTTATTTATTTGATCATGTACATGTATTGTTGTTAGTATGTCCGGCCTTGTGGGGGAAAATGGTGGGCGGATGGGGAGGACTGGGGAGGGGTGGATGGGAGTTGTTGGGAGAAAATGTAAAACCGAAGAGTTGTTTAAATTTTTGTAAATTTGAATACAATTTCATGTGTACTCTTTGAATAAATCTTGCTTTAAAAAAAAAGAAGAGTGGGGAGAGGAGAGATTATAAAAAGGGGGATGATTGCTGAACAGGATCACCTATATCACCGGGGTGTTTGACCTGACACAGGTTGCAATTGCATTCAAACCAGAAGCCAAGTGAAACCTGCTGCTGCTCTGAGGCACAGTGCCTAATTATTTCTGTTTGTATGGCATGAGTGAGTTATAAAAAGTCAGAGTGAGTTGTAAAAGTGTGTTTGTGCTTTGGGAAAAAAGTCAGTTAGTCGCTCAACCCGAGGACACCATTGCTGATTAAAGGACTGCCTGGAGTGTATTCCTGACGAGGATTGTACCTTCCTGCTGTCTGCTCCACCTCACAAACATTATCACCTCACTAACTATTCTACAGAACTGAACAAGAACTGTGAGTAAGGACTTTTTGCGCTCGTTTGTCAACAAGGACGGAGGACTGAGGACTCAGTCACCCATCGCCCCATCATCACCACGATCAGGCCTGCAACGTTTGTTGTTTTGTGTGCGTGGGCCCACTGTGTATTTGCACCGTATTCAGTTGATCTGTATTTGCTGTTGAGGATTAGTGATAGCTTTTATTTTTGTTTGAAGTAAGGTAATAGGGATTTTGCCAAGAGTACATTTTGAGAGTTGTGTTTTTGATATTTTGTTTTAAGCGGTCAAGTGTGATTTTGACTTTGAAGTGTAAAGGTTATTAAGAAACTACATTATGTAGAGTTCGTTTGATTTCATCAGGGTTTAAAAGGCCCAAGGCCTACTGATCTATTAAAGGTTTACCTTCTGTACCATTATTTTTGTTGTATGTCTACAGTATGTCATGTTTTTATTTCATGTAAACTTTAAAAAAGGGTAAAACATATTCTGTAAAACTAACAACCCTAAGTAAATTTGATTTACATTTAAAGTGTTGTCTGAGATAATTATTGAAAATGGGTCTATTGTCAAGTACAACAAAGAAGTGGTCATACAAAATTGTAACGGGAACACACAAATTGAAGCTAATGAATAGGTACTATTCTCTTTGGAAAAAAGGGATCTTTCCTTGTGACCCATATAAATGTGTCCATGACTCACAAATGGGTCCCGGCCCACTGTTTGGGAAACAGTGATCTAACCCAGTAGTTCTCGACCCTTTCAGGCTGCGACCCCCAAAAATCTATTTTCAAAATGTTTGCCTCTTTCTTATATTATTTGACAATTTGGCCAATGTTTGACGATTTTTTTATAGTATAGTTTGTTGATTACTTTTGATGCAGTGATGGTATTTTTTTTTGGTATTAAAAAGGTCTTAAAGGGTTAGTTCAGATTTTGAGTATTTTCTGTAGGAAATACTTACCATTAATGTAGTGGTTACAAAGGTATTAATTGATTGACATGGTACTAATTTTTGTGTCCAGAATCACTGCGCCGCGGCAGCCTACTCACGCACAAAATATATGACACAAAAAATAGTACCATGTGACAGAGGGGTCGAAATTGAACGAAACCTGCTCTATATGGTAGAAATAGGTCAACAATACAAATGACGGTAGTTTTTTAAATACATTTATTTTTAATGAGCGGCCCCCACCAAATCTACTAATCTACCGGAACTACTTCATATTTATCAGAACCGGACCATAACTCTGACCACGGGATACCTTTGCAACCACTACATTAATGGTAAGTATTTCCTACAGAAAATACTCAAAAAATCTGAACTAACCCTTTAAAGGTCTTGAAATTGTCACTTCACTGTCATCTGGGGACCACCCCAAATCATGTGGGGACCCGACCCACGTGTTGAGAACCACTGATCTAACCAACTTGACCAGCTTATCAGCTGGGCTTTGCTGGTCTGTCCAGTGTCCAGCCATCTGACCAGCTAAGTACAGCTGGTCTTTGCTGGTCAGTCCACCCATTTGACCAGCACAGACCAGCTACCAGTTTGGCTTTGCTCGTCAGGCCAGCCAGTTTTCAACTGCTCTGCTGTTTCTGGAGATAGCCACTAGATGGTAGTAAGGGCAAGCCCATATTTCAGAAATGTCTATTTTGTACACAAATCAGCACACTGTGCTCAGGGCCTTCACATAAGGTTTGATATCACTCCAGTATCTCTCCTGTTGCACATCATTGATGGAGTTGACTGGGGGTCATTGAAATTAGAAAAAAAAAGTTGAAATTCACTGCTCTATGGTACTGGACAGCATGTTGTTACAAAATATCATTAATTATATCTATCTATCAAATGTGAACTTCATGGTAATTCCCTTCAATTTCCTTCTCTTCCCTTCCCTTCCCTTTCCTTTCTGTTATGTGAAGCACTTTGTAATTGTGTGTTTAAAAGGTGCTCCATAAATTGTAGTACACATTTTTTTTTAATGATGAAGATTACTCAGATGCTACTGTGTGGTCAGAGCCATCCTGGCAAAAATACCAGGATGGCTCAAATCACATGCCATCTTCCACCCCCGGTAGCACGGGCTATTCCACCAGCAAACAAACAGACTGTTGGAGAACAGGCCAATTCCACGGATGATCATCAAAATGTGATTTTCATCAGCAAATCTGCAACTGACTGACACTCAGCCATACAGTTGACATCAACAGTGACCATAGACCACCCTCCTATACCCAGGTCATGAATGCTGGCAGTTCCAGCAGTGGCACAACATCCCTCTGACACTATCGACCTTTGGTTCCAATCAAAAGAAACAACCAAAGTCAAGATTACTTTTTTTAGATAAAGTAGTTACATTCCGTAAGACAAACACTGAACCATTTATTTTGTTTGGCATTTACCCTTGTGGCCCGGCTACTGTATCTTTGCCAGTTGTTCTTGAATAAAGCCCACAGAAATGTGTACCTGGCTGAAACCATTGCAAAAGCAATTAACCAACCGTGATATATATTAGGCCTAATCCATGACTTCCATCTCAATTGAATTTCAGAACAGTGGATGGACTCTCATGGCTTTTTATGATCAGGAGGGTTGCTACTAAAAGTGAAGACATGCTCTTTCTTTCCCTTTCTCTCTGATTTAAACAGATAAAGACTTGAAGACGGATGGCTTTGGCAAAGAAGCCTGCCGCAGTACTTTTATTCAGTGGTGGTTAGCAGAGTACAATAAAAGTAGCCTATGCCACAGAACTATGGCGCCCCCTTCAATAATCATCAACATTTAATGTAGACAAATAGCATGTGTATGGACGTCCTGGTTGCGCCAATTATGCCTAACTTACACTCACACTGTGGAGTCACTTACCGATAAGAACAGATTTTCAGATTTGTTCTTTCCGGCGACACCGTTGTGCAATGATGTATAAACCGAGCTTTAGTGCACAGGGACCAGACCTTATTGATTATTAATTATTAATCTGTTGAGTTTGACTGGCTCATGTGGTACAGTATATTATGTCACCTCTCATTCCTGCCTCTGGTGTCACATAATGGTATACCCTTCCCAAAGTGGACGTGATATATGAAATATATAATGTATGAAATATTAAAGTATGTATGTATTGAGAATAGCATAAATTAATGTGTGTCTCTCAGACGTCAGGCTGATGCTTCTAACTGAAAGGCACACAGGCAAAGGGTAAACTGAACTCCACTCCACTGGATAAATGCCTGTTGTCCGACAGAATTTGGGTAAATTCTTTTGCCCAAATGCCACTATTGTCAAATAGAGTTTGGGTAAATTCCTTTGGCAAAATGCTCTTTTGTACTGCAGCATTTGGCTAAATGCTGTTGTGGCAAAATTTGGAGAACTGTGTTTAGATGGGTCTTCCATCCCCCCCCCCCCCCCAACCAACACACTGACATGTCCTGATTTGACCACTGGTTAGGTAACATTCAGTTCCTTGACCATTGTACCCAGTCTGATGGCAGTGGGAAGCTGGGCCTGACAGAGTTCCATGTTCTTTGGGAGAAGATTAAACGATATCTGGTAAGGTTAAACCCGAATGCGCCAAACCCGGCCATATACTGTAGCTTTGACACCGTTTCTATGCAGCTGCAACGTCTGATATTATTGATTTTGGCCCTGTCGCACGCAGTGCTGGGTTCTCATTGGTTCTCATTTGTTGTCTCCCCCTGTTTGTCTTTGTCTCTGTCCCCCTTTCCTCTCTTTGCTTTGTTTATTCTCTTTCTCTTATCTTTCTGTCATCATGCTTGACTGTTTTCAGGCAGTTTGACTATGACAAGTCAGGCACCATGAGTTCCTATGAGATGAGAATGGCCCTTGAAGCAGCAGGTACATTTTCCTCTTGGTTTTGTTTCATTTCCCCCCAAAACAAATAGGCCTAATTGCCTCAGCCGCACAGCTACTGTAGAAAATCTGATGAAACCCAGATGATGATATCAGTAATAATACATTAATAAAGCAAACTTCTGAGGAAATTACACATCCCACTTAGATGGGGTTGATGTAAAAATAATGATAATACATCGAATTTATATAGCGCTGTTTTCGGTACACAAAGTCGCTTTACAACAAAACTAAATAAACAACTTTATAAAGATAAGACAAGTTAAAAGTCTAAAAACTAAGCAAAGAAAAAATACATAAAGCTAAAACTAAGGGGCAGAAAAGGAGAATTGAATTAGGAGGGGAAAGCAGGTCTGCAAAGGTGGGTTTTGAGGAAGACTTTGAACAGGGCAAGGGTGGGATGTATTGTTTTCCTGTTACAGGAAGCAATATTTCATTCCAGTTGTAGTGGGCTACAGGAAGGCTTGTTTAGCAATATCTCATTCCAGTTGTAGTGGTTTATCATTGTTTAACTGTTCTCCTCTCCAGGGTTTAAGTTGACCAACCACCTGTTCCAGCTCATCATCCTGCGCTACACAGGCTGACCTGTCCGTTGACTTTGACAACTTTGTCACCTGCCTGGTTCGGCTAGAGACCATGTTCAGTGAGTTCCGTTACTACACTTTTAGTATTGGTACCTACATTACGAGCCATCATACCTGCTCTGATACGATGGTCATAGAATTGCGCACTAATGATGCTTGTGAAGTGACTGAATGTCTTTGTCTCTCCCCTCACAGAGACCTTCAAGACGATGGAAACTGATGCCGATGGGGTTATTTCCCTCAACTTCATCCAAGTATTTCCTCACATGATTAACTCATCCACTAGCTCATGCATTGCCATGTAGTTTATGTGCATATCGTCTCTGTCAGGTGCTAGCCTGGGAAGCATACCTTTTCGGGTCTATGATCCGGTCGGGAGCGGAAATAGCCCTACGTCACCAGGCGCGTCATCCGCGTCATCACACGGCCGGATGGGCATATCCGGAAAGACTTCACCCCAAAATAGGTCCGTCCTAATAAAATCCTTGATGCTGCGTATTTTTTAGTTTTTTGTTTGGCTTATTTCTTAAATATAAATGTGAGTGTACTTTCCGGAGACTATTTAGCTTCTATGTCTACCTTTATTATCCCACAGGGAAATTCTATTCCATTTAAATAGGGATTGGGGAACCAAAACAAAGCGGCACTGCAAAACCGGATGGGCAAAATCCGGAAAGAGAATTATTATATATATTTTTTTCAGTAGGCGTGGCCTAGACCGGATCACACGGGTCTTTAATAACGAATAGGGTGCATCCACACATGTACGTCAAGTTGTCGTACGGAAGTCCCATCTACTCCCATGTTATAGGAAAAACCGGACCGGAACTTCCGTTTTTTAACTTAACATGGGAGTGGATGGGACTTCCGACTTCCGTACGACAACTTGACGTACATGTGTGGATGCACCCATACCAGGCTTTCCTCCGAGGTGGAAAGACTGGTGACGCGAGGTTAGTCAGGTGCTAGCCTCGATCTCCAGGCTTTTATTGTTTAGTGTTGCTAGTCAGGTGCCAACCTTGTTATGTCCAAAACTGTTACTTTTCAGGAAATGAAAAAAAAAATAACCCATGTTCCAGTGGATGCAATGTAGTTATTATTTGGTCACAAACTATTCGCTTTTTTCTCTACTTTTGCTCCACACTCTTGTATGACAACTTAGGGCAGTAATGTACAAAAGAACATAAAAAGTTGATGTACAGTACTGTATGAAGAGACGGCCCGGACCGCTGGCCTATAGCGGTCCGGGCACCTAGGCTCTAATATAGCCTGACAGTGCGTCGCGGGTGTGAATCCCGATCCTGACGATTTTTACTACATGTCTCTCCCCATCAAGTCCCATCCCATAACTCCATCCGGAGGATTTAGTGAATTATCCTCTGGGGCACGTCGACACGTGGTGGACCCTCCAGGGCAGATCCTTTTGTCTATGTTTATTCTATATATCTTGTATAACCCCGATATCATTCTCAGGGGTGTACGGTGTGTGGTTTGGATGTGATAAGTTAGCAGATCCCCTGGGCTAGTCCACACGTGGTAAACATGGTGAAAATATATTACTAAGGTGTAATATTACTAAGTGAAAATATATTACTAAGGTGTAATATTGACAATTGTGTGAAGATATATTACTAAGGTACACAAGGTACACATGTAATATTGGCAATTGTGTGTGTTGTAGTTGTGTTGTGGCGAGGGCCACTGCATTTTACTGCATTTTACTGCTTTTATTTTATTTTATTTTATTTTTAGCACGTCGACACGTTGTGGACCCTCCAGGGCAGATCCTTTTGTCTATGTTTATTCTATATATCTTGTATAACCCCGATATCATTCTCAGGGGTGTACGGTGTGTGGTTTGGATGTGATAAGTTAGCAGATCCCCTGGGCTAGTCCACACGTGGTAAACATGGTGAAAATATATTACTAAGGTGTAATATTACTAAGTGAAAATATATTACTAAGGTGTAATATTGACAATTGTGTGAAGATATATTACTAAGGTACACAAGGTACACATGTAATATTGGCAATTGTGTGAAGTGTGGATATTTCTTTAGCTGTGTTGTAGAGGACAGTGGTCACTACATTTAAGTTATATCCATTTGTGTTGTAGTTGTGTAGTGGCGAGGGCCACTGCATTTTACTGCATTTTACTGCTTTTATTTTATTTTATTTTATTTTTGTCTGCTTTATTGTTAAATTGGTTCTAACTGTAATTGTATCCTTGCTCTGTAAAGCACTTTGAGCTGCATTTCATGTCATGAAAGGTGCTATACAAATAAAGTTTATTATTATTATTATTATTATTATCTCTCTCTCACTGTTTCCTGTCCATCTCCACTTTCCACAATAAATAAAGGCAGAAAAGCAAAAAAATAAATCTAGAAATATGGAGCTACAAGGTTGTTCTGCCTGAGAGTGATGATATAATCTGTTTGTAGAGGACAGTATCTATGTTCTCTTATTTGCTTAAAGGATTTCCAGGGCTTCTGCACACATCACTGCAATACATTAGACGTACATGTCATCACAGTAATGAATATCTTGGCCTGCTTGTCTCTCTCCCCACAGTGGATCTCTCTGACCATGTTTGCATAAAAGAAGAATGGATTCCTGTTTACTGGATGTGGTGAATAATAACTCCTGCACTGCAATCTGTCCCCCAGTCCTGTGTCTCTCGTCTCAGAAGTGCCTCTTTGTTCCACTCATCCCTTCGCTGCCAATGCTCTCTGACGCTAACATGCTCTGAAAACTGTTTACGAATACCTGTATGTATCGGGAACATGTGCCAAATCATTTGCCTCGACTCGTTTTACCTACTTTGCCAATGCGGAAGGAAGCACGCCACTCGTATAGCTTTGGACACCCACCCCTCTGTCTGTGTCATCTGGTTGGGTGCTGTTTAACAGGTGTGTGTGGTCCTGAAGCCACATGAACCCTAGCGTTCCTTTTCTGGCACGAACACGCAGTGTTGTGATGCATTGTGAGCTTGTAGATCAGCTATTTTCGGCAATGAGATTTGGTCATAGATCGGAAACGGAGTAGACAAAGAATAGACCCCTGGGGGATCTCAGTCAACTTAAGTATATCGGGTTTGCGTGGTTTTAACTCGCCGCTAACTTCTGCATGTCGACAAAAGGGGGAAATTGTGCCAATTTGTTGAACATTCCTCTGGTCATAGTAAATGTATGCATTTTCAGCCACAGTATATATAAACTGCATTTAGGAGCTGCCTGGCAGTGGGGAATGCATGGTTACACTCCACATACAATCAATAAGAACGTACAAGCATTTGTGATAAGTACCAAACTTGAGAAAGAAGGTTGCTGGCTTAAATGTTTTGTTTTGTTTACATCTTGTGCCAAGTGTTACTATTGCCTCAATGTAAAGGTCTACTCATGAAAGATGACTGGGCCTGTCCTCCATGCAGAGTCAATGGCAGGCTGCTACATCAATCATGATGAATGTGCCGTCATACGCATTTGTATGCAACAAAGCCTATTTCTCACTGGGACACTGTATTATCAACTGCAGTCCTACAGTAGACTACTGCTAATTATCAACTATATACCACTCTACTGTATTCACTTGGTATTTCTGGTCTAAAGGGCCTAAATGCCAAATTAATGAATGCTAGAATGAATGAACCAGGACAATCCTAACCATCATCATTGCATGGCACTTTGTGGCTACATGTTTTGTAAAATATGACAAAGGAACAAGTTTTAAACTTGGATTTTATATTATTGTTCTAGATAGATGTCATGGATGTGGCCCTATTTTATTTTATCTTGCTGTTCAAAGGGAACAAAACATATTTTTGGGTGAAAGTATACAGTACAATTATGCAATATATGGACTTCTGCATAATTGTGGACTGCTGTGTGAGCTGTGATGTGTTGTCAGCCTGCCTAAAATGAACTTCCCTTCAAGCAGGGGAGCAAAGCAAACACTTAATTTTTGAAGAGTTCTATTCTAACATGATATTAGTCTATCAATAAATAATATACTAGTAGCCTACATTATTCAATATCTCTAAAATATTGACCAGCTGCTGTTGTCAGTTTCACAACCAAGAGCTTAAGTTACTTATAACCCTTTTGCAAGTACCCTATGATTTAATTTCATGCTACCAATTGGGAAATAACTTAAATGGATTTTACATTTTTTTAGAATGGTGGATGTGTTATTTTGGAACAAAACTCTTGCATTTTCAAGATCTTATTTCCCCCCATCTTTCATCTCTACTTATATCAATCTTTTGTATGATTCCCAACAGAAATCCACATGAATCTGTAGGACTCTCACAATGCCATTCATCTAATTAATTGAATTTACAATTTGAATTTGCCAATTTTCTGTATACAATATAAACATGGACATGTATTATCGAGTCTGAAGCCAAGTTTATACTTAAGTCGGACAACGTATCACTTTTGAACTGAGAATTGTGTCGCAAGGAAGTATAAATTATCCCTTGGGAATTCTTAATTTGTGTTAAGTTGTGCTGTACTGATGAATGTAAGTCTCACCTTTCCAAGTAAAATTAAACAGTATGTGGGTCACAGTGCAATTGTTTTCAACAGCCTTTTTCCCCCATCCCCAAACAAACCACACCACACTCTTGTACAGTAATAAATATTAACTTTAGTAGAACATTTTACAAAA
Organism: Gymnoscopelus braueri; assembly: GCF_963280865.1. Lineage (NCBI taxonomy): Eukaryota > Metazoa > Chordata > Actinopteri > Myctophiformes > Myctophidae > Gymnoscopelus > Gymnoscopelus braueri. Next base: position 19,462,764 of record NC_137620.1, read on the forward strand.
AAAGCATTTTTTGAAACTAAATAACACCAAGAACATTACAATACCTTAAGACAACTAATGTACATCTATTAACAAAAGAAAAAGAAAAAAAATGCAGTCTTCACAGTGAATTCTTAGAGACTCATTAAGTTAAATCGCATTTTACACATGCTGATCAAATTAAATATTAAGTTACAATACAGAAATATTCACTTTAAAACAGTAAAAAAAAGAGACCAACGCAGATAGTTTCTTTTGAGCCGCTGGATGAAGGAATGTACAAATGTGCTGTTTTGTCCAATACAACGACGGTGAAGACTGGTTGAATTATTAGAAAATCGTAATGAGTAATAAATCAGTGGATGTTTTTCCTCGTCCAGTCTTGACACCAGGCACTGCGGTACCAGGCCTACATGACTTGGTTTGAGCTGTGAGAAGACTGACTGATCCTGAGTTAGTTTAGTAGACTCAATGTTATGTCTAGCCGTGACGACCGTGCTCATCAACATCTTTTGACCTAAGCCTAACATTTGACCTCCATCCACTCTTAACCCAACCTCTCACTCATTTTCATTGTAACTCATGGAAGATCACCCTGAACAAGAACTACTACCCAAAGTGTCTAACCGCAAGACACTTCCGGTTAGACACTTAATAGTTATTTTCAAGGCTTTATCCCCTTGTGAAATGGAGATAAAACTGGAAACAAGGTTAGGGAAGATAATCAAGAAAATTGCATTTTGGTATAGTTAATGGGATAACTATCACCAAACTCCTAACCGCTAAATCTCCCATTATAACCCAGTTTAATATCTTCCATAGTGTGACATTTTGTTGCGTGCAATGCAGAATACATTTTAAACATAGTTGTTGTTGTTGGGTTCGATTCTGGTAACCATGGTGGAGACCAGCCTCTCCAGTTGCTCCGCTCTCTGCTTGCCCGTTTGAAGCACCTCTTCGTGGTTGGCCTTCTCCTCGCTGTCGTAGTCCATCACCGCCTGGTTGGTGATTAGCGACAGGGCGAAGACGCGCATGCCGCAGTGGCGTGCCACGATCACCTCGTGCACCGTGCTCATTCCTGTGGCGGGCGGGATGGATGGAAATTGTTAATCTTCTCGTTAAACGGAGGATAGACAATATAAGCTAGCCAAGAAACAAATTAACAAATGAATCTGGTATCGTTGGTCAACAGTACCAGCATGAAATCAGTGCAAAGAGCTATTGAGTCTGTGCGCGAGATGCTACTCACCGACTGCGTCGGCCCCCAGTTTGTGGAGCATGCGGCACTCTGCGATGGTCTCGAACGAGGGGCCGCCCAGCACACAGTACACGCCCTCCTTTAGGAAGTCTCCGTAGCCCAGCTCCTGGCCCACGTCCAGGGCCAGCTGCTGGAGCTCCCTGTCGTACGCGTCAGACATGCAGGGGAACCGCACTCCGAACCTGCCAAACACAACGTTCAAGTTCAAGTTTATTATGTCTCAAACTGGGCAATTTATGTTACAGCATAATGATAGGAAACTCCAAGACACAGTAAACATACATACACAAGACATAACATAGACATAGACATGATCACAAGATCCAGATAATAATCAGCGAGAGAAGCCGATGGAGAGGTCAGTGTTGGAAAAAGTATTCAAATTTTTTACTTAAGTACAAAAATATTGGTATCAAAATGTACTTAAAAGTACTATAAGTAGAAAGTACTCATTATGCAGAATGTCCCATTTCACAAGATTTCAAAATGTATAAAAATCTTTTGATCTACAAGCTCACCTGCGACGCACTGTGAGCTTGTAGATCGGCTATTTTCAAATGGCCGAAATGTAGGACTGAAGTGTTTAATGTAGGTTTTGGGCCATGGGGTATCTGGTGGGTGTTTGCAACAATGTCAAACTATTTAGAAGGTAGTTTTCAGTGTCAGACAATGTACCTGACGCTATATGTTGAGTTGTACCTACCTCTCGTCGTTGTGTCCAGCTAAGGGGTTGTTTCCAGCGAAGCCAGGCATGTTGAGGTGGTCTTTCATGATCATGATGTCTCCTACTTTGAAGTCCTGGTTTAGACCTCCCGCCGCATTGGTCAGCATCACTGTCTCCACACCAAGGAGCTTGAAGATCCTCATGGGTAGTGTGATCTAGAAACATCAATAAGCATTAACCTTAGTCATGAACGCTTCCACACTGTGAATGTCTTAAGAGTATTGGACATGTTTTGTACAGGTGGCTACAGTGGAAAATGAACAAAAGTGCTGTTGTATGCTGTACTTTTTAGCAGGACATGACAGGATTTCTTGTAAAATACACACTAAATTAGATTTACAAGTCAGTCACATAATCGCACTAGTTCTCCATTCTGGCCATAGGATAGAAAGCAGAGGCAAATGATTTCATAACAGCCTCTGAGCCGTGCTGTATATTATGTAATATAATGAACCCTGTCATATTATGCAACAATTGGCTAACGTTCACAAGAAGTGGTGCAATGCCCCAATCACCTTTATCTCAATCACACGTGTAAACAATTTGTACATTTGACTTTATCCCATTAAAACCGGGAAAGCATCCGTGACATTTTAGATTTTTGCGTGGGCTATTCAAAAACAGCAGATGTACAAGCTCATTGCGAGCTTGTACATCTGCTATTTCTGAACATTTTTAAAAATCTTGAAAAGTGTGAGAACCACTGATTTAGAAGGCATTTCGTAGAATCGGCCTCAGGTCTTAATGGGTTGTGTATATTCAGTAATGAAGACAAATAAAGCTACCTTATGGATAGGGTAGCCTTCGTACAGGTGGAAACGGCCCTGCATGCAGACACATGGCCTCCCCTTCAAGGTCCCGAACACCAACCGTCCTGCGTGGCCGTGCACTGAGGGAAAATGACAGTACCACCAGTCAGTGTCAATCAATAACTGATAGACTTATTAACTAGCAACTTTTATATGTGAAGAAATTGTTGGTGTTAATCAGTCATCAATATTATTCTGCATAATTATGTCCAATTCTAAAAGGTTAGACTGCCCCGCCCGCCTCCCCCCCCAATGTACCCATGTTTTCACCCATGTCACCCATAAAGCCTTTAAAATTATACTTAAAATTATCTTATACATACTTATACGAAAATAACGTTTCACAGTCATACGTCAAAGTATAAATGATCCATAGCAGCAGCTCGCGCTAATTGTCCCTGCTGCGTGTAGCGTAACTCACCTGTGCTCTGAGGGAAGTTGGGGATGTCCTTGTAGTTGAAGACTGTCTGGTCCTTCAGCATGTCCGCCAGCCCCCCCATGCCCGAGCCGCACACGATGCCCACCATTGGCCGCACATCGGTCTGGGCCATTAGCCAGTCAGCGGTGGCCCGGCAGTCCTCATAGCTGTAGCTGTACCCAACAAGAGAAAGATGACAGGTTAGGGCGACAAGTGGCTGTTGCGTGACCACACATTCTGTCATCTCCACCTTGAAAATGCACATGGTCGCTCTGCTCAGCCCATAGTCTAATGTCTCTCACTCATCCCATGAACTCTGCTGTTTTCTTTTGCTCTGGTCTACGTTTGTATACTGTACTGAAACGTGTTTGGTCTAAATCCGTTGCTGTCCCCGTGTCCCTTTTCATGACAATTCTGTACTGATAATGTTCATTTCATTTCTTTCTGTGTGTGCTCTGTGTTTCTTACTGCTGAACTGTATGCCACTGGCTACTGAATTTCCCCCGGATCAATAAAGGTCTGTCTGTCTGTCTATATCCATCCATCTATGTAAAGTGATGGTGGCCACCACAGTGGTCGGTCAACCAGCGTGACTCACAAATCACATCAATTGCTAGTATGGATTGTAAGGCTAAATCATTAAGAAAAGAATGTACTGTATCAAGCTGAAAAATGATACAATGATGATCATGTGTGATACGATCATTTTCCAGTGGATCTTTTTAGTAGCATTCTGGGAAAGCAGGTTGTTGACACATTCCTGCCGAGTCAACCTCATGTGCACTTGTAGAAAAGGTCACAGTGTCACATAACTTTGACTTCTGTTTCTCCAATAGCCTATCAATCACATGTTATCTTGGTCCACACTTGGGTTATTGGGTTTTTCTGATGATATTGCCTCATTCCGACCTAAAAACTCAGATTAAATGTATTACATTGATCTATAGACATTTCTAGAATGCCGCAAAATAGACTCAGAACGTGATCAAAATGATGCAGCCTACTGTATTATTTCGAGCTCTTAATGTGAATATGGAGTGTTCAGTTTATTGTGAATTCAGGGTGGCCTCTCTCTATCTCTAATTGAACTTACTTAACTAATTAACAACAACCTAAAAAAGTATAACCAATGAATATCATGGAGCTATGGTTTCAGATCCAGTTATAAAGGCAACATGTGCCTCCTGGGCTTGCCACTCATTCACTGTGTTGCCGTGTAGGGGCATAGTCACCACTGGGTGGCATGTAAGCCATGCCCCCCATGTGCTCAGTGGTGTAAAGTAACTAAGTACATTTACTCAAGTACTGTACTTATTTTGTACAATTTTGAGGTGTTTTTTTACTTTACTGGAGTATTTCCAATGTCTATACTTTTACTTCTACTCAACTACATCTCAGAGGCAAATATTGTACTTTTTTACTCCACTACAATTATTTGAAAACTTTAGTTACTAGTTACTTTGCAGATGTAAATTATTATATTATAAAACATACATTAACCACTTCAGCCCTATTTCACACTTAGGCTATTTGAAAATAGCTGAGCTCACAAGGCGTGCATTGCTAGATCTGCTATTTTCAAACAGTACTATTACTTTGGGTACTTTAAGTATACTTTGATGCCAATACTTTTGTACTTTTACTCAAGTAAATTTTGAATTCCAGACTTTTACTTATTTACGTATTTCTACACTGTGGTATTGCTACTTTTACTTAAGTAACATATCTGAGTACTTCTTCCACTCCTGCAGGTCAATGCAATCACTGCCAGTTTGCTTCAGTGGTATTCTGTCTCGTTTGGTGTGATAGAGACCCATTGAAAAATGTAATCAATAAGCATATTATTCAGAATGACTCACCCCTTGTTGTTTGCTTCGGGAAACATTCTTGATTGTAGAGTCTCAAATAAATATAAATCGCAAAAATAATGTGTGACTGCACACTAAATGAATAATAATGTTCCAAAGTGGCAAAAAAAAACGTTGAACGAGAACGATTATAAAGAATAAAATATTTAAAAGTCAAATAAATAAAACGTCTTAATTGTCTTGGTGTAGCTCTTCCGTGGAGATCCGTTATCTTTAAGAGGTAAACTCGTGTGTTTCTGAAGCTCCATGGAGTCACCGGCTCTACTTATAGAACCCAGCCACGCCCCCTGCCCCGCGCACCGCCCCCTCCCAGCCCCGCCTCCCCCTGAGGCCGAGTGTGACGCAGGTTCACATGCATGCGTCCTCTGTCTGCAGGCCTTCCTTCAACATAATAACACACCATGCAATAACAAAACACACATGAGAGACATAATGATAACAAACACCGCATGTTCCCTTCCCAGCATTATTAGACAATCACTTGTTAGTTGTGAACCATGTGTTAATGCACAGAGGAGCATACTGACTGATACATTGTTACAGTGAAGTAACTAAGTATATTTACTCAAGTACTGTACTTACAGTTTTGAGGTATTTTTTACTTTACTGGAGTATTTCCAATTTTTTAACTCTACTCCACAACATCTCAGAGGCACATATTGTACTTTTACTCCACTTCAATTATTTGAAAACTCATTAGTTACTTTGTAGATTTTGATTATGATTACAAAACATACACTATACACCACTTCAACCATATATATATATTTTGGCCATTTGAAAATAGCCGATCTACAAGCTTACAATGCATCACGATGCGAGGCATTGTGAGCTTGTAGAGCTGCTATTTTCAAATGATTTTTTTGGGGAAAACTTGTGAAATGGGACATTCTGCATAATGAGTACTTTTACTTTTGGTACTTTAAGTACATTTTTATGCCAATACTTTTTTTTACTTTTACTCAAGTAAATTTTGAATTCCGGACTTTTACATGTAATGGAGTATTTCTACTTTGCAGTATTGATACTTTTACTAAGTAAAACATTTGAGTACTTTTTCCACCACTGCATTGTTATGAACTAAAATAGATTGCAGCATGCCTTTGGGGTAGCAGATACAACAGGTGTGCCGAATTCTGCATGCATGGCCACCAGAGGTCTTCTCTGCCCCCCAGGGAGGCAGGGACCCCTAAAGATTTTTTGCTGTTATTATTAGATTTAGTGCATAAGATTGTGGAGAGAGTGAAACTTATCTGAACAGTCATTCTGATACATTCTCTCATTGAGCCATACATTCTGTCCAGGGATAATAATAATTGTGAAATGTAACTGTTCCTCATTTTTGCTGGCGACCCCCTGAAATCCCCTAAAGGACCTCTGTGGGGTCCCATAGGACTTGGTCCTCTCTCTGCCCCCATAGGCTGGACAAGAACTGCCAACTACCAACTCCCAAAGTATCTGACTATTCAGAAGCTGAAGGCAGTCAAACCAGAAGTAGGCCTACAGGTCTCTAGGGCTATAATGTTGTCCAGCCTCCTGGTCTGGAACTTCCTGTGGCCCCGGCCTGCACTTCATGCATTTCCAGTTAAGACACATTCGGCACTCTGCAGCAGTGGTGTAAAGTAACTAAATACATTTACTCAAGTACTGTACTTAAGTACAATTTTGAGGTATTTCTTTACTTTACTGGAGTATTTCCAATTTTCAGTACTCTTACTTCTACTCCACTACATCTCAGAGACAAATATTATACTTTTACTCCACTACAATTTTTTGAAAACTTTAGTTACTATAGTTACTTTGTAGATTTTGATTATTATTACAGAACATACATTAACCAAGTTCAGCCCTATACATTTCGGCCATTTGAAAATAGCCGATCTACAAGCTCACAATGCGTCGCGATGCGATGCATTGTGAGCTTGTAGATCTGCTATTTTCAAAAGATTTGGGACATTCTGCATAATGAGTACTTTCTACTTTTGGCACTTTAAGTACAGTTTTTATACCAATACTTTTGTACTTTTACTCAAGTAAATTTTGATTTCCGGACTTTTACTTAACAGTAAAGTGTAACAGAGTAATTCTACATTGCAGTATTGATACTTTTACTTAAAGGAGGAGTTCACCCAAAAAATGACTTATTTTCTATCAATTGCACACCCCATGAAGCCTTGAATTCATGGATTTATTTTTGTTTTTGTAGCATTCCTAAGCCAATAATTTGATGACCGGGTGTGTATCCGGTAGGAGACACAAATAATCTACTTTGTGTCTCCTACCGGATACATTAGCCGGTAGGAGACGGGAACAATTGATGGAAAAGAAGTAATTTTTTGGGTGAACTATTCCTTTAAGTAACAAATGTGAGTACTTTTCCCACCACTGCTCGGTAGAAGGCGTGCCTCAAACAACTACCGCTAATCACTCATTCTGGACACGCCCTACCTACCTCTGGACACGCCCTACCTCCCTACCTACAGAAACTATTCATTCAAATCCATCCCATAGATGTCAGCTCCTGGCAGGCATGCAGAATTCAGCAACACCAGACCTTATCAGTTGTGACTAATCAATGACTTGATATCTACAGTATGGCTACCGTGTGATGTGCCGTTCACTTTCAATGGCACATGGCTGTGTTGGGATAAACACTTGTTTTGAATGTCACGTGACTTGTTAGTTAATATTTTTTCTCTACCTGAGTGATATGAGACATTGTTACCATGGACAAGATAAACAAACCCTTGTTTCATTAAAGGAGTAGTTCACCAAAAAAATTACTTATTTTCTATCAATTACACACCCCATGAAGCCTTGAATTCATGAGATCTTTTTTGTTTTTGTCGCATCGGTCAATAGGAGACCCAGTAGGACTGGGGAGTCTCCTCCAGCCATAAAATTATTGGCTTAGGAATGCGACAAAAACAAAAAAATCTCCATGAATTGTGTAATTGATTTAAAATAAGTAATTTTTTGGGTGAACTACTCCTTTAAGGGGGTAAACATGTGAAACTTTGTCAGAGGAGAATATCAAGGGCTGGAAAATGTTTGACTGTGAGTGATAACTTCAGTCTTAAATAATAATCAGGTTTACTTGAGCTTATTTGCACAGGAGAGACAAGGTGGTACAGCATAAAAATATTCTCTACTGGTAATACAAAATGTTCCCCAATATAACAGACAGTTTATCTTTCATTAAGCCCACCCCACAATATGATATCAACGTGGACAGGGGCGAAGGCTCATCTTGGTGGCAAGGTTGTCTGTGCTGAGGCATCATGGTTAAACTGTAGCCACAACTTTCACGGGTAAGAAAGAGTAGGCCAGGGAGCCCTTCTGAGCAAAATACATCATACTTTAGGCAATTATCCAAAATGATACAATACAATGATCATAATCTAATACACTATTGATTATAAAATATCTAACAGTGAGACTAAGGAGAAAGCTGTGGTCTAAAATTCGTTCACATTGATGAATTGTAGGCAACGCATTGCTCATCCAAAGTAGCTTAAGTTACAAAATAAGCTGCTGAGAGGCCGTGTTGTTGGAAATAAAGAACTCCGCAAAGTTGCCTCAACATTGCTAATCACTAAATCACATAAGAACTTCTTGTTACCAGCAAACATCAGAACACAATTCTTTAGCTTGTATCTGACTTTGTTCACTGTTGTTGTGGGTATTGCATTCCTCCAGTGTGTGATATTTTGAGCGCTGGTAGCCAGTTGCCTATATAGCGTGAAGACACAGGAATGTAGCCAACATTTTAGAAATACTGAGGTCATTAATCCCAGCCCCAGGGTTTGAAGACTACTGGCATAGCAGTGGCGGGCATTTTGTGGTTCCACAGATAGAATCCCCATTCATTTTTCCCATAGAGATTTCCAAAAATATTTATATAAATTATTTTAAGCCTGGAACCATGCAATCCAGGCTCCTGGTGAGTCATGATGACCATAACAGTTTTTATTGTGTCAAAAAATATTTGAATATTTGATTATATTATATACTATATTTCTACAGCACAGATCTCAGTAGATACGGACATGGACAGACCTCAAGGGTGCTGTAGCTACGGACAAGCACACAAACTCATTGGTGGCTACAGACTTGCACAGACAACTATGGTAACTCACTTCTGTCACTCTAGGGTAGGTAACCTCACAAAAATATGCAGTAATCCTGGTCTCCTGGTCGAGAACTATAATGAACAACAGTTTAATGTTTTTTTTTGCCTAATTGAGAACCAATCAATGCTCACATGACTTAGGAAATAGCTTAATGTGTTTTTGTTATTGCTATTAGATAAGACATTGTAAAATGATTTAGCACATGGCACAGTGGCACACACTGTATTAAGTGTGGGTTGTTAGTAATGTGCCAGTCCGTAATGAATCCTCAGTTCCCTGTTTTGATTGTCGGGTTCTTTATGGCTTACAGGAAAGGATGGAAGGAAAGTCACCTGGACTCAATGTTCTGTATGCAAAATGCCTCAATAAATCTTGTGTAACAGTGTAACAATGTGTGGTACACATGTGCAATAATTGTAAAATAGGCATTGCAAAATGGGCATGCTCAAGGCACAAGACACAAGACATTCTACTCGTCTGTACAACGCTCCGCAAGCAGCTGACTGTTTCCTTCCAGAAACACCATGTCATATGTGATTTGCAATTGCAGAATTTAGGGAATTACGAAGTTCTTCTGAATATGTTCAAATTCACAGTCATTGTTGGTTGCATTTCTACAGAGCACCTTCTCAAAAGCACTGTACAATGCGCAAATACATTCACTCATTCAAGCACACATTCACACACTGTGGGAGGAAGCAACCGTGTAAGGCACCAACCTGCCCGTCAGTAGCAGTTAGGGGCTCCGTGTCTTGATCAAGGGCATTTCGACACAAAGTAGGATTCCCAGAAGGCCGTCCTGGCTACCTCCTGAGTGGCTGCTGCAGTCAGTCTAATGCTTATAAGTTATGCTTATGGTGACACTGCCAGGGCAGGCAAACAAAATCAATAAATACACTTTACAATGTAAAGTGTGTACATACTGTACCACAATGGCAGAGCACAGTTACACATTGCGTGTTACACACGGTGCACATTCACACATTGATGGCTGAGGCAACAATGCAAGGCACCAACCTGCTCATTGGAAGCAGTTATGGGTTCAGTGTCTTGCTCTTGACACGCAGTCAGGACGAGACAGAGATGGAACCGATGACCTTCCATTTTGCATGGGTGAATTCTTCCAGCTTATGGGTTCAGTGTCTTGCTCAAGGACACTTGAAGTTTGACACGCAGTCAGGAGGAGACAGAGATGGGAACGATGACCTTCCAGCTCGCAGACCGACCACTCTACCTCCTGAGTAGTCTTGTGTAGCCAGATCATCAGAGATCTCAAACAGCTGATCATCTGTGCAGATCTAAATTCATTGAATGGGTGACACCATAATAGGCAGCCTTAAAGACTTTGCATTAGATCCACACAGTAGTAGCCCATTCACAAAATTTAGATTCCATTTATCAGTAGGCAGAGACTCTGATTGTCAGGCTACTGGGACTATACACATCTAAAGCTGTATCTGTTTATTAAGTAAAAAAATGGTTTCCCCAAATGACAAGTCATCCTTCATAAAGAATAAATAAACAGGTATTCCCCTCCCACTTTCCCACCCCCCCACCCTTTCCCTACCGCAGAGATGACACAAAATGACACAAAATAATAATAACAACAACAACAGCAACAACAGCAATGCTATAAAGCGAGTAATATAACAATAATGTAAGCTTTTGCACATTTATGTGTCTATCAAATGAAAAACGTTCTAGTTGTAGTACTGTTGGTGATGATAGCAACATCAACATTAATGGTAACTGCACCAGCAGTAGTCATTGTTGTTCTAAATAATGACATTAAAATGATAATGACAGAAAAACCAAAACAACTACTACAACAAAAAGCTACTGTTTTTTTTTTTTTTTCTTCTCTGGCAATCTAAAAATATGTAGTTGAGAAGGAAGCCTCTGAGTGACAGATGTATTCTTTTCCTGCCTAATCTTCTCTCTATAGCAATGTATCTCTCACCAGTGGGTCAACAACACCCGAAGTCAGGGGTGGGCAAGATTTCTTTCCAGGGGGCCATACTGACTTCCATAAAGTGAGTGAGGGGCCACACAATTGAATTGAAACTTCAAATACATAGTGCTGAATTATGTTAAAACTGCATGGATTTGGTAGACATTTTATACACTTTACAATAAGGTACTTGCTTTCACAACAATAATTTTCAGTTACAAAATGTTGTAACTGAAAATTGTTCTGTTCTTGTTTTTTTTTTGTTTTTTTACAGCTGCACTGTATCACTCTGGTGTACTCTGGCCTTACAATAAAAAGATGACTTTCATAAAACAATCCAGATTCTTATCTGATATGCACCACTCCATAGGTCACTGATCAAACACATTGCATTATGTTATGAATATAGACTCAAGGTTGACTGTTTCACTGTTACAATATAAACATAAAACATTTGAGTACATACGGATGGGGGAATGCAGGTAGGTATAGACTCAAATGGTAAATATTAATTACTATTAATTGGAGTCTAGTTAAATTATTTTTTCTAAAAACCATTAACATACGGCAGCCTTTTAGAATGTACATTTTGGGGGGGGGGGTCATTTTGTTTTTCTTTCTTGGCGGGCCGGATTAAGATGGTCAAAGGAATGGGTCCGGCCCCCGGGCCGTATGTTGCAGAGCCATGTGTGCCCTAAGTTGAGTGACAGGATGTTCTGACAAGGTAGTGGGATCAAGGGTAGCTTAAACACAGACCCATGGTCCCGGACTCCCAGTGGACATTCTAGAATCGTTTAAAAATGGACCCATAGGGGTACATTTTCACACTCTCAAAGTTAAATCAACACTGAGGATTTTACAGTGTATGCTATTTGTTTGTGATGTTGAAACGATGTTTTGGTCGGTCCTCCTCAGATAAGAGGTGGCCGGAGTTCTTTGAACGGTGGTTATCAGGTAAGAAAACACAGCTCAGAACATGATCTTCTGTGCTGCACAGACCTGTATTACAAGTGCCTTGCTCAGTGACACTTCCAACACTTACAGTACAAGGCAAGGCAGGGGCAAACCTGTGACCTTCAGATTCCCATATGGCCTCTCTACCCACTAAGCTACAGTCGCACCAACAAATGAACAAAAGAATAAATCCTGAAAATCCTAAGCATAATTATTCTAAGCTAAACTTGATGTAATTATTACGTAAGCCAAAAAAGGCAACAATTGCAGCAAATAAAATCCATATATTACATAATATTACACAATTGCACGTACAAGCCTACTGTATTTACAGTAAGGGGCCCTCCCTCCTGACCTGTCAAAGTCTAATGTCAGGTTATTGCAAGTCATGATGCGTTGTTTAGTCAAAACATCCGTCCACAACAACACCGATGAGGTCTATTCTGACGCGGTTGTTGGACCTTGGGTTGATGTATATACCCACACACACACACACACACACACACACACACACACACACACACACACACACACACACACACACACACACACACACACACACACACACACACACACACACACACACACTTTGGTATTACTACAGTATACATTTTAGGATGGCAATTTGATTAATGCCGTTTATAAAATACAATTATGATGATTATACAATAACATACAGTTTTCTTTTACCCTAACCCTAAAGCTTGAGTTGTACTGTACGTAGTTGCACACTGGTTTTGAGCACCAAAAAAAGCCGATCTACGATGTGTCAAATGCCTAAACCTAACACTAAACCTTATACAGGTGCTACTGTTATTATTGTTGGCTTATGACTATTTTTGTTTAGATTTGTTTTCATGTTAATATTTTTGTTTTCACACACACACACACACACACACACACACACACACACACACACACACACACACACACACACACACACACACACACACACACACACACACACACACACACACACACACACACACACACACACACACACACACACACACACACACACACAGACAGTGGTGATTGTCACTGTATTATGACTTCCGTCCGGTTGTTTTTCCAGAGTCAGGAAAGGTCATTATTTGATTAGCATCAATCAACAAAAAATTGGAGGGAGGGTCTGACCCCATTATCCCACCCACCTCTCTTCTCCTCCCCCTTTCACAATTTGACCAATGAGAACTCACTACGCCTCTGGCTGGTCCAATGTCTGACCACTGCGTGATGTCTCAACGTAACCCGTTTGGCTTTTTTCCCCGCAATAAGAAATCAATAAACCTAACCTGCAAAAAAAGAGTTGGTTACATCAGAGGCCGATAAGAAAGAATGGGTCAATTATGCTTAAATAGGAATACAACTGGCCCAAATGTACTTCAATGCATCCTCTGTCTGTTTGACTCAATTAAGGAAATTACATTTTATTGAGACTCATTGCCCCAACGCTGTGTTTAAAGGTAGGGTAAGTGATGTGTTTCTGTTCAAATATGCGTTAAATAGCTCTATATTCTGATAGTAATCATTGCTATATAGAGTGTTTGTTCAGTAACAGACGTCTCTCCAGCTTTTTAGAAAACAGAAAATGCCTTTTCAGGTCGGGATACCAATTTTATCCAATCAGGCGAGAGAACTCACACAGGATAAAGGATAAACAAGGGAAATTGGAAGTGATGACAAACTGGAACACTATAAAAATGAAGCTGATCCTGATTCTCTCTCCTGATTGGCTGACATTTGGCTACCCACCGGAAAATGTATTTTCTGTTTATTAAAGAGCTGGAGAGACGGGGAGACCCCTGTTACTGAATGAACACTCTATGGCAATGATTACTATCACAATATAGAGCTTTAACAAAAACCTTTTGTTTAAACCAAAAAATATCACTTGACCTACCTTTAAAGCGGCACTAGTAACTTATTTTTTAATGAATAAAAGTTAATTTTGTCCAATCTGTATGGTAGAGTATGTTAATACAATATGACTTATACAATTGGGGTGGTTGTATTTTGTCTCCCTGCTCTTCTATTGAGACATTTAGTTTGTATCAAAGGTCACGTCTCACCTATAGACACAGGATCTGACGCACATTTTTACCTGATGGTCAACATTAAATTTATCCCCTGAGCAAGCAGGCAGGCTCTATTAGCTCAATGGTAAGAATTTCAGGACTTGCGCAGGAAACCGGGTTCAAATCTGGGGTAGAAGAGGAACGTTTTATAGTGCAAACTGAGAATATATAATATATGCTTTCTTTGTCCTGTAACCAGCATCGCAGTCTTTTCTCCTGCCTATAGCTCTAAAGCTGTGGAATCACCTCAGTCAGTCAGGACTGCAGACTCAGGGTATGTGGGTATGTTCACACGAACCACATTTTATGAAGAGAAAGCGCTGTCTAGAGCACCTTTTCTGCTGAAAAAGAAAAGAAAAGAAGAATAGCCCATACATAGCCTGGAGGTGTGTTTGGGGTTGTCTTTGTTGAAGAACAAATGATGTTCCCACTAAGCACAAACCAGATGGGATGGAAGGTTGCTGCAGAATGCTGTGGTAGCCATGCTGCTTAAGTGTGCCTTGAATTTTGAGTAAAAATCACCAGCCACAAGTATCACCAGCAAAGCACTCCCACACCATCACACCGCCTCCTCCATGCTTCACGCTGGGAACCACACGTGCCGAAACCATCCACTCACCTTCTCTGTGTCTCACAAAGACACGGCGGGTGCAACCATAAATCTCAAATTCGGACTCATCAGACCAAAGTGCAGATTTCCACTGGTCTAATGTTCACTCCTTACATTTCTTGGCCCTAATAATTCTCTTATCAAACTATTGACTGGTACAATATAGATATGTATTACTGTATATATTTCTTAATCGTAGGCTGCATTAATTAAGTTTAGATAAGGGACTGGTCATCAAAAGAAGATGACCAGTGTGTAAGCCATGTGTGTAAGCAAAATAGATTTGATGGAAGGCGTTTTAAAATAAAGATATGAGTCAAGCAGGACAATGTAAAATAGTCACAATTAAGGTTGAAAGTAAACTCAGAAGGGAAGAATGCATTACAGTCACAGACACCATAAATCCACAACCTGATATTATCCCATTTCCACAACTAATACAAAACATTGAATGCCTAGCAAAAAAGAGACACTGCGTGACATTATGTGGAATTCACATAATCGGAACTCTTGCTATTTTTCAGTAATAAATCATAAGATAATTATATTCATGCCACTGCAGGTATCATTCATAAGTAGCCTAAATGGAGTCAGAGTGGTAGTCCGTAATAGTAGCCTAGTGCCTGAACAATTATTCTAGCAACTGACAGTTGCTTCTTGAAGATTGGACTTCACTAAAGGAAGAAGTAGAATTATTTGCCAGGCGGGTAGTGAAAATTGTGCTAACAAGTTCCGGTAGAATATATACACATGTAATACAATTTTGCAATAGTTTGTTAAAGGTAACAAAACATAATGCCTAGAAGAAAGAGAGGGAAGTGGATATTTCCCTGGTACAAAGGTGAGTCTTGTAAGGCCTTATATTGCCACTGTGGTGACCAGCAACAGTTCAATAAATGGTTAGAAGACAGGGGTAAAGATTTTCCACCAGAACATGTAAAGTTAGCATATAGATATTACTTGGAAAAGGAAGAATTTCATTATATTAATAGTGCATGTATAACTCCTGAACGGAAAATAAATCGTATCAATCAGGTGATTTGTACAATGTTTGAAAAGGCAATGAAAGCATCCTTTGGTCAAGACCCAATTCCATTTCATTTGCACAACAACGCTAAGTATTCAGAGATGCAACTTTCAAATGCAGAAGCAAAGATTTCAGCGAACGGCAGTTCCCATAAATGGCCTCACTATGGAAACTCTTGTTGTGTTCATGAGATGTAATCTTCATGTAAAGCAGGAGAGGGATTAACATTGGGTTCCCCCCAGTAAAGTTACTAAGGGAATGAAAATGCATACCATACTGCTTAATTGTGATGTGTTGTTCTCTACCCTGGTCGGGTTGAGGAGAAACCTAGTGAAAAGGGGGAGATTCCAGTGGGAAAATAGTGAAGGCCATCCCCTCTGGATACATGAAAAAGGGACGACAAATGCTGTATCACTAGAGGGTACCAATAAACAGACTATGTGGCTTCATTTCAGGCCATTATCAGCTAGTAGAGGGATTAGTAGAGAATAATTTATCATCAGATAAGAAACTAATTGAGGGAATAAATTATCAGCATTAAGTTTTACTCAATACAACTTAATACAACAAAATGGGAACAATTTGTTGCAGCCCAGTGATAGAAGTACAGCTCAGCTATATATTTTTCATTTTGACCGGAAAACTTAAACCCTCTAAAGACTTATGTAGGGTCCATTTTTACGCTCTCAGGGTTAAATTCACACTTAGGATTTTCTGAGGCCATAGTACTGCACCTTGTCAAATGACCATGCTGTATATTAGACACAGACTTGAAAGCTTGATAGTACACTGTCTTTACAGTATCTACCATAAGAAATGCAGATCTAGGTTACAGCGATGTACAATTAAGATAAAGTCACTCCCACAAGCCCATATCATATAGAACAGCTCCATGGCAAAAGGGTTCTTTGCTCAGCTTTCATTCCATATATCACAGCAAAATCCTCAGTGTTATTAGTAAAAAAAAGTTGACCCTCTCACGGGTTCCTCACGGGTCAATTTTTACACTCTCCGAGTTCAAACTAATGCTGAGAATGTTTCTGTATACAAACATTGGTTAAGCATGTAATTATGACCCCATCAAACCCAGCTGGGTGTGTGTTATGTATTACTGCCCTGCATTCCCACATACTTCATTGGAGCCTGTTACATAAAGGCACAACAGAGCCTCAGTCCCTGTTTAAATGCAGGAGAAAGGGGAAGTGATGCAAGCTGGAATGTTCTCCCAAAGCAGGTGAACTTACTTGAATTTTGAGTAAAAATCACCAACCACAAGTATCACCAGCAAAGCACTCCCACACCTTTCACACATTGTCCTCCTTAATGAATAATTTCCTTATCAAACCTGATTTATAATTCATTATGCACCTGTGTCCCAGAAATGGAATACTATAACAGATAAAACTTTGGCATGGGACACCATTGCAAGAGTTTATCTAATGATGTTTTCGACTCAAGGACATGATCTAATAGCTGAGTGGTTAAGATGGGTATCACATGGGCTCTAATGCCTGACAGTAATTCACCGGTTCGATTCCCAGACCGACGGACTTTAGGGGCAGCAGTGGCTCAGTGGGTAGAGTGGCCATCCTCGGAAGGTCCCTGGTTTGACCCTCGGCTTCTCCGGGTTTTGTGTCAAAGTGTCCCTGAGCAAGACAATTTACTAAAGTATACCCCAAAATAACCCAAAAACTAGATTTCTTTCACCCTGAAAATAAAGAAAAGGCTCCAACACCCTTATTCTTCTTATTCTACAAATACCCTTTGATGTGGCTTGAATTGGCATGTATTTCGTATGCGGTGCATGCATGGCATGCTGTACTGCATCAGTGCACACAGAGGGCTGCAAAGGTTCCTTTATAGCTCAATAAGCTCATAAATTATCTGTGATTTCTGACAACGAGGGTATCATCTGATTTAAGTCACATGGTGGATCACTTGACCAAGTAAATTTAGACTAGGTGATTCAATCTGAAACGTAACGATATAATCGTGGCAGAGCCAGAATGCTTGTGCCTGAATTTTTGCAGCCCAAGCAACTTTAAAGGCGAAATCATAAAGGGTTTCTGAATTCACTCTGTGAGACAGACAACCAGTTTGCGGGGTTTGGGTTGTTTTCGTGTGTGTTTTCGTGTGTGTTTTGTGTGTGTGTGTGTGTGTGTGTGTGTGTGTGTGTGTGTGTGTGTGTGTGTGTGTGAGTGTGTGTGTGTGTGTGTGTGTGTGTGTGTCTGCCTGTTTTGGGTTGACTTTCTACCCATAAAAAATATTTCCTCCTTTTCATAGCAAAACGTTTTAATAATAATCGCAGAAACCTTTCAATTTAACTCTTTCTTTCTCTTTATTTTCTTCTTTTTACAAATCAAACCCTTTTCCTGTCCCTCCCCCTTCCTCGTACCTATGGTACAGTTGTACAGTTATTGTCAAGTTACCACAAAGGCCTGCACCACAGCAGAGCCTAACAGGACATAAAAGAACAAGGGACCATTTCCAAATATGAAAAACACGAAACAAAAACCTCACATTATGTCCCTTCATGATGCACGCACCTCTATTGTTGCAAGATGCGGAAAGGACTGACAAAAATCCATCCTTGAGCGTCTGTGGCCTACAATTTCCCATCGTTTTTGCAGTGTGTTCTGCGCCATTTGCCGGCCGGTCATCGGCCATTAGCTTGTTGAATCAGTGGCGGAGGTCGTCGGCGAGGGAGAGCTAGCTCTCTGTTTGGCTGTTCAGCCTGAGTAAATCGGAGCACAAGAAAAGAAATGGAAGTGAGCAGCAAGCCAAGTTAGCCAACGACTGATGAAAGAGAGCCTATCTCCATGACCAAAGGCCTAGAGCAGACAATGCCAGGGCCAGTTGCAAATGTACATAATGACATGATCTCAATCCGTATTGTACGTATAATGAGACCCTATAAACAGGACTTAACCCATTAAGACCTGAGGCCGATTCTACCAATGCCTTCTAAATCAGTAGTTCTCAAACTTTTTTTGTGCCAAGGACCCCCAAAATTATATGTATTTGGCTGCGTGGACCCCCCCCCCATCTGAAAATGTTTTGTGCCAGGGACCCCCCCTCCAGAAGAGAAGATTTGTGTTAAAGTAAATTCAAAATTATTCACACTTTCAAGATTTTACAAAAAAATCCCAAAATAGCAGATGTAGGTACAAGCTTCCAGATGAGTCGACCAATGCTAAAATGACACGGTTTTAATGGGTGAAAATGCTCTGTTTGTTTGTTTTTCCCATGAAGCTAGATCTTCTCATGCAGGTGCAGAACATACAGTATTGTACATGCAAGTCCCCCAACAGCTGACCATCAGCTGTCTTTATAGCGTTCCAACGCAACCTTTACCAGATTGGCTTGTGAGTGTCATTGCCCTGAAGGACCATGTCAGTGTTCTGGCATGTTTGGCTTATTGATTATGACTCACCGTGTACTTGACAACATTCCAAAGCATGTACCGTGCTTTGCTTGGACTTTCAAGGAAACCAGTGTTTTCCATTGATTTCAGTATGCTATGAAAATCTACTTGCAGAGATATGACATTTGCTAACTTTCACTAAATCACAATTTCCTGTCAAAGTTATGTTATCATTGAGTTTTACTGCATTTATTGTGCAGAATGATTGGAAAGGAAGGTCTAGTCCCTGGAGATAAGATTGATTTACATATTATGCAATTCCAACTTTCTTATGGCTCAGTGATGTTTTGCCAATATTGAGCATTTATTCACGTGCATTTGGCAACATTTTTATGGGATTTAAAAAAAAGAAAATGCATAGTGTAAGACGAGGTCTAATAACAGCATGACTTCTAGGTGGATTCGATACGATACGACAGCCTTTCAATTCCGGTATAAAGTTTTTTAAATGTTTACTTAAAAAAAAAAACGAAATAGATACATTGGGGTGTTACTTCCTTGTCCTACTGGCAGTGTACACCTGTGCACAATTGGTCCTGTGGTTTGCGACATTAGGACTCCCACACCGGGGTTTATGTTTATGTACGATACATGGCCAAAGCTGTGAATAGGCACTAACATGTTCGGGTGGTGGTATGGTCCTTTGAGGCAGTGGTTCTCAACCTGTGGGTCGGGACCCCACATAATTTTGGAGGGGTCCCCAGATGACAGGGACCTTTTTAATAAAAGAAAAAATACAAAAAAGACCATCACTGCATCAAAAGTAATCAGACTCCTCTGCTCTGGAGGCAAAAGGTCATGCGCTGAATGCTCATGGCCATTTTATCTGCAATTTGAGATGGATTATCAAAGCACGGTTTGATGTTATCTCAGGTCACATGTGAAGGGAAACAATGACGAAACTGTGTTCTCTACACAGTCCGTGGTGTGAACAGCTGTGACAGAGAGGTAGCCTAAGTGATCCACGTGCTTTAATGCACGCCACTGCATTTCTGGGGGCGGGGCGTCTACTCTAGCAACATATCGGAAATAATGAAATATGAAAAGGTTGAGAATTATAGAATGCCAAGAAAAAGGAATGAAAGCATTTTCAGGGCCATAACATTTATTGTGAGATTTATCATTGTAAAGAATAACACAAACATTTTTATTAAAACATTTTAGTTCTCAATCCCCTTGGCTGAGAAACTCGGTCGAGAACCGAACATTTAACATGAAAATGGAAGCGAGAGCACACACGTACCGGCCTTCCTTCACTGGCTCACTGTAAGTTACAGTAACAATCGATTTAAAGATAGTTTTGTTTACCTACAAATCATTAAGTGGGTTACCTCCAACCTATCTCTCTGAGCTTTTACAACCACTTGATGATCATGGTGATCATCAAGGTCACTCAGGTTTGATGACCAATTGCTTCCGGCTGTCCCGTGAGGTCAAGGTGAAGCCTGTGCTTTTGCAGTTGTAGTCCATAAACTATGGAATGAGTTGCCTCTGCATGTAAGACTGGCCTCTACGCTGCCTGGTTTAAAATCTCATCTTAAAACCCAAACCCATTTAGTCCCAAACCATTTAGTGTGTACTGTGTGGGCTTTGAAATACAAACAAAACATGGTCCAGTAACGGCCTTGCTTCCCTGTGCAGTAACTTGGAGCCCAGCTGGAGACGTGTGGAACATGGAGGTGTGGAACAGCTGGTAGCGGTACAACATACAGGCAGACGGACGGACGGACGGACGGACGGACGGACCGACAGATACTGCTATAGCTGACCCTTTCAGCGCCATGCCATAAAAAGCCATGGGAACCTTTCTCATTGCTAAAAGTTTTTTTTTGTTGGCCCCATTCATGGTGATCATGCTGACTAAACTCATTGCTTATGAAGCATGGTGTTGACTCACAGTTGATGCACCGTTGCAAGGAGGGAAGCCTGGCTTATTCAAGACACAAGATTAATCTCAAGAAAACGGCGGTGATTAAGATATTATTGTAAATGAGATTCCCATGCTCCATCACATAAGTCAACTGAGGCCAATACGGAAGCAGTATCTTCAGCTGAAAGGAGAGAACGTGGCAAAAGGAGGTGCCTGAATGTGGTCTAGTTCAATCTGAGGACATTCACATATTTAAGTTTTAGCCATTTAGCTGGTGTTGACCCAGGTTCATTCATGATGCTGAAAGAGTCATCTCTACTGGTAAAGAGCAGAGCCATTGAATTCTACCGCCATTATACTACTGTACAGATTATGTAAATGCCTATAAACTTACTTGGGTCACCTCACCTCATCTTGTTTTCCATTCTTTACAGCTAATTATTTTCTTTTTGCTCCCTGAGCTGCAAACGTGGAAGCCTGCATAAACAAGAGTGTCACCTCAACGTTACCTGTAATTGTTTTGTGACAATAAAGTTGGCTACTTGTTTCTTCCGCCACATTTAGTTCACTATATGTTTTTGATCATAATATTCCTTGTTTGTCTCTTTGGTTTCGCACACCAATTCATTGCCAGTCTTTATTCATATCTGCCTTACTGTACACTATATATATATCCTTCTTGTTCCTAAACCAGCCATGTGTGTTGCTGTGTGCTGCTGTTGTGTAACTCCACCAAAGTCAGCAAGTCAGTGGCCTGTAGTATACATTTACTGTAATTGGCAAATGTTGTTTGTGATTTTGACTCTAAGGTGAGTAATTACAGATAAAGATGACAACCTACACAACAAAATACATGCTGTATTATGCAAGATGTACATACTCAGAGAAAGTCAGAGCTGGCATCCACTGTTCTATGTCTATAAAGCAAGGTCACACAAAGAATACGGTATATATATACTGTACATACAATGTAGTAGCTATGCTATGTGCCCTATAGTGTCACAGCAGTCATATAAATAAGGAATGGAGCACAAGAGGGAACAACTAGTTATAACCAATAACACCACGGCCATAAGGATCCTCAGTCAATCATGTTCCTCGTTCAAATGATGCCAGTAAAACTGGTCGATGTACCACAGCTACCTCTGCTACATTAGCAGTAAAACACAAGTTGTATAAAATGACATAATGACAGACCATCTTGTAATTATGTCATCATAGCCAATGGGTTTACTGCTGTGCTAAATACTGTGTCTGAGTGTGATGGCCGTTGTTAGCCTGACAGTACATTACATTTGACAACAGAACTCACCAGACAGACACCTCCTCCTGACCCACAGGACAATTTGAATGGTGTTAAAGTATGTATATTGCACAGGGTCCAAGGACCAAATTAAACACAAGCTTCTGCTTTTTTGTGACTTGATCCAAGATCAGCGCTTTTAAGGTGCATTGTTTGCTTTTAAATTGATGCCAATAAAATACTCTATTCTAATTATATACTCTAAATATCAATTTTCGGGATGTCATTATAGGCATATTTCAATACATCCACGAAATCACTGTGTGTGTGTGTGTGTGTGTGTGAGTGAGTGAGTGAGTGTGTCCCTCACACATTTCGAGACCCGGGTGGCATGATACTAATACTGACATCATAGACTGACCTGGACTCCATATTTGGGCACGGCTGAAACAGAACTCCATGTATGGGCATAAAAGGGACAGACAGACGGGTACAATGGGTATAGCATAACAGAAGGGGCGTGCGTTCCCAGTGGGTATCGTTCCAACGGGCATCATTCCCGACGGGCATTGGTGGCCTAGTGAAAATACATTTCACACATTTTCAAAAGGTTTTAAAAAAATTCAAAATGTTCCAAATTCTTTCATTCAGACATTTTCTATTTAATGGTGGCATTACATAAGCTGCAGCTGTCTTATCTCGATAAGGAAAACCGAGCCAAAGATGCAGTACTGTTAACGAAGCTTAGGGGAGATAACAGAAATAAAAGATGATAACGCTGAAATGTCACATGTGGAATTCAGATGAGGTTCAGAAAGGTTCAATGCCGTGAAGTTGTTGAAAGAGCTTGACGTTTGTTTGAAGTGAATGAATGCACACTTTCACATACACACACAAATGCACACGTGATAGCAAGCATTGATTACATAAGACCCGGGCCAAATATTTGCCAAGGATTCTGTTTTTGTTTTGACATGGTTAGGGGGGTACTAGAGTGGTGGCAATTACCAGCACAGTTGAAAGGCATGCTGATATTCACAGGAAACTACACGCAATACAGCAAAATAACCACTTGAACCCCAGCATCCCTATTTGGGGAACATTCACCAAAAAAAGCAGATGTGAGCTTGTAGATCTGCAATTTTTGACGAAGAGATATGGTGCAGACAGAAAAAAAACATGTTTGGGTTGTGGACCAATATTTATGTGTCGCAAGTAAATGTCCCCTTTTTTTCTCCGTTTCCTACATTTAAAATATTATTTCAAAAGATTAAAAAAAGTTTTAACAAAACCAAACTTTTCATCAATTTAAAACACTTTTTTCAAAAGTATTTCATAAATAAAATATTATTTTTTAAATAATTTCCATAAAATAAATATAAAACGTTTAAGAAGTAGTGCAAATAGCAGATCTATAAGCTTCTGCTATTTTCACTAGTTTGGGTCCCGTGCAAACGTCTAATTTCTATTTTGGGTCACGAGCTAAAAGATTTGGGAACCACTGGAATAGAGGGTTTAAGTGGCTAGCAGCAAATACTGCAATAGAGCCATGTCTGGTTCACGGCTCAAGAATACTGTACAGTACATGTAAAAAAAAACACAGGGGATTATGTAAGTGATCAACAGACTGTCACCTTACTGCTGAGAATACATGTGAAAAGAGCCACATGACCCCACACACACACACACACACACACACACACACACACACACACACACACACACACACACACACACACACACACACACACACACACACACACACACACACACACACACACACACACACACACACACACACACACAGTACATGCTTATTCAATGAACTTGAGAATGGTTACAACAGACATACACATGACATGGACTGTCTGTTCTTACTCAGGGAGTGTTCAGGGAGATTGAGTTGGTGCGTGTTCGTGTGTGCATGTTAATGTGAGCTTGTGTCTACACGTTAGACTTGGCATGTACTGTAGTATTGTCGATCAAATGAAGTGTGTGCTCGCGCGTGTGCGTATGTGTGTGTGTGCGTGCATGCATGTGCGCACAAGTTTGTGTGTGTGAGGATGCACAGATAATGTGTGTCAGTGTGTGCGCATACATGCATGCGTGCGAGCGTTTGTGTGTGTGAGGATCCACAGATTGTGTCAGTGTCAGTGTGTGTGAGCGTGTGCGTGTGCGTGTGCGTGAGCGTGAGCGTGTGCATGCGTGTGTATGTGCGTCTCTGCGTCTGTGTACAAGGATAACATGCGCTATTTGTGCAGGTCAGGGTTACTTAATGGTTGACTGGTGTTTACATTGGTCATGTATTGCCAAGGCTGTGTACTCGGCAACATTTATCGGAATGACCTGAGCAGGATGTGAATGACCCAGGGATGGCAGCTAAAATGATATGACTGTGAATGACTCAGGGATTAACATAAAGTAATTAAGTTACTTTAGTTAATGTACATAGTTAGGAAGTAACCATGCACATACAGTGTTAATTTAAATCTGAGAGTGTAAAAATGTACCGGTAAGGGTGAAAAATATTTGAAAACAGTGAAAATATACTGTATATATTTGGCCCCTAGACATATTTTTTCACAACTTTTGCCAGAAAAATGCGAGCAGATCCGTTTCACTAAGAATAAATGGTGTAAGTGGTTAACCCATTAAAACCGTGAAAGCATCGGTGTCATTTTAGATTTTTGCGTTGGCTATTCAAAAAATAGCAGATTTACAAGCAGATTTACAAGCTCACAGCGTGTCACTTCGTGCCGCGCTGCAAGCTTGTATATCTGGTCCTTTTGAAAAATCGTGAAAGTGCGAGAACTACTGATTTAGAATGCATTTGTAGAATCGGCCTCAGGTCTTAATGGGTTAAGTGGTTAAATACATATTTTTGCTACTGTATATGGCATGTGTGTACTGCACATTATGTGGGACACCGACCTGCACAGTGACCCTGTGGTAGCCTGGTATCCAGCCTGCTTCGCTACGTTCGGCGGACTTTTTTTTCTCTCTTCGCTAGAAGCGAAGAGAGAAAAAAAAGTCCGCCGAACGTAGCGAAGCAGGCTGGATACCAGGCTGACCCTGTGGTAGACAGGTCTTTGTCACTTTTGGCAAAACAAAATGTTTGAACTTCAGTCATGACCTGATGTCCCAGTGAAACTTCTACAGTGGAGGCCGTTTGGCACAGAGAGGACAGAACACTGTACCGCCCTCCCTTCAATTCTTTGTTCTTATGTAACTATTTGTTCTTGTTCTTTTTTATATTTGTTCTTATGTTCTTATTTATTCATGTTCTTATTTAATAGTTTAAAAAAAGACATACGTAAACAAGGCAGACAAACACAGAGACACAGAGATGCACACGCACGCATGCACGCACGCATGTACGCGCGCACACACACACACACACACACACACACACACACACACACACACACACACACACACACACACACACACACACACACACACACACACACACACACACACACACACACACACACACACACCAGTGTTGGAATAGTTACTACAACATAGTAATATGTTACTTATTACATATTACTTGTTTAAAAAGTAATGCAGTTACTTTACTTATTACTCCCTGCCAAAAGTAACTAGTTACTTATTACTTAGTTACTTTTTTTTTCTCGCCCCCAGTAATTGCATCCTTTCTCCCCAAAAGACTGACTTTGCATTTTCAACATTAGCAGTTGTTTTTTTTTCTCTTTTCTGCAGCCTACATTGTAAAATCCTCATTGTTGATTTAACTCTGAAAAGTGTTCTGTACACATGACGGGTCCATTTGGTTCTATTTGTACACTCATTTCAATTATATTAACACTAAGACTTTTACTGTGTATGAATTCATAACTTACAGACTAAATGAAGTAAAAGTAAAAAAAAATCAATCATTCTGTATGACTGCTGAAAAATAAATAAATATATATATATATATATATATTGAAAATAGCCAACCTACAAGCTTACGGCGCGTCTTCATTGGTTAACAAGTCGCTTATAATAAGCAGACATGGCAACACTGTTTGATCCGGTTTAAGGCCCGCCCTTCCGCAGCTGATAATTCACACATAGACAAGTGCGCAACGTTTCCGTATCCGCTCTAGACCGGATCAGCAAGCAGCCTGCATAGCAACTGGATCCCAACCAGTCTACCATTATATCAATTGACCAAAAACAACACAGGATCAAATAAACACACTCAAACCCAGAGTACCACCAAGGCTCGTGAAAAAAAGTAATAAATTACTTTTTGAAAAAAAGTAAAGGTAATAATATTACTCAAAACGTGAAAGTAATTAGTTACGTTACTAGTTACTGGGAAAAAGTAATAATATTACTTTAAGTTACATATTACTTTAGTTACTTTCCAACACTGACACACACACACACACACACACACACACACACACACACACACACAGACAGACAGACAGACAGACAGACAGACAGACAGACAGACAGACAGACAGACAGACAGAAAGCAAACACAGACAGGCAAATGTATATGTAATACAGGTAAACATGTACATGCACATAGGGCACACACAGCACATACAATCAAGGGCTCGTGGGCTCTCGCCAAGCCAATTAGGCTATAATAACGTGCATTGAGAGCTGCAGAAAGTAACGTCTAAACTGACGCCATTTAGCTGCAGTGAAATCTAATAGACAGGAATGAGGAGTTTCTCAAAGGCCACCGCTATACTACCACCTCACTGTGGCTTGGATCTCTCACAGGATCCAAGCATGCACCTCCTCCAGCCCTTATTCACTTGAAGGCAAGGTAATGAAACGTCACACAACAATAATGATACGCTCATTCCAGGCTCTTGTGGCATTAGCAGCTTGAGAACAGTGGTGGAAAGTAGCAAAGTACATTTACTCAGGTACTGTACTTAAGTACAATTTTGGGGTCTTTTTTTATTTTACTTGAGTATGTCCAATTTTCTGTACTTTTACTTGTAATCCACTACATCTCAGAGGCAAATATTGTACTTTTTACTTTTAGTTACTAGTTACTTTACAAAACATAAATTAACCACTTCAGCCCTAGATACATTTCGTCCATTTGAAAATAGACGATCTACAAGCTCACAGTACGTCGCAATGCGACACATTGGGAGCTTGTAGATTGGCTATTTTCAAAAGGTTTTTACACATTTGAAAACTTGTGAAATGAGACATTCGCATAATGAGTACTTCTACTTTTGGTACTTTAAGTACATTTTGATGCCAATTCTTTTGTACTTTTACTCAAGTAAATTTTTTATTCTGTACTTTTACTTGTAACTTGTTCACTATGCGTTGCAATGTGACGCGTTGTGAATATATAGATCGGCTATTTTTGTTTTGTTTTGAAAATGTCTGAAAATGGAAAAAAAGAAAGGAAGGGAAAAAATGGAACATTTACTAATAAACAACGCGACCCAAAATGGGTCCCGACCCTACGTTTGGGAAACACTGGGCTAAGCGGGTAGATAATGGAACAGGGGAGGCCCTTTGAGGCAGCGGCAAGGGGCATCATGTGTAGAGATGTAAAGAGCAGATCAGATGTTCATTGTGTGAGGTTGGCCAGACCTCGTGCAGATGGAAATTAGATGAGCTATTTGAAGGAGTCCGTGACGCAAGTTATTAGGAGAAACTAACTGCAGGAAGACGGACTATGTGTGTCTTTGTGGCGTGTGTGTGTGTGTGTGTGTGTGTGTGTGTGTGTGTGTGTGTGTGTGTGTGTGTGTGTGTGTGTGTGTGTGTGTGTGTGTGTGTGTGTGTGTGTGTGTGTGTGTGTGTGTGTGTGTGTGTGTGTGAGGCTTCTCCACGTGGGACCAATGACCAGTTTCATTTCACCGTTGCGATGGTTATTGACCATTCACAGCTGTGACCATCTGCTTTCCTCATGGACAAAAAAGTTGTTATCATATCTTTTTTAATATCTGGAGGATGGTCTCCCACGTCTTTTATCCCCTCCAAATTAACCCACATTCAATCAAGCCTCGCTCTCGTCATTCTTTTGGTCTAACCCCAAGGTCCATGGGTAAAATCCCCTCTTACTGTATCGAGGGAGAGCTAAAGGTGTTCATGTTCTTGGGACATGTACATGTTTGAGGAAGATGCACTAAAATCCTTTGAAAAACAAAAAAATGTATCTGGCCAACAACCGATTTTGAAATTATTTACAGCTGAGGTATCTCCTCATTAGCATGTGGGGTTCTCCCTATAGTCATGGGGGTTGAGCATGAGGCTTGTACTATTCAACAAGAACAGCCTGGTCACATTTGATTAGAAGTGGGTCAAATTTCCAGGGTTTGCCAAACATGTTTCTAA
Source organism: Gymnoscopelus braueri (assembly GCF_963280865.1). NCBI lineage: Eukaryota > Metazoa > Chordata > Actinopteri > Myctophiformes > Myctophidae > Gymnoscopelus > Gymnoscopelus braueri. The sequence goes on from NC_137620.1 coordinate 19,491,443, forward strand.
TAAAATATAAATTATTTAATTCTGTTTCTAATGTGGACCCCCTCCACATTATTTAGGTTGGGTTTGGAAGATTGAAGTATATTTATATGGGGAGGAGGGCAATATGTTTGACGATGGATATCTTCAGGGTCCATGAACATATTTTGGATATTTGCAGGGGCATAGTACTAGTTTTGGCCTAGGTTTATCCGGTATATTTTTGGACTTCCCCCAGACCTTTGAGCCATATTATGAAAGCCCTGGCAGACTGTACACAGATGAGCATTATGGTAAACAGTAGTGATGCGTGGGTCCGTTTTTTTTGTAATACTCTTATCCACCCACGTATGAGAGCCAATCCAACTAGGGTTGGGATCTGTTAGGATTATATCGATTCCGTTTCCTCCACGATTGCCTCTTAACGACCTGATTCCTTAACGGTTCCATTTATATAAAAACAAATATATTCGATTTTGACTTTCATTCAAATTTTTGGAAAAAGACGAATTCAATCATACATACAGTATTGCATACATAATAAGTAGTGAGGTCCAGGGACCCTCTGGGTTACTTGAGGGGGTTCCAAATGGATCCTTACAGGTCTGTAACTCTGAGAGTGAACAAATGGAACCAAATGGACCCATTTGTACACTCTCAGAGTTATGGTGAGAGCGGTGTGTTCCATTTGTACACACCATTTGTACACTCTCAGAGTTATGGTGGTCCTTGACATTAAAAAGTTTAACCACTGCCCACTGACAATAAACCGGTTCCGGAAACTGTTCCAAATGTGATGGAACCGATTCCGGTTCCTCAATGTTGGATCCGGCTCCTCCGATTCCTCCGGTTCCGGATCCCACCCCTACACCCAACACACAAAAATATGAGTTAATCAACCACCTGAACCTGACACACAAGTTCATGTATATTGTTCCCTACAGAATGTATCATTATGAGCAATAGGGGTGAAATGCGGTGATGGTGAAGTTATAGCAGCATACGTTATTCCGGGACACTTTGCTTACAGTTCAAGTAAGCTATTCACATAATGATAATTGAGAATAACAAGATAATTTGTTGCCATTTATTACAGTCTGTTATAGGTCAATAGAGTACACAATGAAGGTATGAGATAAAAAATAATATCAGTTGTTTTGTGAATACACAGTCCACTACTTTTTACAACGTTGCGCCAAAGGGCCTAGCCATCTAGAACAAAGTTTGTCTGTATCTCTGTCTGTCCAGACGATCTTCACGTTATCAGCCAATAGATTGGGATCCAAATCAGCACAAAACATCCCATACATTTGGGTCAGTTGGGTCCATCTAGTTGGGTCTATTTGGGTCTTATCAGCCTTTTCTTACGGTTATTCCATGTTAAGGCATGTGCCTGTCACGTGACCTGTCAAAGTCCCAGAAAAGACGCGTTGTGATTGGCCGGAAAAGACGACCTGTGATATCTGGCCAATCACTGGCGCTTTGATTGGCCAGTAGTCACTTTGATTGGCAGTTGGGACGAACGCTCACCACAAAATATGATTTACGATTCTGTGCCTAACGGTAGCCTACATTACTCGGGCCGCGCTGAGTCGGCAGAATCGGACTTCGCAACGCTCGGCGACTCGCTCGGAGGTGCCTCTCGTGGCTCAGGTCCGGTTCTGACGGCGCGCCTCTGTCGTGATTCGATCCCAGGAGGTTGGTGCTGAAAGTCTAATGGTTAGCAGGGCACGCTGCCGAGGCAGGTGCTGTAATGGGGTTTCGTGCTGTATATCAATGTGACGAATCACCCAAAGGAATGGCTGATAACGGACCGCACATGTGTTAACATTGAATCACCGAAAGAAAAGGCTGATAACACCCAAATAGATCCAACTAGTTGGGTCTATTGGGCCCAACTGGCCCAAGTGTATGGAATGATTTGTGCTGATTTCGAGCTCAATCTATGGGCTGATAAGACGCAAATAGACCCATCTAGTTGGGTCTATTGGGCCCAACTGGCCCAAATGTATATGATGGTGCTGATTGGAGCCCAATCTATGGGCTGATATTCTAGGTATCAGGTGGTGCAGCCTCTGTCTGTCTGTCTTTCTTTCTATCTCTGTCCCCACAAAAGTAGACCAATCACAGCAAACCACAAAGTTCAGATCAGTCTACAGTGAACCATGAGGCCAAGCCCTGAGGTAACTTTATTTTCAACGTTAGCACACAAAGCTCATGTTAGCACATCATTCATATGGAGGCATTGTTCAAAAATAAATTCATATTAGTGTGAAGCCCAATGTAAAAAGATGAAGGAAGGCAATTCTCCCTATATAGTAAGATTGTAGGAATGCTTTCAATTGACATTTTTTCAATGCAGGCTATTTATATGTAGCAGGAATCAAGCCAGTTAGCCAGATAACTGCTAATTAGACATCATTGTCATTGTCAACTTAGATCAAGGGGCTTTGCCACATCAAGCACCATCTATTGGCATAAATTGTAATTACGTTAATTTATTGTTGAGCTTTGATGCAGGCCAGTTGAATAAAACATTCCATTTCTGGAGCCTTTTTCACTTTTCAAACTAGAAAATACAGAATAAAGCAGAACACGGATTTCTGTTTATTTTAAGACATTTGACTTTCTACAACAGCATCAATAATTAAATCTAGGCTAAATGAATTTAGTTTGTTTGTTGTTTAAAAAGTTAGAGCTCTATATTCTGATAGTAATCATTGCTATAAGTGTTTGTTCAGTAACAGGGGTCTCCCCGTCTCTCCAGCTCTTTCATAAACAGAAAATGCATTTACAGGTGCCAATTTGATCCAATCAGGAGAGTGTACCCATTTATCAGCTTAAATGTTTTATGTCTGCTATCATCTCCAATTTATTTCACTTGTTTAGCCTGTGTCCTGGATTCTTTTGGAATTGGAGTCCCAACCTGAGAATGTATATTTTCTGTTTACTAAAGAGCTGGGGAGATGACTCCTGTTATAGAACAGACACTGACTGTATATAGCAATAATCTTAAATCGGAATATAGAGCTATTTAACACTTATTTTAACAAAAACATATCACTTCAAACCTTTAAATGTCATTATTTGGCACTGAGACGAGGATGCCTGACAAACAGGGTCAAAATATTTTCTGAAACAGCCTAGGCCTACAAACTTGACTGCCTATCACTATCACTGTGTTGGTGGCACTGGAACTGGTCGCAGGTGTGAGTGACGCCCAATAGATGGCAGTAGAGATCAACATCAGTGTCCAATGGTTGTGCTGTAATGCTGTGTGTCGTTCAGTTTGTTCTGTTGGCAAGAAGAAAGGATCTGTGCTGTCCTTTGTGATGGGTGCTGCACTACTGTAGAACTGTGAATGTAATTTCAGACAATGCAAGAAACAAGTTACAGTTTACAATAATGCACAGCAGCACGCCATATAGCATACAGTGGTGTACAGTAACTACGTTTTTTTTGATTGATTGAATATTTTATTAGGCAAAAAATGTAAAACAGCACAGTTACATTTAAAATACCTTGTCTAACAGGTCCGTTCATAAAAGTCCTTGCGGACTTGTTTCCAATGAGGGCCTTGGTAAGTACATTTAGTCAAGTACTGTACCTATGTACTGTGTCCAATTTTAAGGTATGCAATCATGAAATGGGACATTCTGCATAATGAGTACTTCCTACTTTTGGTACTTTAAGTACATTTTGATACCAATACATTTGTACTTTTACTCAAGTAAATTTAGAATTTCTGACTTTTACTTCTAATACTGCCGTATTGATACTTTTACTTAAGTAAAAATTTTGATTCTTTTTCCAGCACTGATAGCAAATGCATCTAATGTATTTGGGAATTAGTACTCTAGTTGAGCGGCCCCCCTGCAGTATCCCTTAGGACCCCCTAGGGGTCCCGGACCCCCTGTTGAAGACAGACCCCTGGTCTAAGTGCATGTCTGCGCTGTACAGAATATAGACTGTCCGGTATTGTGTACACACACGTAGATCTGAGTGCAAGTATGTTTATTGCATGGGAGAACGTGTGTGTTTGTGTGCACGTGTACGTGCATATAGATGCATGCATGTGTATTCTATCCGTCCATGTGTTTTTGAATGGGCGGATCCTCCAGACTAACAGGCCTTGCCTTGTTCGCCTCTCTTTATACATGCTACCACTCCTCAGGAAGAATCATGGTCAGGTTGGTGTGTGTGTGTGTGTGTGTGTGTGTGTGTGTGTGTGTGTGTGTGTGTGTGTGTGTGTGTGTGTGTGTGTGTGTGTGTGTGTGTGTGTGTGTGTGTGTGTGTAGTACTGTGCATGTGTGCAGGGTTTGGGGTGTTTTTGTGCACACTTGCAAGAGACATGGAGGTCCCCTTTCCGGCGGTCCCAAAAAAAAAGAAAAGAAAAAGAGAGAAGAAACACAATCTCTTAAGGGTGTGACGGAGAGAGCAACCTGGAACGGAAGACAAGAAAGACAGAGAGAGAGAGAGAGAGAGAAAAGGAAGAGAGAGTGAGGAGTACAGAAAGAAAGAGTGACGGGGGTGGGGTGGTGGGGGGGGGTGGGTTCGTTCGCACCATGTGACGGGAAAACTGCCAGAGAGAGGGATCACAAAGAGGTAGATAGAGGAGGGGGGCGGAGGGTCGGAGATGAAGGAGAAGAGAATCCTTCCGAACCACTTTCTGTGCCAAGAAGTGCACTGACCCGCGCACGTGTTATTTTATTCTTTTCCAGGCTGCTCTTCTCCGCCTCTATCCGTCTACCATCCGTCCCTCCACTGTAATGCAGCTCTTCGTCTAATAATACCTGATTTGTTGCATGCCAGTGTCGCACGGCGAAAATACCAGATCTACAAACTCACAGTGCGTTTCAGGTGTGCGGCACCAGCATGCAACTATAGGTATAAGTCACCCTCGTTTCCCCCCCCGGCACCTGCCCCTGTCTCTCATTTCCTAAGGGTTTGTCTCTCTGCCTGTATCTCATGGTCTCCTCGTCACCCAATAAGCTACTCTTTCTCAATTCATCTCTCTCTCTCTCTCTCTCTCTCTCTCTCTCTCTCTCTCTCTCTCTCTCTCTCTCTCTCTCTCTCTCTCTCGTGATATCAGTTGTTCCGTTTGTCTGACTACAGAACCCATAAGTATATCCGTTTGTCTGACTACAGACTTCTTTTGCTATTGTTTACAATGTGTTAATGTTTAAATGAATATACTGTAGTCGTAGGCCATCACTGATCTGCTCTCACTGATGCCAGTGATGCCATGTGCAGGTTGTAGTGTGTCATTTCAGATATTATTATTTGGACCAGTTTCCCACATGATTCAGACATTCCAGAAACCAAACTTTCTTGGAAGCGAGTAGCTTCCTTCCATCTTTCACTACTGCCATTCATATCTTTTGATTCATCTGGAAGCCCCATACGGCAATATACATTTCCTCTATTGCTGTTTCTGTAACAAGGATCTGTTTATTTTTTACGGTACTGGGTTGTTAACCATGTGCCCGACGCCCACTCACCCAGCCCCCAACCTGGAAAACAAGTGGATCGCTCTATGTCTGGCCTCTACCCTTTGACCTGTCCAACTTGGGTGACCCTACTGGGAGGATGCTCCTGCTGGCATAGCTCTGGGGGACCCTGAGGCACGCAGGCAAGATAGTTATTAAAGCAAATATGGGCCTAAAAAAAGTATGTTTTTGTCTTAGGAGTTCTACGTAAAGTAGTAGGGAGAAAGCTGCTCAAGGATCAGCATATACTTTACACGTAAAAAATGTTTTTCTCACTGTAAATGTCCAGAAAAATAGAACCATAAAGCGTGTGATAGACCATTTTATCCCTCACATTGCCCATATACTGTTCACTGCCCAGCCATAGTTTGGTAACCAGAAGGCTCGCCCCCATTTTTTTTCGCGGACCGCTCGCCACCAGCGGTTCTTGTACTCTTGTATTCGATTTGCTGAGGTTAACGGGATATTTCACTTTCAAAAAAACTTTTGGTGATTTTATCATCTACTCAGGCTTTTGTGAGCCCCCCAGACAGTTTTTAAGTTGCTCGATTCAGTATTTAGATATTTGATATTAATTTTATCAGACACGCCCCCTTCCTATACAAACCCATTGTAACTTCAAACTCCATTTTAACCATGTTAGATTCATCAAAAACACCCGTCCTTGGTTCTGGTGACTCACCCTGCCCTCCTAATGCGTGAGGGGGCCGTGTTTTTCCGAGATTATTTTTCATTTATTTTATTTTATTTTTTTATTGTATTTTATTTTTTCATTTTCCCAAAAAATTATAAAAAATAAATGAAAAAAATATTTGAAAAATCACAGCCCCCTCGCGTATTAGGGGGCGGTATGAGTCACCAGAACCAAGGACGGGTGTTTTTGATTAATCTAACATGTTAAAAATGGAGTTTGAAGTTACAATGGGTTTGTATAGGAAGGGGGCGTGTCTGATAAAATGAATATCTAATATCTAAATATTGAATCAAGTAACTTAAAAACTGTCTGCGGGGCTCACAAAAGCCTGAGTAGACGATAAAATCACCAAAAGTTTTTTTGAAAGTGAAATATCCCTTTAAGGTTAACAATAAGTTTAGGGTTAGGCAAAGTTTTACTGAGGTTACGATTAGGAATAAGATTAGTTTTAGGCATAGTTTTACTGAGGTTACGTTTGGGAATAAGGTTAGTCTTAGGCAGAGTTTTACCGAGGTTACGTTTAGGAATAAGGTTAGTCTTAGGCATAGTTTTACTGAGGTTACGTTTAGGAATAAGGTTAGATTTAGGCATAGTTTCATTGAGGTTACGTTTAGGAATACCTGGTGGCGACCGTTCCGAGGTCGCCGGATTTGGCCTGGGGTGAGCCTGTTTTGGGGCGAGCGTTCTTGTATTCCTAGATATCACAGCATTGTTGTCTCTGAGCCGACCTCGGAGAACTCCGTTTCCCTAAAACTCCTATCCAGAAACACAATCACAATCACAATCAGAGGCATGCACGCACATCTATCTTGATGTCTGTAATTACTCTTTCACGTGTGTCCTATGAGTTTAAATATGACACAATGTTGATACCGGGATAAATCAAATCAATAGATTTCAACTCAATTCTGTTCAATTCAGTCCAGTTCGGTTATTTGATGTCACAAGACAGTTCTGCTTATATCTAACCTCATATACCTGTTACTTTTTATGCGTATGTGTATTATGTGTATATGTACATATCTTAGATTTTTCTTTGACCTGTTTCTTTGCTGTGTTTTTCTCCTTTTTCCTCACTCTCTCTGACCTCCTTTCTCATCTGAAAACAATGAACGACGGAGCTGACATAGGAACAAATTTCACCCACTTCTTTACACCTGTAAACCTTGGCGGTGGCAATAAAATGGATTCTGCTTCTGGTTTGTGAATGAATCTATCTTTTTCTGCCTTTCTCTCTCCCTCTTCACTGCTCTCCGTCTGTCTGTCTCACTCTCTCTCTCTCTACCTCCCCATGCCTCTCTCTTTCCTTTCTACGCACCCACTTCTTGGAAGAAAAAAAGCAGGGGGGAGAAAAAAATGCCTGCCTCCTCCTCGGACGTCCGCCCAGGAAACCGTGGCTGACCCCCACCAAAGGGCCATCCTCACGCTGTGAGTAAACACACATAAACGGGCTGACACCTCTGAGGGGGCCCCAAGCCTGGCCCCGGATATGGGAACCCCACACAGCAGGACCGGAGTGGAGCAAGTGCAGCCCCCTTGTGATGCCTGTTGCAATGCTGGTAGTCAGTGTTGTTTACCTCGTTCAAGATGAGGGAACAGCTATATCGTTGCTGTCGGGGTGGAAACCTCATTATGTCCAAAACTGTTACTTTTCAGGATTCAAGTTCAAAAGTAGCAAAAGTAGCAGATCCACAAGCTTGTGGATCTGCTACTTTTGAAACTTTTGTGAGACGCTGTAGTATGATCAAGTAGGGCATTAATTTATGAAAAAACACACACATTTAAAGGTATCATGACATTCATTTTCACTTTTTTTATTTTCAATGTTTTATTTGGGGTTTTATGACCTCAATTACACCCAAAAAACCTGCACTTAAAACATTCAGTGGATTTTCTGTGGTCTGGGGTTTTCTGAATAATTAGGCTGAAAAGTAATCTGAGCTTGGCCCTTCGACAGTGAGGTCACTGTCGAATAATCCCGCCCACTCTCCTCCCCTCCCCTATCCTTTCCTTTGGGGGGGGCGGAGCAGAGGCGATGATTGACAGGCAAAATCCCTCACCAGCGACACCCGCAGGCAAAGATTAATTTTTTCATTGCAGTTGAAAAGGCTTTAGAAATGTGAGACAAAAACACCTACAGTGGATCACTGGAATGGAATTTTCACTTAAAACTTTTTGTACACTTTTGAAGGACCAGGACAAAGACTTTGAATGTGGTGTAAAAGTGAATGTCATTAAACCTTTAAAGTAGAGATAATATAAAAGTTTCTGCCCGACAGCAAAGAAAAAATTCCTTTTTAAATTTGAAAAGGTTTTCAAAAGAAGCAAAAAATAGCAGATCTACAAGCTGTGAGTGTTGTGAGCTTCTAGATCGGTAATTTTTGCTGTTTTGGAAATAGGGCTTCAGTCATTTAACGTTGATTTGACATTAGTGAATAAAAATAAACCTCTACAGAGTGATGAATCGAATACACAGGACCACAATGGAAAAAGCCCTCATGGCTTTTTGTGTTATCCTTTTAGCATTATTGTATAACTACCTCTGTACTTTTTTAAACAGTTAACAAAGTATTCAATCAATCAATCAATGAAAAATGATGTTAGAGGTTATTTTGCATACCTATATAGCTGAGATTATGGTTTACCCTTTGGTGTGCCTTTGGGCACAAAAAGTTTGAAAACCACTTGTGTGAGACTTATTAGCCTTAATTGGATCAAGACAATCATATGCATTTTATCGAGTCTGACATTTGCTACAGTATGATAAGCAAATTTCAGACTCGATAGAACACATCTATGATAGTCTTGATCCAAGGCTGTGGGACTGTGAGTAGGCTGCTATGTGGGCTATACATGCACATGTGTTCAACCCAGGGGACCCCGGGCCCGGGGGGGTTGGGGGGGTGGCAGGTGGGAGGCGAGATTGATGCGCGTGTGAATCCGGGCCAGCGAAATATCGCATTGTGCCGCGCGCCTCAGATGCGTCTGGCCCCCCCACCGCCCCCCCCCGCCGAGCTGCTCATCAAAGCACGCGGTAAATCTGACTCCCCAGTGCCGACAAAACAAACTTCACATAGGGGGGGCATGAGTCTACAGGTTTCCCCTCTAACTTTTCGAGGAAAAAGGAAAGAATGAAAACAACTGTAATAGACAGAGTTATAGGCAGTTATCTGCTATATAGTGGGCTAGGTTGAAAAGTTGAGAGACATTCCACCACGCGTGGTAACCAACGGTCTAAATGGAATTGTTGTTTTGTGTTTTTATTGAATTATTATTCAGGACTGTCATGTGCAGTCCAACACAACCTCAGCATGAACATGTGTAAAGCCCCACGTTTCTCTCCTCAGCAGGCGGACATCATGGCACTACCTCACAGAGATCTGTGCCGACGACATTATTCAGTCACGGCAAAGGCCAACTTTTTTTAAGCCGACGCAAAATTGCAAGTGGCCAAGAAGTTCAAAGCACAATAAAGGCCCTTTATTGTTTGTGTGTGATTTGTAAATACCTCTGTGTTACAGTGAAATAACTTCCAGGCTTGTATCTTATAACCATCACAAAATTTACATGACAAAGTTGACAAAGGCTGAACAGTTGAAGAGCCACACAACAAGGGTCCCATTTATAGTGTACAGTCAGAGAGAGAGAGGGAGAGAGAGAGAGAGAGGGAGAGGGAGAGAGAGAGAGAGAGATGTCGCACAGAGAGGGTAGGTGGGAGGAGGCTGGGAGGAGAGTTGAATTAATGAATTAAAATGTCCTCAAACACAGTGACCGACTGAATACTTTTTGGTTTATATAGAGGAGGGGAGAGACGGCAGGCCTTTGCGCACAGGAGGCGAGGAGGATGAACAAGAAGAGCGCCTCTAAACTTCTTCTTCTCCCCCTGAACTGAACAGAACACAGAGGGACTCAACAAGTGGGGATGCTGCGAGCCGTGAAGAAACTGTCATCTGGTTACATAATGGCCCACTAACGTTCACCCCGAACCAACCGGCACCGCCAGTGTTGTCACTGCGTAATTCTGCGCGTCTTTTGGCTCGATCGATTATTAGCCTGATTTAAAAGCTTGTTTTCTTTTTCTTTTTGATGATTTTTGACCTTTTTCCCTTTAGAATAGTAGGCTAAGATGACAACGCGCAGAATGAGTGTAGGCCTAATTACAAATGCAAAACGTCTCGTCAACAACACGCGCTTGGCAGAGTTGTCAACAAGTGCGCAAATCTCCGCGTCTCCGCGTCTGTTCATTCATTAAAAAAAAAACAGAACTTTAGGCAACAATTGCTAGGCAACACTTGCTTTGTGTTTATGTATTCATCTGGAGCATAAAATCAACAGACCTCGAAGTATCAGAGCTGCATTCTGCGTGAACGCCACAACAAGGTCAACAATAAGGTAAGAGAAAAACCTCAGCACAATTTATCATAAAGGCCTCAGTTTCAGTTTCAGGGCTGAACTCTGTTTAATGTGTAATAGGATTGACAACAACAGCAAACAAAACATCTTGTCTTGATTCAATTGAGAGTGTTTGGCTATATTTCTCTAAATCCTAAACAGCAGTGAACAATCTTTCGGTTGATTCTGATATATAAAATAGGACAGATTGGGACAAAGGTGCACTCAAAGAGGAAGACATAGAAACAAGTGTGATGATGAACATCTTTAGAGAGAGTCTCTTACAGTACAGAAAATCACAGGCCGTTATACACCTGCAGACGTACAGTAGTACACCTTACTGGTTTGTTACTGGGGGCACGCATTCTCTCAAACATGCCCACAATACAGGAGAGTAGAACCACATACTAGTAGGATTATTAGCCAACCTGCTACCTGTGGAAAGACTCGCAACACTCGCAACACACAATGTGCATCATCATGACCAGTGATGGCTGGTGGTGATATTGGGTGGGTGGGCTAACATAATGCATGTTCATAGTCCACACTGCTGCTGCTGCTGCTGCAACAACAGCATCACATCCCAGATAAAGAGTTTTTGACACTATTCACTATTAATACCTTAGCAATTAAGTGCTCTATAACAGTGATTCTCAAACTTTGTCATGTCAAGGATCCACAAATTAATATGTATTTGGCCAAGGACCCCCATCTGAAAATATTTTGTGTCAGGGACCCCCATACAAGATTTGTGTTGCTAAAATGTTTCACAAATATTCAACATTTGCCATATTTCATGATTTAAAAAAAATACAGTACAGTACATGCTCATAACACATCGCATCATGACATGTTGTGAGCTTGTATGTAAACTATTTTAAATAGCCCATGTAGACAGGTTTAAAGTGGTTTCGATGTTGTATCAACTCATTTTGCTGGGGACCCTCTGGAACCCCTTTAAGGACCCCTGTGGGTCCTTGAGGGGGTTCCACTGCTCTATAACAATATAGATAAGTACCCACAAAACTGGCCTGTTGCCAAAAAGCTCTCTCACTCTCTCTCTCTCACACACACACGCACACACACACACACACACACAAACAGCATTTGTAAATTTTTCTCCGCACACATTCGCACGTGAAAGCAAATGATGCAGGATTGATGGAATAGGCTATATGACTGAACAGAATATGATCTATATAATATAGCCTACAATGCCCTACAAAATGTAATACTAACGGTCATTATAGAAGAGATATATGTAGACAGGAGAGGTAGAGACACATGAGTGTGATGATCTTTTAACCACTTGAGCCCTAGCATCCGACACGTTGTGACCTTTTTTAGGTCTGTTATTTTCTGTAAAGAGATTCGGTGTTGAGGGAACAAAGAGCAGACCAATAGAGGGTTTAAGTACAAGTTTTAACCACGTGGGTTCGAGCGAGTCGCGACCGAAATGTTGTACCTGCAAACCTATTTTTTTCTTTTCTCTTTTGCTTCTCAACCACATGCATCCCTAGCATCCCTATTCTGGGCATGTCATAACAGGTGAACATTCAGTGAAAATAGGAGAACATTCGGCAAAAAATCAGCTTCTAGAGCGGCTATTTTGGGGCGAAGAGTTTTGCATAGAGGTTAAAAAAGGAGGGGACCAAGTACAGAGCACTGGGGGGACCCCGTCAACGAAGTATACAGGGCTTAACCACTTAAACCCCATATGGGTAACCGGAGTCCCTCAGGGCTCAATACTAGTGTCTTTTCTGTTTTGGGTTATTGTGGGGAAAACTTTCACGGAAAATAGCCGATGTGAGCTTGTCGATCTGCTTTTTTCTGTGAAAGCCTTCCCCCACAATAAGGATGCTGGGGTTTCAGTGGTTAAGTGGTTAAGTGGTCTTGACATACTGTAACTTATTTGAAGGTAAGCTCAAATCGACAACCTTTCTGTGATGGAAACACGTTAATCACCATGACATCGAAGTCCGGTGATTTGAGGACGAGAGAGTAAATAATCGTTATGCACCTCCTTATGCTAATGCCATTTAAAACAATCGGGAGAACTCTCGCTGACATTTCAATCCATTGACTATAGTTCCACTGATCTAATTGGAGGCATTTGGAGACGGATGATGACGCAATCAGGTCAGCGATTCAAATCATTTATTTCAAACACGTTGTATGAAAAGAGTTTTAGTAGAGCCTTTAGATCTATTTCATCACCCAGGTAAACCTCATTACCTAGAAGTTATATAGCAGTGGTTCTCAACAATGGGTTCTGGGGACACCCAGGGGTCCTTGAAAGGGTTCCAGTGGGTCCCCAGCTAAATGACTGATAGTTTGGGACCAAAATGAACACTTATTGTGTCTGTAACTCAGAGAAGACACATCCTGTGACTTCATTAAATGACACATGATTTATTCTGAGAGTCACATTAAAATACATGCTTACCATAGATCATTGGTTCTCAAAGTGGGGTCCGGGGACCCCAGGGGGTACCAGGGGGTCCCCAGCAAAATTAGTTAACATAGCATCACAATCATTTTAACCACTTTAACCATATTTTATACTTATTCAAAAATAGCAGATATACAAGCTCATAGTGTAGATCTGCATTTTTTTTAAATCCCCGGCACACACATTTTTTGAGATGGGGGGGGGGGGGGTCCGCAGCCAAATACATATCATTTTGGGGGTCCTTGACATGAAAAAGTTTGAGAACTACTGCCATAGATGAAGTCTGATGGGTTCATTTGGGTCCATTTTTACACACTCGGTAGTAGTATTACAGTAGACTGGATGGGGTGAATGGAGTTCAGTGGAAGAGGCACAGCACAGCAGTAACAGTTGTAATAGCAGGGACCGACTCAGGATCCCACCCATTGGAAAAAAGAGGGTCATGCTATCTTTATCAGCAGTGGTACCATGTTTTTGTCTTTTAGTTTTGCCTGGGAGGTGCTCCTGGTGCATAACCATTATGCGTATTTGTATTATCATATCCATTTTTTCATTTATGTATTGTCATTTATTTATTATTTATATCATGTGATTTTGTTGTGTTGTGTGATTGGTGTCCCTGGATGGGGGGGGTAAACAATAAAAATACAGCTTTAAAGATTTTGAAAATAACAGTTTTTTGGATTGTTTTTTTTTTCTCGCACCAATGTAGCACTATTTCAGCAGAACCCCTGACAGTATGTCGGCGTCGCTACTTGCAATAGTCCGGTCTTTCATTCTTTTTGGCCAGGTGTCTAGATTTGGTGCCCATACCCCCCGAGCTTGGTGTCCTGGTCAGCAGCCCCTAAAACCTGTTCACTAAGCCGGGCCTGCGCGTCGACAGTGGTAAATGTCTATTATCGTTGAAAAACAGCAAGGAAAACAAAAGAACAGTGACTTGTGGGTTTGACTGCATGGCCCTTAATTCTCTGTAGAGTTGGAATTAAAAGTCACAGTTGGGCCCCTAAAATGCACTCTGCTACTAACAAAACACCACACACACAGTCTCATTGAGAAATCCCCCAAGTTTCCTTCATCCACACACACACACACACACACACACACACACACACACACACACACACACACACACACACACACACACACACACAGAGAGAGAGTCATTCAAAACAGTAGTGGAGTAGTGGCTTGATTTACAGTATGGTATAAAAGAAGAGACAGATCATTTAGTCAGTGCCAGCTTGGAAGAAGATGCTAAACGTCACGGTTAAATCACCTTCCTGGCGCTAACAGCTGGTGCTGATTGTCTCATGTAGGTCATCACTGTAACTCTTACTGCTACAAACTCTGGCTGAGGATGAAGGAGGATGACTGCCAGACACACGGACACACTGAGACAAACACCTGGTTGCCACGGCTCCCGACACACCAACTTCCTGGTGTTAACGAATATTGTAAATCTTGTAAAAGCCCAGTGCGGCATTGAACACAACATGAAACATTTTATAAGATTGGATTTGTTTTGGGGGGGTCCAGAATCCGTGGTGGGGTTTTGTTTTGCTCACATTGCGTTGCGATGTGACAGGTTGTGAGCTTGCAGATCTGCCATTTTCATGGACTATAAGCATTTAGGCCTAGGTTTCTGAAGAATTTTCACCTACGGTATAATGACATGCCTAGAATAGGGACGACAGGGTTATTGTGTTAAATGTACGGTACAGTATATCCCCACTGGATAGAACTGTAAAGGTTTTCACATACTGTATCCAGGGGCTCTTTTCCTAGACAGTAAAGAAGGGATTTTTGGTTTGTGCATGTTGATTTTAGTGCACATAGCACATGGTGTGCAAGTGCTGAATTCATAATGGCCTTACACTGAATCGCATGGCATGATATCTCAACCTTTGCTCTGGGTGTGTGTGTGTGTGTGTGTGTGTGTGTGTGTGTGTGTGTGTGTGTGTGTGTGTGTGTGTGTGTGTGTGTGTGTGTGTGTGTGTGTGTGTGTGTGTGTGTGTGTGTGTGTCATTGTGTGTCATTGTGTGTGTGTGTGTGTGTGTGTGTGTGTGTGTGTGTGTGTGTGTGTGTGTGTGTGAGAGAGAGAGAAAGAAACACCCACACACACACACACACAACCTGAACGGAAAACCAGCAGTACCAGGAATCCGAAGAAACAGTTGGTACCCAACTGGTTTGGAGTGTAATACACTACACTGGTTTTGAACCTGTGTGTTAAGCTCACTTAAACGGTTTTCAACGGTTTGCAGCACAGCAGATGTCATCCAGTGTGTGTTTGTTGTGTGTGGAGGTTCTGTTCTTTCAGTGTAGCGCTGTGGGCACTGAGTGGGTTTGTTTTGGGTCTGTGGGGTTCCTTTCAACAACACAGTGCTCCGACTCTTGTGGTGTGTGTTGTGGTGGCCGCTGTGGGCACTGTGCATTTTGCGGACAGAGGGCACATGCATTGAGGTTTGTGCTGGGTCTGTGTGGGGTCCTTTCAGAGCACTGTGCAGGGTGCTGGAGGGTTCTTTGTAGATGTGGACAGTGGATTGGGGCGCCGGTGTACAGGCTAACCCTCCTCTGGAATACTAATGACCACGCTTTTGTCAGCAATCGGTTTCCTCTACCTTTATTCCACACAGCTCCTCTCCTCTTTTCTCCTCTCTCCTCTTTTCTTCTCTCAACTTTTCTCCTCTCTCAACCTGTCTGCCGGCTTTTTTTTTTCTCGTTCTTTCTCTCTCCGCTTTCTCTCTCTCCCTCCTCTTATTCTATTTTGTACGTTTTTAACCCCCCCCCTCTCTCTCTCTCTCTCTCTCGTTCATGTGCTCTCCCTCATTCCTGTCTCCTCCTTTCCCCCCCCCAGCCGCCTCTGTCCGTCTTATGCCCCCTCTCTCTCTTTCACTCCAACCAATTATTATTCCCCTTCTCTAACCCCCCCCACAATGTGAAGCATTACATACTCACACATGATCAAACAGGCTTACACACACGCACACACACACATTTTAACCAAAACACACACACACATTTTAACCAAAACACACACACGCACACGCACACACACACACACACACACACACACACACACACACACACACACACACACACACACACACACACACACACACACACACACACACACAGTGACACTGACGTGCACTCCTCTCCCTCTTTAACTCTCTCTCTCTCTGTCCTGCTCTCTCTCCTTCACTCTAACCCAGTCGTATTTTTCAATGGTGGCTTTTGTCCCTTTCGTCTCCGCCTAAACAAAGGATTCTTGTACACACGGGACAGAGGGTTGGAGAGGGACGATGTGACGGATACACAGACGGAAAGAGAGGAAAAGACACCAACCTTGACGTGCGCCGAAAACTACTGAGTGTGTTCATTTCAGTTCGAGAGTGCACGTGAGAGTGACGGCACGCTTCCCCATCCCCAGTGTCTTTTTGGGATGCATTAATGAGTAAACAAGCAATTAGTGATGTAATCACTGCTTGCTCATGGGCACACCTACACCTAACACACACAAACATTGGTAATTTATTATTATCCATACCCACAGATGTGCACGGCCCAACTACAGTATGTGCAGATTTGCCAAAAATGCTAATATACATCTTAAATGTCAGTTAACTCTGAATTGTTCCCTCGTCTTAATGTAAAATGACCATTCAAATAAATCCTCTTCTAATTTTGGTACATTTTCTGCTGTCTGCCAAGACCATAGTCACCATGTAACTATATACAGTAAATGTCCTCGCCAACATGCTTTGATCTGCGCCAAGGCATGACATAATTGCCATTCACCTTTCTTCCTGATTCCTGAGACCCTGGAGCCTGTCCGCTGATTGTTTGTGATCTCTCCCTGACAACCAAGCAACAACCAATAAAACCCACAGCATGGCCGTCCGTCCGGGCTATGGGATCACGACTACAGATCCCATAGCCCGGCGCCCTAACTACACGCAGACTTGCCAAAAATCACAACTGACATTTGGGATAACTTAAAAAAGAATCAACTTCATCTGTTCCTGCCTAATCCAGTGTGCAATGTGCAGTTTCAGATTGATTGGCAAACCCATTGAGGAGACAAATTGATGCAGACAGTGTTCTTAATTGTATTGTAGGATTTTATAGTACGGCTAATAAGATGTATCCTTCTATGCTTTTCATCACAGATGACTAAGATCAGCCTTCAGAGGGTAGTAAAGCGCACAAAATTGGTCCAGGGTTAAGTTACTCTTTAGCATCGACCTTGCTCTACCAGGTGTTCCACTATTAGTATACTGTATACCGCAATGCCCGGTTTCTTTTTAATCTGCAGACTGTGGTTCCGTTTCTCAGAGGAAGTAACCTTGCTTCGGTTTGTTGTTATGCTAAGCGTTACTTTTAAGAGAAGAAATAACTTTAGAAGAAAAAAAACACAACCAGGCGCTCACAGGAGAAGCTTTTAAGTTAAAAGTGGTTAAAAGCATTCGAGGTGCTCCTGGATCAAACAGGATAAAACATGAAAAAAAGAAAGGATCAACAAGGATCAGGCACCCAATAAAAGTATGAGTGCCCGGATCCTCTGTTTTTTCAAGGAAAAACTTTAGCTGCCTTTAACTTTAAGAGCAAGGCCCAAACTATTTCTGCTCGCGTACAGCTACTTCCTCTGAAAACCCTTGCTCAAAAGCAAACTGGCCCCAGCCTAGCATCAACGTGTACAAGTTACTTTCCGCCCAGTGGTGGAAAGTAACGAAAGCCCTTTTATTTTCTGATTTATATACTTTATTACTAATTTTTTAGGGGAAATGTACTTTTTACTCCTCTACATTCATTTGATACCTTCAGTTAATTGTAGATTGAGATCAGCTATATAAAATATTATCAACAAATACTGTACATTTAGGATGTATTATTATAGATTAAGACTAGACTATAGAACCTAGCCTACAACTATACTAATGCTACTTTTACTTAAAGGGCAACTTTGCCGATTTTGAACCCAAACTCTATTTTAATGTTTAGGACATAATAAACATGATGTTGGAGCTGTGTGTTGGATGATGTGTATTCTGTGTTTTGATATTTTGAACATGATTTCTGCGACTGTGACATTATCGTACAGAATGTCAGTTCTTCCTGGACAACAATGGACTACAGCACGTTTCCTATAGTTCCAGTCTCCTCCAGCTGATGTCAATCACCTTAAGACTGCTCTTACCTTGTCTACCAGCACCTCCACAGTGAAGGGCACCATGACACTCCTACAATAACTTTAGAATATATGTAAACACCATACAACATTAATATTGGCAGACACAATACAAATTATTATTTACCTAAGACAGGTTAAAACAAATGCATAAATAACTAAAAAAATAAAAAATAAATAAATTCAAAACAAAAGCCAAACTAACAACAACAAAAACTCCAGTCACACCTCTCTTCCCTGACCACTTGGTAAAGTCTGACTAGGTGTTTGACAGTCTTAACAAGGTGATTGACATCAGCTGGAGGAGAAGGTCTGACTGGAACTACAGGAGGAAACATGGGCTGTAGTCCATTGTAGTCCAAGGAAGGTTTTGAAAGGAAAAGACGTGCAGTCCGTCCGTTCTCTAGATATAATGCGGCCAAAGTATCGCCAGACTGTCCGCCATTTCCTGTCTGGCAGCCAAATCTCCCGATAACTCCGAGACAGAAACGATACCTGCCGCTGTTTAGATGCCTCAATAAAATGATGTGCTTTGCACATCGAAAAGCAAGTGATTAGAAAACAACCTGTGATATGTCTTCTTTTATATTCCTCAACCGATTATATGACAAAGGTCGTAATCGTTCAGAAACAATGTTTGTTCATGAGCTGGTCTAGCCGGCTCCATCCACTGCAATATAGTTCATTAAACTTCCGGTGCGAGGTTTGCCACCCATGAGTGTCATGTCAATATATCTAGAGAATGGACGGACTGCATTTCTTTTCCTTTCAAACCCTTCCTCGTTGTAGTCCAGGAAGAACTGACATTCTGTACGATAATGTCACAGTCGCCAAAATCATGTTCAAAATATCAAAACACAGAAAAAACACAGAACACACTCCAACATCATGTTTATTGTCCTCAACTTCATTAAAATAGGGTTCGGGTGCAAAATTGGTAAAGTTGCCCTTTACGTAAACGCTAATTCCACCACTGCACAATAAGTTGTATGTATTGAGAGGCCTCGGACTCTATACGTTCAATACATGAGCATGTGTTTACTGTATGTGTAGGCAGAGCAGGGACTGCATGGGGTTCAGAGTTCAGCTGTGTATGTGCACGGCCAATCACACGCTCTTCCCCCTAGACCCCGCCTCCCCTCACCCCCCCCCCCCCCCGCCCTCCTTTCACCTCTTAGTATTCAGAGCACAGACATCCACACAGATCTCTATTCATTCACATAGTGTGAGGCAGCTCTAGTGCAGAGAGAGAGAGAGAGAGAGAGAGAGAGAGAGGGAGAGAGAGAAAAAGTGTGGAGGCACAGAGAGACAGAGGGGGATGAGAGAAAATATTTAGGAAAGGGAGTGAGAGAGGGAAAGAGTAAGGAAGTGGGTAGATAGAGAGGGTAATTCGGTAAGCTATAGGAACAGTGAGTGAGTGAGTGTGAGAGAGAGAGAGAGAGAGAGAGAGGGAGAGAGAGAGTGAGCGAGAGAGAGCAGAGCAAGAGTTGGTCGAGAGGAAGGCTCCGTGAATGAGAGAGAGAGCGAGAGGTCAGAGAGGAGAGAGCGTAGCAGAACGCCTTAGCTTTCTGGCTTTTGTTTTAGTCAGCTATAATTTTTCCTATATTGGCTCCGGAAAGCAGAGGCAGGTTCAGACAAAAGGACCATTTAACCAACGCACGAGTAGACAGAGAGAGAGAGGGAAAAGAAAGAAAGAAAGAAGGAGGGATGAAAGAGAAAAGATTAGGGTGAAGTTGCATACAGTATACACCAACATGTTTGATATCTGCTGCTAAATGTCTCGCCTGCACAAGAGAATGTTTCTAGTCTGCTGCTATTTTACCTGCTACAATATTCCTCCACTAGTTCATTTCTGCCTCATGTGATTGCTATTCACGCACAAGAGACAGTGATTCTATACCTGCTGCTATTTTAAATGCCCAATGTTATTGATATGTTTAAACATGCACTTTGCGTATAATGTATCGCCATTGCTCGTATTATATTAGGAATATCAGAATTGTTGTTTCTTTTGTTTTTGTTTTGTTTCTTTCTCTCTCTATTCTAACCCTTTCTTGAAACTGCAAATGTCACGACAAAGAATTTCACCCACTCAAAACAACTGAAGTTGAATCTCAAGTTGAGGACGCACAGAGGATAGCCCTGCAGTGACAATAGGTGTATATATACTGTATATGGCATTCAGGGGACATTTGGTAAAGACACTCTTGACATTGTGCATCCCAAAGACTTTGAACCCTGAGATCCCCTGACACACCAACATATTCACTGTGGTAAAGTGAGCTTGTACTAGACACAGTGTTGAGCTGTTCAGTGTGCAATAGCCCTTACTAGCAGATCAGGATGAACGAAAAATTTAATAATGTTTATGGTTTGCATGAATATATTTCATCAATTGAAAACATATTTTTTTAATGCCCATCATTAAATAGATTTGATTTCACTTGCTGTTGCTGATTCAAACCATAATGCATTTGAAATTCTGTGCACAGATGTTGTGCAGGGGTGGTAAGCCCAACCACTCTGCCACCACAACCACAAATGCAAACAATTTTTTTGGTGAACGGTTTTGCAGATACTATTGTTGTCTTTGCATTTAATGCCTTTTAAAGTGCAGATTAATTTGACAAATCTAGCCGCAAGTAGTCCCCAGTGAAAAGCTTGATTTGCGAACGAAATGAAAACCTCCATGACTATTAACCGTAAGGTTTAGTACAACTTGTCCAAGTGTGTTCGGTGGCTTTTTAATGACTTTGGACAAAATCGAAACAAACATATGACAGCCGCAACCTCTAAAGATTAAGCAATTCATGTAAAATGTGGTCTACTGTATTTGTATGTACAATATGTGGCTGTTAGTAGACGGTGGTCCTTTAAAACAGTGGTACATGTTACATTGGTCATGGAAAGGAGACAGCAGAGACTGCTCCCAGAAGCTTCCATTCAAAACTGAAAGGCCTCCTTTCTTGATTTTTCCCCCGTTTTTTTTAAGGATCATGAAAAAGCCACACTAGTGAACCCCACATCTCGATTCAGCTGCCGTCCTGTGTGTGCAATGCATCAGACACGTGAGTGAGCCGGCAGCGCTGCACTTTTAATTTGAAAGAGCAGCTGTGACGCCTGGCTGAAAGGGTGTCTTTTATTTTGAAAAGGCCAGCTGCTACCGATGAGAGGAGAGTGAAAGGACAACAGGTCTTAAATTGACCACCTTGGACAGGCACAGCACTGCTTCTGTCTGCTTGAAAAATGTTTGTCACTTATAATCCGTCTCTCTCTTTTTCTCTCTCCCACTCTCTTTTCCTCCCTGTCCCTCTCTCTCTGTGTTGTGTGTTATGTTTCTCTCCTACCAAATGCCATTTGTTTCTGTCATGGCGTGGCTTAATGAAATGGTTCCATTCCCTCTATGTCGCTTCATTCATTTCTTAATATCGTGCTTGCATGGTTTTACCATCCAATCTAAACTGCGTTCTTACCTTCTCCTTATCTCCTTTCTTTCCTCTCACTTCTTTAATTCCCTTCCATCCACCCTTACACCCCATTCCTTCCTTGCACCTTTCTTTTTTTCTCTCCTTTTCACCATCCGTTTCTCCCTCATTTCCTACCACCATCTCTTCCTTCTTCCATTCTATTTTCCCTCGTTTTCACCTTGTCCTTTTGTCATTTCCAACCTCCTTCTCTCCTCTATTCCAATTTCCCTCTTCATTGGCTATTGTCCCTCTCTTATTTCCAACCACCATCTCTTTCTTTTTTCCTCCTTCTCGCCTAACTGTCCTCTGCATTTCCTATCACCTTCCTTCCTTCATTCCATCCTTTCCCCATTCGTCTCGCCTACTGTCACTTCCTACCACCTTCTGTACCTCACTTCCTACCACCTTCACTTCCTTCCTTCCTACCCCCCCTCTCCTGTTTTCCTCTCCTCTCCTCCCTCTCCTCTCCTCACTGCTCCAGTCATGACCACGGCCACCCCGCCCTCGTCAGAGGGCTCCTCCCCGCAGAAGGTGTGCCACTCCCAGACGCAGACTGACATCACCAAGCCCCTGCTGGGGACGACGGCAGGGGGGGCCGGAGGGGGAGGAGCCGCCGGGACGCTAGGGCCCTCGGCGCTGCGGAGGCGGCGGCGCGTCCTCTCCAAAGATGGCCGGAGCAACGTGAAAATCGAGCACGTGAGCGGACGCTCGGCGCTGTACATCCGCGACCTCTGGACCACCTTCCTGGACATGCAGTGGCGCTACAAGCTCTTCCTCTTCTCGCTCACCTTCGCGGGGACCTGGTTCCTGTTCGGGGTGCTGTGGTACCTGATAGCCCTGGTGCACGGGGATTTATTGGGTGAGGGTTTACACAGGACTTTAACTCGTCTTCATTCACCCAACCGAGGGCTTGCTCAGATGGCTTTTTGATGAGCTGTTAGGGGTTAAGTGTCTTGCACAGGGAACACTTTGACACATATGTAGATGGGCGAGCCAAAGGTCAAACCAGTGACCTTACTAGACGGCCTCTCTACCCACTCAGTTACGGACGCCTGTGATAGAAAGACAACTCTTTTACTGATAAAGTAGACCCCCCCCCCTAATGCAAAGCGTCTTTGGGTAGTTTAAATTTAAATTTGAGATATTATAACTATTATTAAAACCTGTTGGTCAACAAGTGGATCTGTGAATTCATCTAATGGCGAGAAGTACGTGTTTACTTTGATTCCCATTCTACACTTGTAGCAGCTTCTCTTCCTGGAGTGCACAAACTAGCACTGTATACATTACATAAATAAGACATAAATAAGACAAAAAACTAACATGAGACTGAGACTCTCAACTACATTCAACATGGATTCAACCTATTTTTCGCATGTCATTATAGGCGAAAATGTATTATTTATTGTATGATAAAGTATAATCCCAGAGAGGACCTATTCGTTTGAGGGAAAACAAAAACGTGTACTTCATGTGCACGACAAGGAGGATCAGGATGGTGACAGACACACAGATGCGTAGCGTGTTCAGTGGTACATCATGGTAGATCAGAGTTTAGAGTCCGGTGCCAGAGGGAGAGATGCCAATAGGACAGGCCAAGATGCAACAGAGTCTCAATGTTCTGTGGTAGCTAATTGAATTAAGACTCCCCAAAACCTGACCCTTTATACTTTCACATGCCCTCGTCCTGTACACTTCCCCCGACGAGTCAACCATCTTGTGTTCGTGATAGAGAATCTCGCTTTAGAATATAATAGAATAGATTGCAGAGTTTTATTGTCCTGAAATGTGGCGATCTGCCTTTGGCTATACAGTGGTTGATTCAGAAAATACTTTCAAATGTGTGTGGCCACAGGGCTATGACTATCGATTATTTTCTTAGTGATTTTTCTTTCGATAACTTTTTTTCAATCAGCTGAATAATTGAGAACTGTGTTTTTTAAATAATATTTTTTGTGTTTTAATATATCAACCAGTGAACACCCAAAAATTATTCATCGTACCATGGTGTTGCGCACAAATGACATAAAATAGCTAATGTACAATTTTACAACGCATTGCGAGGCGACCTTTGGAGCTTTGATCTGCTATTTTCTGTATTTTATTTCATTTGTTTACTATAAAAAAACATTCTCCCCACATAATCAAAACCAATTATTTTATTAAAATCTATTCATTTTAAAATGATATATTAAATCAATTAGTTCGACGAGCTGTTGCACCGCTATGGACAATCACATTTCTTTTGTATTATGCCTTGTGAAAATGATGAAATCTAATTTGGTTTGTCCAGAGTTTGACCCTCCGTCCAACCACACGCCGTGCGTGATGGAGGTGAAGACCCTGACGGGGGCCTTCCTCTTCTCCCTGGAGTCCCAGACCACCATTGGCTACGGCTTCCGCTGCATCACGGAGGAGTGCCCCTTCGCCATCATTCTCCTCATCCTGCAGCTGGTCATCACCATGGTGTTGGAGATCTTTATCACCGGGACCTTCCTCGCCAAGGTAACGCTGTGGAGGAGGGGAGTCCTTTGGTTGGACTCACGCTGGAACTTTAAAGTAATGCAGTTCACAAATGTCACAAATTTGTGATTCAGCAACTGAGTTTGTATACAGTATCATGCGTACAATGAGTCTTGAACTACTTTCAACCTAGCGTCCGTATTTTTGGTATGCCATTATATGCGAAATCTTTCAAAACAAATTAAAAATGTTTAAAAAGGTTAAGAAAGTTTCAGATATGTTTAAAAGGTTCAATTATTTGGAAAATTCCAAAATCTTCCAGAAATAGCCGATCTACATGCTCACAATTTTTATTTTAGGTATTTTCTCTTTTTTTTTATATTCTCACGTGACACTGTCGTACGACAAAGTATAAAATAGGTTTGTAAGGTAGGTTTGTATTTTTGAACTGGTGAGTTTCCTGCACACGATGTTGGAAAATAAATGTTTTCTGGTGACTGCCACTAGTTTGGCTTTGCATGCTTTTGACAGTTGTACAGTGAATAAGCAATCATTGGAATAGCTCAGAATGTCACACCTGTATGACAGCACACAGCAACTCCTTGTCAACATTGTATAAACATTATCTCTTTCTTTCTGACTTTTCCTATCTTATCTGTCAATCAAGGCTGTCAAAAGATAGAAGTTATCTACCACTGATTGCTGATCATTACCACAGGTTATGTTGTGAACATTATGCAGTGTGTGACATATTGTTGGCGAACATTAAAGACCCACCTGCCTGCACATATAAGACATGTGACATAAGACACACACACACCCATGCACGGTGCGGTCTGACAGGAGACAGCGAATGCATGCTCCGTTTCAGCAATGCTCTCCTTAGCGTTCTAAACAATTATACTGTACAAATAATCCACGTATTTACATTCTATGTACAACTTCAGTTGTTGGCCACTGTCCAGTAGCTTTTAAGCCTTTGGAAGCCAGTAACAATGGGGTCACCAAAATCAATAGGGTGCATCCCGCAATCTACCTATTGGATCATGATATCTTGTGTGCAAAGGTGACATTTTGGTCTCAGGGGTGGCACTAGACTAGAGGAATGGTCATCACTTCATTAGAACCACTTTGTCAGAGGAAAGACCATGACAAAATCATTAGGGGGCCAACCAACCAGTAGTTTTAGAGATATCTTGTTTGTCAATCAATCAGTCAGTCTCTCTATCTGACAGTGGATATTTTGAGTGAATGTTTCTGTCTGTTTCTGCCTTGTAGGTAGCAAGGCCCAAGAAAAGAGGAGAAACAGTGAAGTTCAGTCAGCATGCTGTGGTGTCCAGTCATGAGGGACGGACCTGCCTTATGATCAGAGTGGCCAACATGCGCAAAAGTCTGCTGCTGGGAGTTCAGGTGTGTGTGTGTGCGTGTGCGTGTGCGTGTGCGTGTGCGTGTGCGTGTGCGTGTGTGTGTGTGTCTGTGTGTGTGTGTGTGTGTGTGTGTGTGTGTGTGTGTGTGTGTGTGTGTGTGTCTGCAAGGAAAGAGTTCCATGCTTTGCACATACGGTCAGCCCATACATATTGTTCATACGGTAGAATGCTTTAGAATGCCTAGTACTTTGCATCAACATTAATAATTTATCAGGATTTCTCAATAAATGAAAAACACATAGCAACACATCTCCGTTATAGGTGTGCAGAGTAGACTGTGAACGAAGCTGCAGAAATCACAATGTGGTGTTCAATGGTGAAGTCACAGGCTACACGGCATCATCTTCACATACTGTACAGTACAGTGTGTATGTTGACAAACTGGC
Source organism: Gymnoscopelus braueri (assembly GCF_963280865.1). Lineage (NCBI taxonomy): Eukaryota > Metazoa > Chordata > Actinopteri > Myctophiformes > Myctophidae > Gymnoscopelus > Gymnoscopelus braueri. The sequence goes on from NC_137620.1 coordinate 19,517,380, forward strand.
TGCTTGTGGGCTTGGCAACTTGTGGTGATGGTCTACATTTTCTTTGACCGAATGAAAATAGCCTACTTTATAAATTCAAGTAAAAATGTGCTTGCAAGAATAATGTTTTTTCTTTCCCTTTTTCATTTATTTTATCTTCTTTCCTTTCCTTTCCCTTTCCTTTTCTTTTCATTTGGGTTTGGGATCAAACGCTCTATTCTGTGTTATCTGACTCCCACCTTCTGGGCTCTCCAGGTGACAGGGAAGTTGCTCCAGACCTCCTTGACCAAGGAAGGGGAGACTGTCCGACTGGACCAGAGGAACGTGCCCTTCCAGGTGGACACATCCAGCGACAGCCCCTTCCTCATCATCCCCCTAACCTTCTACCACATCATAGATGACAGAAGCCCCCTCAGAGCCTGGGCTGCCAAAGGTCATACATCAACTATTTTGTTACAGTATACTGACATTGACCTGCCCTCTTGTCTCCCCCTTCCATAGCCTTCGTTGTTCCTCTTCTCCCTTCCTTCCCTCTTTCCTTCCTCACTTGCTTCCTTCGTTCTTTCCTTCCTTGCAACCGGTCCACTCCAAACACAAATCCAACTTCCATGTTACTCAGTTACAAATACCTCCAGTCACTCACAGTTGTAGAAGCAAAAGAACAATACAATACAATTCAGAGGTATTCATCATGCTTATAAACCACAAGCGTTATCTCACATCCCACAAGGTAGTCTGCACATGCAGGTGCTTCCTTACAAAAAAACATTTCCCCTTTTTACTTTTTCAGAAACTCAACTTCCGGTTCATTTTCTAAGCCATCTCTGTGTCGTTAAAGGAGCACTCAGTGCCTCGCGGCCTCGAGAGTCGACGAGTGTGATGTACAAGTTGGCAGGGCGTAGGCGTAGTTGATGGAACAGGTTATCAACTGAACCAAAACAAGCGCTCCCCCCATGATCCTTCTGCACGTCTCAGACAGTTACAGTGATTGGGAAGTGTGCGCCTCAAATACATGCAGCGTGTACTTGGAGATGCAACCGCAACTAAAGATTCATAGCCTGTTGCAAAAATGCTAATAAGTACAGCTTAATTTTGGAAAAAGTTAAGAATCTGCTTTGTCAGATCCCTGCATATGCCAATGGTCAATGCCCAAGTGGAAATTCTAATTAATTTGATTCGAGTAACCAACCCACTAAGGAAAAAGTTCACAAATGTGTGAATTCCTGTCAGTCCCTGCATATGCCAATGGTCAATGCCGATGTGCAGTGCCAGATTGATTGGTCAACCCACTGAGGAGAAAAAATAGAAGAATGGACTGAGAACAGACAGACAGAGTTTTCTCTATTTTATAGTAGGATTATAGGATAGTAGGATTTGAGCGTGTGTGTGTGTGTGTGTATGTGTGTGTGTGTGTGTGTGTGTGTGTGTGTGTGTGTGTGTGTGTGTGTGTGTGTGTGTGTGTGTGTGTGTGTGTGTGTGTGTGTGTGTGTGTGTGTGCGCGCGCGCACACACGCTTCTAGCTCCAATCACGTGCCGTACATTTGCCCGCCCATGGATATCCATGGGCTGTGTTGGCACAAGAGTAGAAGAGGTCTCTCTGCATGGAATGTGTGTGTAAGAGATTGCCAGAGACGCCCCCTCATTAGAACACAATGGCACACAGTCCAGGGTGCAGATCTGCGCAGATCCCGTTACAGCACTACAGACATCTCAGTACCAGCTGATGAGTGCTGAATCTGCTGATTGCTCGATTTTCTACCCATTTGCTGACCCGGCCCATTTTGGTTAATATTGCCATTTAGTCTCCGGGTCGAGTTGACTTGACTTTGTGGTCTGGCGCTGCACTCTTCATCCCCATGTGGACCCTTTTCCCAGCTGCCATTTTGACAGGTAAACGCAGCCTGAAGGTAATAATGTTGACTTCTGGGTTTCATTTAGGTGTTTCTGTGTATGCCAGCGTGAGCTGTCCATGCTGGTACACACAGTGTAAATGAAACACACCCACAGTTAATGTCATAACCTTCAGCTGTTTCCCTGTTAAGATATCTGCTGTGAAAAGGATCAGTAGGCTACTCTTTCCCTTGTCTCTTCTTTTCTACGGTACATCTCTCTTCTCTATACACTTCCTCTCATCACCGTCTCCGCTCCTCTCTGTAACCTAAACTTCCCTTTCCGCCCCTCCATCTCTTGTTTTCATTCATCTCACTCCATCTCGCTACGTCTCTCTCTCTCTCTCTCTCTCTCTTCCTCTCCCCGTATATCTCTCTCCACCCTCTCTGCATTCCGAGGTACAGCACACTCGTTTTGACCCTCTCTGGTTTACAATGCATCCCTCTATACTTAATCCACAATTTGAGTTGAATTAGCTGTAGTTATATTAGGAGGGACTGTGGTCTTTTCTCCTGATCGTATCAATGATAATAGCGTCTGTTTCTATACAGTAAATCCAAATCCCTACTCTAATAGTGTAAGGTTTGATGGCATACCACATCTGAATCCCTCTTTTGGTCTGGTTTTCTATTATAAATCTACAATAGGAAATAATGTCGAAAGGACACATTTTGAGAAAGCAGTTATTAACCACTTTCAACCTGGTGTCTCTATTTTGTCATTATACGGTATGTCATTATAGGCAAAAAATATAAATAAAATAAAAACTTCTGCAGTAGATTTGCTATTTTTCTCTGCATCACTGTCGTAAAAATAATTGTGTTTTATTTTTTGGGGGGGGGGTCCCTGGAACAACATATTGAGATGGGGGTCCGTGGCCAAATACATGGGGGTATTATTTTGGGGGTCCTTGACATGAAAAAAGTTTGAGAACCACTGATATTATAGCAACATAAGTTTAAAATAAATAAATTAGGATTTAGAAGACATTTGTAGAATCCCCAGAAGCAAAGATTTGAGGTAAAATATTCGCCTTTGAAAATATTATTAAAAGATTTGCACACATTTTCAGGATTTTTTCTAAAATTGCAGATCTACAAGCTCATAGCGTGGCACTCGGTGCCACGCTATGAGCTTGTATATCTGCTATTTTTTAAAAGCCAAATAAATCTTAAAATTACACATTTAGTCCAACTCTAAATTTTCGATTCCAATATATGCAGGCTTTTTTCACCAAAACGAATGTCAAGTAACAACATCACACATCTCCTGTGGTGGAATTAACACATTATGCCTAATTTTTATTGTGATGCCCCACTGGATGCATTCATAAATGCAACAAGGCTTTCCAAATGTAAACATTCTCTGTGCAAAATAAGAGAATGACTTCAACTTAAGTTAACTAATGAATAAAAACCGATACTGATATTTTCCGATATAAACTTTTTATGTTAGTACCGGCCGATAATATCGGGGGGCATCTCTATTTATTAACATCCTTTACCATGCAGATTAGTTAAAATAATGCTGTATTCATTAAAATAAGCCAGAGATTATAGCTTTAAATACATATTTGATAGAATTGTACCATCTTTTATAAAGTACACGTTTATACAGCAGTTAGCTCTAGGTCAGAATAATACTATAATGCATAATAACCTCAAATTCTAGTATGTTATGTGCTACATGTGCAGTATTATTTATGCAATTCTACCCCTGCAGGACTGCTCTAGATTTAGAAAGTTCCCTTCAAACATACATTTCTGTTTGAGTATGATTTCCTGCTGTGAATGTATTTTGATCATTGTTCAGCAAGAGCAACTTTCACCGGTTGAGCAGCTCTCTCTCTCTCTCTTTCTCTCTCTCTCTCTCTCTCTCCCTCTTTCAAAAGTAGCGAGAATAGTTGATCTACAAGCTCTTGTGAGCTCTTTTTACATGACACTGTCCTAAGAGAAAGTATGAAATAGGCGGGCATTAAGTTATGAAAATACATGAAAAGATGAACTATGGAGATACAAGCTTTCTGTCTGACAGTGATCTTAGTCACAGCTACACAGAGATTCAACCTGCATGGTGTCTCTCTTCGTTACGGGTCGACCACCATCGCTGTACAATAACGCACATTGTAAAATGTTTGATTATTGGGGCGCACTTTGATACTGATGTGCTTGACTGGTCAGAATTCTGTGCTAATCCGATCAGGGGCTTAGCTCTCCTCCTCCCTGTGAAGTTACTCTTATGCTGGGCACCCCATACGGTTGTGTTCTTGTATGGAGAGACTTTTCATCGCTGTTAGGAACATTGAACGCTAGCTTAGTTACACTGCAACCGAGTGTGAATGTTTAGGACACATTGTGGTGAAGTCATTGCGTCAGAATGGCCAGGGGACAGGAGAGAGACAGTCTATAAGAGCGCTGTCAGGGCTATCCAACCACTGGACTAGAACGATAGAACATCACTCTGTCGCCATGCACTGTAACCTTTATCCTTATTTATTGGGGGGGGGGGGGTCGCGGCCTGAAAAGGTTGAGAGAACCATTGGTATATATTTACCTATTCATCTGTCTGTCTCTCTGTGTCTTACGAAACCCTGTGTTTTTGCCTGAATGAGAGGAGTATTGGGTCCGGGTTAGACTAGAGGGCTGTTTGGACAGATGACCGAGTCTGGATTCTGAGTGAGGCCTGTTGATGCAGGTGTGTGTTTGTTTGAGTGCGTATGCCTTCTAGAATGTCCTTTGTGTAATGTGGTGGGTTGTGTGTGATGATGAATGGAAAGTGTTCATGTGCAGCAGAATACATGTAGTTTAGTGTGTTGCCTTTTCCGTGAAGGATGGGGGAGGGGGGACTCATGTGAGTTGGTACGTGGCTTTTTTTTTTGTGTTTTGGAGATTTTGGGGTCAATAGGACAAAAACACCCTGGCAGGGTACCACCCACCTACACACACACACACACACACACACACACACACACACACACACACACACACACACACACACACACACACACACACACACACACACACACACACACACACACACACACACACACACACACACACACACACACACACACACACACACACACACACACACACACACACACACACACACACAAAACAAAACACAAAACACACACAAAACAAAACATTCTGTAAACCTAGTTCTTAAACCACACAAACCCTTTATTTCCATCAAAGTCTTCAAAAATATGTTGAGTCAAGACCAGAGGATTTCAAAGTGGGAGGCGGGCACCCCCAGTTTCAGGGAAAGCTCAGTGAATGGAAGAGAAAGTAAATATTACTGTTATACGAGTTATGATATGAGTTATTACATCATTTATAATAAATAAATAAATTGCGCTCACGTAGAATAGCCTTGTGTGTGATTTGGTTTGTGTAATTGTTCCATTTTATCCACTTTCCCATAGTCAGCAACTAATAGTTGCCTTAAGACAGACCTTTTTTCATGTATTTGGTCAGTGGACTGGAGTTATGTCAGACGGGAAGATTAGTGTCTATGGGATCAAATACCATAATCATGACACCATAGACATCCAGGAACGGACTGAAACAAAATTAAGCGGGGTGAGGGGGTGAGATGTTTTTCAAAACTTTAACTGGGGGGAATAATTTCGCTGAATGTTTGCCAATTATGACATACAAAGAAAAGGGACACTAGGGTTCATGTGGTTAACAGAAGAATAATACGACAGGGGTGCCTAGTGGCTCAGCCAGTTAATGCACTGACCACATGCTCTTTGTGAGGACCCGAGTTTGAATCTGACCCCTGTCACATCTCACGGGTCTCTGACCTCGGTTTCCTTTCTCTCTCTCTCTCTCTCCTCTCTAAATAAACCATGAAATGCCATCTTAAATAAAACTAAACAGAGGACTTTAACGGTCAGATTGTCATACAGATTGCCTCTTGAACATTTGCAACACGCTGGGATCAATAAAGGGTGGGAAAAGCCAATCGCAGTGGCACTAACATGTTTTTTTTTTGCCCTTTTTGAAATTCCCTCTTGGCCCAGGCAGAATTCAGATCCCAGCATGAAACCAGTTGTAAGCCCCCCAAAGACCAGTACGGTTGAAAGACATGAAGTAACATCTTCAAGTGTCTTCAACCAGTGTTGATTTTGACAGCAAATTTTGATTTAGTTCTAGGAATTACTAGTCTTTTGAATCAAATTCCATTTAGTTTTAGGCATATTTTAGTCATCTGAAATGTTTAAATTTTTGTCTAGTTTAAGTCGACTAAATATCATAAGATTATAGTCGACTAGATCTACAGTTGATTTAGTCGACTAATATGTATTTCGGCGGGCCTTGATGGCTGATTTTACACTTGGTTGTATGCTGAAAATAGCTGATCTACAAGCACACAACGCGTCTCAGCGCGACGCGTTGTGAGCTTGTAGATTGGATATTTTCAGAGCGCAACACCCGAGCGCAACCAAACATAAAATGACTTGTCTTAGTTCTACTGGATCTCTTCTCCACTCGTCCCTCACTAACATTTTAGTCTAGTTTTTATTTGTTGACGAAATTGTCAATATATTTAGTCTTAGTTTTAGTCATCGTAGCTTAGTTTTTATTTCGTTTTCGTCAGTGAAAAACGTACATTGTTTGTCATAGTTTTAGTCGACGCAAATGAACACTGTCTTCAACGCTCTGCCTGTGTCCTCTATAGGCGGCGGCTGGACCGACCCGGAGGTGGCCGACTTCGAGCTGCTGGTGATCCTGAGCGCCACGGTGGAGCCCACCTCCGCCACCTGCCAGGTGCGCACCTCTTACCTGCCCGACGAGATCCTGTGGGGCTACGAGTTCCCGCCCGTGGTCTCCCTCTCGCCGTCGGGGAAGTACGTGGCCGACTTCGCCTTCTTCGACAAGGTGGCCAAGTGCAAGCAGCAGGTACCGAGCCCCTCGCCCGCGCCCCGGCGCCAGGGAGTCACCAAGGAGGGAGGCGGCACGGACCCGGAGAAGATGCGGCTTGAGGAGAGCTACAGGGGGGAGGAGAAGGGGGGCAGAGGCCGGGTCAGAGATAGCAGCCCACATAACGTGCGCATTAGCAACGTGTAAGGAAAGACCACGAGAGACTGTAAGAGAGAGAGAGAGAGAGAGAGAGAGAGAGAGAGAGAGAGAGAGAGAGAGAGAGAGAGAGAGAGAGAGAGAGAGAGAGAGAGAGAGAGAGAGAGAGAGAGAGAGAGAGAGAGATGTGATTGTATACTGTATGGTGTGAGTAAAACGAATGCAAAGATGTGTGTTACAGAAAGAGGGAGAAAAATTATGATGTGTGTGTGCGACTGAGAGCAAGAAATATAAAGGCCTCAGAGATGGTATCAAAGTAAGTTTAGCGTGAAGGAAAAGAAGAGGGCTCGTGTTTTTAACAAAGGGAAACCATGTGACTGACATCACATCACAAAGGTGCTGCTCAACTCAAAAGTAACTCGCCCACGCAAACTGTCTGTCTCTCTCACACGTGACACACATGGACGTAACTAACCCCGCCAGCACAAACACACACACACACACACACACACACACACACACACACACACACACACACACACACACACACACACACACACACACACACACACACACACACACACACACACACACACACACACACACACACACACACACACACACACACACACCCCTGCCCTCGCTCGCCTCTCAATCCCCCTGTGGAGAGCGAGGTTACCGTGGGTGATCCATTTCGAGATGAATAAAACTACAAAGTGAACCTGTACATAGTATGATTGTATGTCTTTGGCATACGGCTGACCACGAAGGCAGCGCCGCTATACCGTACGTCACATTATCCATGTGCTCATCCAAGGACTTGTTGTACTGTAAACAGGGACAAAAACGAAGCGAGAGTTGGCGGTCAGAACTGGAAATCATTGGATCATGGTACTGTCTTTTGTTTCCCCAGTTTGGGATCTACCTGTATTGGCGGTTGAGGTTACTGGAAAATCGCCTACTTTTCTGTTGTTTATTTTCCCACGAAGGATTTTTAATGGAATGTATCATTTTATATTATGTAAAAAATAACAGTTTCTAACGATCATTACTTACTGGTTCGAACACATTGTTGTGTTGGTATGCTCTTTTGACGTGTATGTCTTCACTGGAAGCTATGTTTTTATGAACTGAGGGTAGATATTTAGCAATGTTACTAAAAGCACTTTAACTTTACTGGGAGAATGGTACTTTATCCAAGGAGAATAATTAAACTAACGTTGTTACTTGCATGTATGCACTGTATCAAATGGTGAAGCCCTCACAGTAAAATCCAGAGTGTTAACACTCAGCATTGAAATCTAATTCTGGGTTTTGCTGTGTTCTGGCTGTGTTTGGGAGGGTTTGTAATGTACGTTAGTCTGTACGTATGAGTGACCAATTGTTGAGAGTGTTTACACTGTAATGTATGTGTTTTATGTGTCTTTGTTTCTTATACATTCTCCCCTTCATTCTCCACTCATCTGTGCCTTCTCATTTGGTGAAACAACACTACCTTTTCAATATCTACAACCACACTGATAGCTTTTAACGCGCAATGTGATAAACGAAGGCTACTGTAAAATACAACCATCAAGGTTTTTCTTAATTGCTGTTTTTAGACTCATGCAGAGAATAAGGAAGGCTTTGTTAGTTGTGCCAATAGATAATGTCTATAATCGACTGCCTATTCTTTGTCATGATGACTGGAAGTGTTTTTACCTAATGACATAGTCATTATCCAAGTGACTGTTATAAAAACTAGTGCAGTGCCATTCTGCGCCTGGCTGTTCGAAGCATGTCCATTCGGAGAGCGTACACATTCGGAACGAGGCGCATTGGCTGATTGCATGGCCCCTGGAAGTGCTGCTTGCAGCGCTGTCGAGAACTGCGGTAGGCCTATATGGCTCCTTGCAGTGTTCTGGTGAACCGGTCATCCAATGGACTCCACACTGATTTCCCTTGGGTTAGGCTACTCAGCAATACACACGCCAAGTGTGAAGTTGACTGGATGACCGGTTCTCAAGATATGTAAAGGATAGACAGACAGACATATATATATATTCCTGGAATATATAGACAAATGATTGCTATCACACAATAACAAGACATGCTACTTTTTATGTAGTGTTGTAGAAGGTGGTTCTCGGTTGTCAAAATGTCAAAATGCTGACAGACTTTATTCTCTATTTTAGAAATATTAAATGGTGATCTTCAGGTAATGTCTTTATTTTTTTTATTTTTTTATTATAATATAAAATGGATGCAGCTTTGAAAGTGAATTATTTTGGTACTATTTGCATCACAGTGCTTTCATCTACTTAGCTTTAACGTGACTGGACATTTCAGAAAGTGTTTGCTTTTTTTTTACTTTCAAAAAGTAATTTACGAGAAGTTCATCATTTAATAATTTCAAAATAGATAGATTGTATAAAGCAGGGACTCACAGCAGGTGCTTCCCATAAAAAAAAGTAGGATGAACTTTGTCATATCAACAATTCCTAAACCATGTCGCCATTTTAAAATCAAAATCTTCATATGTAAAGCTCTTCAGCTCTGGTGTTTCAGCCAGAGATAATCCTGTTTCAGACCATTCATTTCTACTTGATCTTTGTGTTGAGGAGTTGTGGTTGTTTATACTGTATGTAATAGTCAAGAGTGAATCAGTCTTGATTCTGGAAGCATATTGATCTAACAGCTAATGTACATGTAAAGTGAACCTTTTAATAAAATGTATATGATTTAAATTTTGTATATGTGTCTGGATTGTATAAAAACTAAAAACTGAACTTGGCACATATGGTCAAACAATTGCACAAATCAGCAAATCAGCAAAAAATGTAGTTTACAACAACACAGTGTTTAAAACCACAGGGTAAGAAGAGGTGGACATAACAATAAAATCAATAAAACTAGGGGGAACCATAATGCAAGGAAAAAAGTTTTTAGCCTAGATTTAAAAATGTCCAAAGAGTCGGCTTCTCTAACAACTGCCGCACAACACCAGATAGCAGAAATGAGCACTCACTTCAAAGCTAAAACACTTATTATTGTAGGTTTTATGACAAAACCCAATTAACCACTTAAAAAACACTTATATTTCGTTGACCTTCTGTACTTGGGTCCCTCCTATTTTTCCCTCTACGCCAAATCTCTATGCCAAAAATAGCTGATCTACAATCTCACAATGTGTCGCACCATGACACGTTGTAGATTGTAGATCTGCTATTTTTGACGAATGTCAATGTTTGCCTGTTATTACAGTAAATGACCAGAATAGGGATGCTAGGGAAATAACAACCTTGCTCATGTTGGTATCATCTCTCAGGAAGTGAAGCAGGAAACAACAGATGAAAAAAGATTGTGCAGCGGTTTGATGAATGATTGTTACCATGGAGACGAATTCCACTTGTCGCACCAGGTACAAAATGAAAGCTACAAGAAAGGTTCTCACATTTACAATAAACAGAGCGCCTACTGTACATATACAGTAAACGCATGCAACTATGGATGGAATGGAAGGCAAAAAAAACCTTAAAAAGATACAAGCAATGAAAGTACCTCTTGCATGACAAATAATTAGATTAGATTTTTTTTTATTTTTTATTACAAAAAAACATTTCCAGGATGAGTATAAGCAAGGAAATAGAAATAAACAAATCATGAAAATGAAACAAATGACACGATAAACCCAGTCCCTCTTTCAACAACATCCCTGGTGTACAGTATACCGATTACCGAAAATACCCTTTTATTTCATACCCACCTGTGACCTGACTTATACTGTAGCTGAGGTTGAAACCGTTTTGGTTTCCTGTTTTCATACAGCTGAGAGTGTGTCAGTAATGTGATCTGTGAAGAATATTGATCAACCAAACTACCCAGAGGAACAAGAATGATTCTGTTTCTGAGCTGTTTTTTCATTGCCGGTAAGACAAATAATTTCTATTTCCATTTAAAAGCTAATTAAATCCAGATTTTCTTTTTTTCTTCCCCACTATTTACATAATCTGTCACACATCAAGCAGATTGTGTGAGGAGAAGACAATGTTATTATTGTAACCCACTGTTATTATTGTAACCCACTGTACATTGCTCAGTTTGGGGTAGAAGATTGAAAACACTTGTTGTCACTCTTTGTCATCTAATGACAACAACTAGATGACAAACAAATGTGCCTTAAAATACATGTATATGCGAAGGCCTTAAAGGGCTAAGACACTTTGGTAGAGGTTTGGGTTGTGTAGTTAATCTAGTCACCTTGCCAAGACGTAACTCCAAAGGTGGACAAGCAATCTAAAATAATTGCTCCATTGATTAGAAATTGATCATTCAAAGTATGCTCCCCATCCATTGACATCCATTGTACAGTGAAGAGGCTCTGGAGGCTCTCTTTTAGCCTTTTAACGAACGGAAAGCTGATTCTCATTTGTATTTTAAAAACAAATAGTATCGAGTTTCGTGATGTTCTATATTGTCAGAATCAGCTTTATTTGCCTTCGTTTATGGGCTAAATGGGGAGCATATTTTGAATGATACATTTCCAATCAATGGAGCAATTATTTTAGATTTAGTGCCCACCTTTGGAGTTACATCATGGTCTACCAAAGTGTCCTAGCCCTTTAAGTAGTAAGCTTTGAGTGTTTGCACCCTGGGTTTTTAGTAATATATAGATATACAGTAGTAGGCTTCTAATTTTCAGCAGGACTATAAATCTCTCACTGTTAGTCAAACATACACTTTCCTGTGATGTGAATTAGGTTAGTGAGTGTAGTAGTGAGGTCCAGTCTACAAATACCTTCCTGAGATATGACTAATGTGTTATTACAATGATATTATTATCATCATCATCATCATCATGAGTTTGAGTTTATAATAGTTGAGAGTAATATACTGTATTATATTATAATTTTAGACCCTAAATTAATCATCTCTGTAGGGCAGCCTATTGATCATTCCCATCAAAGTGAAAATCTGTACTGTACTGTAGTAGTAAGATTTAAAATGATGTGTGCCGTGCAATATGTCAGAATAATATCCTCATGCCAAACAGTACATTGGACAGTAAACCCCATGTGACCTGTAATGGATTCTAATGGAGTTGAGAAACAGATGGAATGCATATAGTGATTCCAGATCACTGTTTAATAGAACAAACTCAACTCACAAAATCAATGATTTTGTTCCCACAAGATGAGATAATGAATGAATGGATTGTTGGCCTCATCCAATATTAAAAACCCCAAGCTGTAAATTTGCAGAAATTAGGTGCCATGTGGGTACTCATCTTCTGTGGTGGAAGAAGTACTCTGTCTCTGATTTGATTCAAAAGTGGCCTACTGGTAGCGTGCACAAGAAATGTGTCGCTGATCGCTTCAGTGGTTGGAGATTAACCCTGGGCAAACAGACAAACAGACCCATTTGTAGACAACTTGCCTCTACAGAGTCACAAAGTTAAACAGACACCAATATACAGCCAGGGGGTACAATGTCACATTATTTACCGTCCCTACTGACAATAAATATGAGGGCCATAGTGTTATTTGGGGGTTTACCCCATTCAAGAGCAAAATGGCCACTACTGTATGTTAATCTGACAAGTCTCCTTTGTACAGCAACACAATGTGAATCATGGATTCTACTCTATTTCTTTCTCTCCAGAACTCATGGCAGAAAACTCTCCAATTGTGTATTATGGGCTGAAGGGTGGCTCAGTATGTCTGCCAGGTAGACTATCTTCAACTACAGTGGAATGGATGATCAATGACAATGACAAAAATGTGATTGTTGATAATAATGGCGCCATCAACCCCAGATACACAGATAATGTGGATTATAATATTGGCAACAAATCTCTGTGCATCAGGGAACTAAATGATAAAGACAGTAACGTCTATACTGTTACAGAAACCAGTGGTTTTAAAAGACCGACAGTTACCTACAAGCTGATAGTACAAGGTAGGTTTTATATTTTAGCTGTGTGGACTTCTCTGCTAATGCTAATCTGGTTGATGATGATAGCTATGTTACAGTGAGGTGGTCATCATTGGAAAAATAATCCTGATAGGTCCTTCTTCACCCCAAAGGGGTTTATTTTATTTTTTTAAGGGATTTTTGTCCAATAATGACATGGCATTGAGCAAATTACTTAAAATAAGTCCTGGGTTGTAGCTTTAAAGGGATATTTCACTTTCAAACATGTTTGGGGTAATTTTAACGTCTACTCGGGCATAAAAGAGCACCCCAGACCGTTTTTAAGTTGCTTGATTCAGTATTTAGACATTTGATATTCATTTTATCGGCCCCTTCCTATACAAACTACACAAACAAAATATTGTAACTTCAAAGTCCATTTTAACCATGTAAGATTCATTGACAACACCTGTCCTTGGTTCTGGTGACTGATATTGTCCTTCTAATGCGTGAGTAGACCATGTTTTTGCAATTACTTTTTTATAGTTATTTGGGTCTGGGCACTTTAGGCTCTGAGTAGCCTGACGGTGCGTCCCTGTCTTCGAGTCCCATTCCTGACGACCTTTGTGCTGCACGTCTCTCCCCATCTCTCTCTCCCCGTTTCCTGTCCATCTCTACTGTACGCTATCAAAGTCAGAGGCAGAAAAGGCAGAAAAGCCTCAACAGATATCAATATCAATATCAGACACCAGAACCAAGGACAGGTGTTTTCGATGAATCTATCATAGTTAAAATGGACTTATAAAATGAATATCAAATGTCTAAATACTTAATTAAGCAACTGGGGTGCTCTTTTATGCCCGAGTAGACGTTAAAATTACCCCAAACATGTTTGAAAGTGAAATATCCCTTTATGTTATCATACAGTACTATAGCACATACACACACACACACACACACACACACACACACACACACACACACACACACACACACACACACACACACACACACACACACACACACACACACACACACACACACACACAAAACAAACTGTGCACTAAAACAAACTGTGAAAACATCAGGCTATGAGCTGAGCTACTAAGGGGACAGAAAAGTACAATTTATGCATTGAAAGAAATTGGTGAACACAATGTATTATTTCTTCTTCTCTGGTTATTGTAGAGGCTGTATCTAAACCAGTTATCGAGATGATTGTTCTCAACTCCAACGCATCTACTGTACACTGCAAAGTGACGGTCAACTGTTCCGTTCATGACAACTGGCTGTGGTCTGCCTGCACTGAAGGTGGCTGTGATGGTGGGACATCTCAGAGGTCATTCAACAAGGTCAACATCACCATCTCTGTTGACAACGGGACTGTAGTGTGTCATGGCAACAATCACGTCAGCGCGAGTAATAACTCTCAAAGCATGACATGTAAGAGACATACAGTACATAACTTCTTTATCATCAGCTTCCTGTCTCTCTGCACTCTAAACAAAGTTAATTATTAAAGTAATTATTATTCAAAGGAGCACTAAGTGATTTTCCATTGCGTTTTCCCCAAGATTCTAAAACTACTGTTTTTGGACTCTATACTGACACCTATTGGAATGGTAGCAGCTCAGCTTTCTTCTCATATATTGTTGAGATATAGTATTCATATATTGTTGTCCAGTTTATTTTTGCACTAGCTAGATGTGTCTATCATTTGATAAAAATCAGATGAAGCCCTTGTCACTGCCATGCTGAAAACTTGGTTTGTGCGGAAACCCATGTTGAATTTGTGTTCAATTACTGACAATGTGTTTGTATGTTCCTTCAGGTTTCAATGAAAATAAGACTGAAAACCCAAAGACATTACCAGTCATAATGTACATCATTCCAGTAGTAGTAGTTCTGTTTATACTGGTATCGATCTGTGGGTTAATGGTTTACTGGGCTAAAAGGCGCCGCTTCCTCCAAGGAAATAAACAGCAGGTAAGTTTATTTGTGTAGTAGCCTACTACGTGTAAAATGTGTACACTGTATATGACAGCTAACCATCTTTTCGTTTGCACGCATGGAAAACATTATTTTTTTTTATTACGTGACACTGCATATTTAACGGGAACCACTATTTGTAACTATACCTTTCAGGACGGGAACCCCTTTTGGGGTTCTTGTTGCTATGTACAGTATATAGCAACATACATTTGTTGTAATCTTTGAATAAATATTTGAAGTTTTTCAGAAAACTTAGGTCAGGATTTAGAAGGCGTTTTTAGAATCAACCTCAGGTCTAAATGGGTTAAACAAATAACTTTGCAGTATCTATATCTATCTATTGGCTGAAATCATAATAATTCAAATAAGTTTAACTTTCACACTGACAAATGTTTTGTAAGAGCACGTGACCTCAGCTTTGGAACAAAATCATATTTTATTTTTTCTTCTTTTTTTTCCCCTCAAAAAAGTGCCCTAGTCCTGACAATGGGTTATCAGCTCCTCAAGAAGTTGAAGGGCCACCAGTGGAGGCTCGACACCATCTTCATGCCCACAGTGTATCTCCTTCCACAGAGGTCGACACTGTGTATGAAAATGTAAACACACACCAAGCCACTGTTACAGCCACGGCACCACAAAAGGCAGCGAGGTCTGACCCGTCCCCAAGTGTAGACACGGTGTACTACTCTTTACAGTTACCGGTCAGCAACGTCCTGCCGGACGGTCGCAGCAAAACAAAGGACAGGCAACATGCAACAGCCCGCACTTCTGAAGGAGAGGATGCACAGCGGCACAACACAGCAGCACATGTTGAGTCTGTCTATTCTACCATTCAGCCGGTACGGACTCACCCAGAGGAAGCAGACAGCACTACCGGGGCTGATGTCTGACTAGTGTCAATATCATGAAATCTTAGTTGATGATTCATTGTCATACAAGTAATTGCATTTAAAGCTTATGTAAACAATGTGTCACCTTGTGAGCTTGTAGATTGGCTGTTTTCTTAGTTTTTTCTAAGATTTGCACATTCTAAATATCAAAAATAGGGACACCACATGGTTAAAAGAGCGTGGACAACGACGTGGTAATAATGTACTGTATGCAATCATTATGTAAATATGACATTTCTGTTCATTTCATCAAGCTGTTGTCATACAGATGAACGTAAACAATTTATTGTACGAAATAATTGTGATTAGCTCAAATAAGTGTGATCAGGCAGGTGTTACAATTGTGACAGGCCTAGAAAGCGCCTCATCGGGGAAAAAAACGGTACAATCAGTGGTTGGAGATGTGTCAGTCGACTGTGACGTAATGGCCACCAGTGGTGGAAAAAGTACTACATTTTTTTTACTTAAGTAAAAGTATCAATACTGCAATGTATAAACACATGTAAAAGTCTGGTAATCAAAATTTACTTGAGTAAAAGTACAAAAGTATTGGCATCAAAATATACTTAAAGTACCAAAAGTAAAAGTACTCATTATGCAGAATGTCCCATTTCAAGTTTTCAAATGTATAAAATGTATAAAAATCGTTTGAAAATAGGAGATCTACAAGTTCACAATGTGTCGCATCGCGACGCATTGTGAACTTGTAGATTGACTATTTTCAAATGGCCGAAATGTAAATAGGCATTAAGTGGTTAATGTATGTTTTGTTCAAAATCTACAAAGTAACTAGTAACTAAAGTTTTCAAATTGTTTAAGTAAAAGTATAATATTTGCCTCTGAGATATAGTGGAGTAGAAGTAAAAGTACTGAAAATTGGAAATAAATCGTACTTAAGTACATAGTACTTGAGTAAATGTACTTAGTTACTTTACACCACTGATGGCTATCACCAAGATGAACAGAGAAGCAACTCACTCTAAGGTGTGAAATGAGACCACACTGTAGGCCTACAGCATACTCAAACTTCTTAATGTCAAGGACCCCCATAACTGTGAGAGTTGGAACAAATGGAAGCAAATGGACCTTATACACCTGTAAGGGTCCATTTGGAACCCCCTCAAGGAACCCTGATGGTCCCTGGAGCCCTCTTTGAGAACCACTGCTGTATGGGTCAGTGCAGAACCCAAAAGCTCTAGCAGAACAAGAGCACCATCAGCAGGGCAACGAGGGGATTGCAGCTGAAAAGGTGTGTAAATAAGGCAGGCAAAAGACAGCATCACCAGATGGACTCTTCAGGGGACAAGGGTTTAAATGAGTAAATGTGATATATCTGAAGTACTTTAATAATAACCCTGGGTTTATAGGAGAATTCAGAGATGCATGCGGCCATAGCTGAGTGGTTAGTGAGCCCGCCTAGGGAGCCAGAGGCCCTGGTTGCCCCAGGCACGATTCCAGGCCACGCCAGCATATGTGTCGATGAAAAGAAATTTGTCCCTGAGCAAGACTCTTAAAGGTTTCATGACGTTCAGTTTTACCACACATTAAAAGTCTTTGTCATGGTCCTTCAAACGTGTATAGAAAGTTTTAACAAAAAAATCCACTCCATTGATCCATGGCAGGTGTTTTTCTCTCACATTTCTAAAGCCTTTTCAACTGCAATGAAAAAAGAAATCTTTGCCTGCGGGTGTCGCTGGTGAGGGATTTTGCCTGTCAATCATCGCCTCTGCTCCGCCCCCCCACCAAAGGAAAGGATAGGGGAGGGGAGGGGCAAGGAGGAGAGTGGGCGGGATTTATCGGCTGTGACCTCACTGCCGAAGGGCCAAGCTCAGATTACTTTTCAGCCTAATTATTCAGAAAACCCCAGACCACAGAAAATCCACTGAATGTTCAAAGTTCAGATTTTTTAGGTGTAATTGAGGTCATAAAACCCCCCAAAAAACATACAAAATAAAAAAAGTGAAATGAATGTCATAGAACCTTTAACCCCTAATTGCTCACAGGCCCTCATTGGAAACAAACCCGCAAGGACTTTCATGAACGTCCTGTTAAAAGGAATTATCCTTATGTGTGTATCATAGGCTTATATGAGACAATTTGCAATGTTGTAGTGAACATTTATTTTGGAATAGTTTTTAAAGCATATGTTTCACCTCATATTCTTCCATTTATTACACCTCTTTTCGTTTTTCAGTGAATTTGTAGTGTGGTATTGTAGAGAATTTGCTACATAGGATGTCTGTCTTCCTCTCATTCAGTGTTGTGACTATTCTATGTATTACATATGGTTGTCGTAAAAATAATGCATACATCCTCAGTGATGTACATATGACATTATTGTAGTGTACATGTTTGTCTATATTATGTGTCTTCTAAATTACATATCTTATGAGGGTTATGGGTTACTTCAAGATCTTCAAGAAAATTTGATTAAGGAAACAACCTGCTCATTCAACTGATTGGGAAATTCTCTGAACATGACACGCAAAAATTGCTGTGGCGTAGGAGGCAAGCTGACTAGAAATGGGGTTGTCACTCATTGAGTTTGTCTGTTTGTGAATCCCTACCACATGCCATTGATGCCCTAAACTCACCTACCAAAGCTGCTACACCACCCTGCTACTAGAAACTACCTTGAAACCCCCAGTAAACAATCATCACCTGGCAACATGGCTCCCCTACTATTCCGCCCACTGATTGTAAAATGCTGCTGTAGGTTTGCCTTCAATTCCAGTTTATTGACATCTCATGACATCTCATGTAGCAACAAAATTATAAGTGTCATCAATGCAGTACAGTACAAAACGTGCAATTCATAAAAACATTCACTAATAACCCACCCCTCCACACACACACACACACACACACACACACACACACACACACACACACACACACACACACACACACACACACACACACACACACACACACACACACACACACACACACACACACACACACACACACACACACACACACACACACTCCCACACTGCCGCAGCAGTTATACAGTGTTCAGTTAACAATCCATTGATATAGCAAAGTGTATGACAGTTCCTAGCTTCCTACCATTTAGGACAAGGTTGTTAATAGACTACACAGTGTTGTTGAATCTCCTCTCTATAGGCGGTGCCGTTGTCAGATACCACTGTGGTGTCGTCCACAAATGTAATGATGGGTGTTGGGATTCGTGGACAGGCGCACAGTGATGGGTGAATAGGTAGTATTGGACCGGCTCAACACACATCCTTGGGGGCATCTGTGCTTAGGGTCAGGGTACAGGAAGTTAAGTTCCCCAGCCTGACAGTTTGGGGCCTATTAGTCAGCAGGTCCAGGGTCCAGTAGCAGAGTTGAACTGATACCAAGATGGTATAGTTTTGTGACCAGCTTGGTGGGGGTAAGATAGTGTTGAATGCAGAACTGTAATCAATGAATACCATTCTGGCATATTATTGTCCTTCTGGATCAGGTGAGTGAGGGTGAGATGAAGTGCAGTGGAGATGGAATCCTTGGTCGGAACGATAGGTGGATTATTAATGAATTATTGATGCACACCCCCATTATTCGGTGTGCATCGAATAATGGGGGGATGGTGGCTTTGATGTGGGTTCAGCACAAGTTTCTCGAAGCTCTTCGTTATGATAAGAGTGAGAGCAATGGGACGGTAATCATTCAGAGAGCTTACTAATGATTATTTGGGCCCGTGGATAATGGTGGTAGTTTTACGCACATCAGCACTGTTGCTAAGGCCAGTGACAGTATGCTACTAGTAAACAACCCAGCCAATTGGTCGCCACATGCCATGCCGTCGGGGCTGGCTGCTTTGTGTATTACTCTATTTAGAGGACCTAACCTCAGAGGTGGACAGGGTGTGAGTCTGTCGAAACAGGCATATACTTTTACTACGTTCCAAAAGTGATCATAGCAAATACTACAATGCAATAACTTGTCAGATAGCATGTTAATTATTTTGGATTTCTCTTTTGTCTTATACACAACAGTGTTAACAACACAGGACATCATGGCTAGGCAGAGAAGAGGCGAGCAAACCACAACAGGATGCACACCCTTATAACATAACTTTTACCAGAACTGCACAGCACTACAATGTAATGCTCCGATTGATGCGCATAGACATGTCAGTTTACACACCAACACTATGAACTGCCACAACATACCAGTGCTCATTCTCAAACACATTAACCCTGCTCTACTCACCCCTGCCACAACATTACAACTGCTCACCTACACAAGGCAGCCTGGAGTTAGGGTCCTAGCATCAAGTACCATAGACTGCATACAGTATACATTCCATTGACTTGCCCCTTGCCACTGTTGTAGTGCTACTTTAGAAGTGGGGGAGCGGCCCATAACACACGTGCGTGCGCACATGCACGCGTATTCACACGTGCGTGGACACACACACACACACACACACTATAAAAACATGCAGACGTAATATGAAAACACTAGTGACAGCGCACCTTGACCACTACACTACATTACATTGCATATGTTATGAATAGCATTAAAATGTGAATTACATCAATACATTTGAATGACAAAAATATACATGTGAGCCTATATGCATGGCAACAAGTGCATGGCAAAGGGTGTATTTCTTCCAAGCAAAAGTCTACATTTGTGTTGGAAGTGAATAGTTTCAAGTAGTTAGAACTACAATTTATATAATTTATCTGACGCGGGGAGATTACACAGGGAGATTATCTCGGCAGCATTGTACTTGTTATCGTGTGACCCCGTACCAACCACGATGCACTGGTCAATTTGTATGTCCCATCCATAGCTTATATGCGTTCATTGAAGGAAGTTTACATGTTTTTGCTGCTGCTGAATGTTATGATTGTCAACACAGAGAAGGTTGTCCGAGTGAATATCATGGAAAAGTGGAGATATTTGACTAAATACACGTATTCTGCCGGAACTTTTAGTTAAAACAGCTGACCCAAAGTCGTGCAATTAATTATGGAAGAGTAGCCTATCCTACACAAGGAGCACTGTAAACCCTCTAGGAAAATGCATTGTGTTTTCTCTGGCTGTGTATGTATTTAATAAATGCAATGTATGGAATTTAAGCTGCAACTCTACTGACAAACGGTAAGACAGAATGTAGCCTGTTTATTAAGCTGGTTTTAAGGCCACTAAAACTGCAGAATGAATTAACTGCTGAATGGGGTTTGACCAGAGCGAATTTCATTTACTTTCATAGGCGCTGACGCTGACAAGATCGTCAGTCAGATGAGGGGATTAAAGCATTACCCTTACCTTGGGCCGTTCATTTTGCTCTCAACAAGACTTTTTTCACCATAACTAAGGACACAGTTTTGTTGTGCTCACAGCCCAAGCCCCCAGAGCCACAGTAGAACAGTGAAGCGGCCCAAATCTGAGAATGCAATACTTCCGCATTTAAAAAGCCACTGCGCATGCTTCTACCATTTGAAACCCTAGTGCAACCATAGTCCATATTCACACGGCGGCCATTTTGGAATTTAACATAGCGTTGCTGTGGCAACTGGGGTGGCAACTGGGGTGGCATTTCATTGACTTAATGGCAATATGGCCGCCGTGTGAATATGGTCTATAGCCTGGGCAGCATTCCTTTTCGGGTATATGATCCGGTCGGGAGCGGAAGTAGCCCCGACCGGATCGCGACAAACCGGAAAGACGTCTCACCCCAAAATAGGTCCGTCCTATAAAATCCTTGATGCGGCGTAGTTTAGCTTATTTTTTAAATATAAATGTGAGTGTACTTTCCGGAGACTATAGTGTCTGTATTATCCGTATTATCCCACGGGGAAATTCTATTCCATTTAAATAGGGATTGGGGAACCAAAACAAAGCGGCACCGCAAAACCGGATCGCGACAATCCGGAAAGAGGATTTTTTTTTTTTTTTTTTTCAGTAGGCGTTGCCTAGACCGGATCATATGGGTCTGGTCGCAGCACAATTTACGGTACACTAATTTGACATAATAAGCCGTTATTACAAATAATGTGTTTCTTATTAGCAATAATGTTTTTTTATTAGAAAGAAACAAACGTTGTTATACCCTTATTGTCCACTATTATCCCTTAATTATGTTCTAATTAGAAATTGAATGAAACGTAACAAAAGGTGTTATTAGAAATGGTGTTCTCTGCTATTAGACAGAAACAAACACAGTTATACTTTAATTATGGAACATAATTCCTAGAGGCTAACAAAGCCTAATAAGACCTAACAAAGCCTAATAAGAACCCTGCAACTACTAACTACACGATGTGATGTAAGGGTTTCGTTAGAACAAATGTGTTCTTTATTAGGCCTTTATTTAATGTTATTTCCACTTACTTCAAGTTACTTTACATATAATTACAACAGAACTGTACCGTAAATTGTACATCAGCCATTCCGGGCTAACTTCATGACACATTATATTCTTTCTACCTTTTTTGCTTAATGAAAATTATTATGTTTGTAACCCCTGGGTAATTTCCCCAGCGTTAATATGTGCCTATTTCAAAACCTTAGTAGTAGGCAGGCAATTTAATAAGTCAACAGGTCTTTAGAAGTTAGTACCACTTTAAGAGATCAGTCTAACTTGTAGCTCCGACGGAACCTCTCCTATGAACCTCTCCCTCCGCTGTATAGCTCCGAGATGAGGTTCCTCGTTTCTCGGTGCCGTTTTAGCAGAACATTGTCACACACTTTACATGTTTCTTACCCCTTTCTGCACATCGCATCCAAAAAGTAAAGGTTTTCTGCCATGCTCTCAGATGTTTTAAGTTCTAGCGCACAATAAAATCTATCCAACGAGTTGAAAAAAGTATTTAATTTGCCTCTGTCCTTATCCGGTTACATGTTTTTAAGACATTGCGCAAGACTCGAGTTGCGCCCGTAGAGATTACTGATTCCCCTACTGGTCAAATGTTGAATTGCATCTTCTAATGCAAAATATAATGGAACCCGGCTGAGGACAGAGGCGAATTAAATACTTTTTTCAACTCGTTGGATAGATTTTATTGTGCGCTAGAACTTAAAATATCTGAGAGCATGGCAGATAACCTTTACTTTTTGGATACGATGTGCAGAAAAGGGTAAGAAACATGTAAAGTGGAAAATGTGCGACAATGTCCTGCTAAAACGGCACCGATAAATCTCGGAGCTATACAGCGGAGGGAGAGGTTCCGTAGGGGCTATCTAACTTGTTGACTGATTGGTCTTTATGACGGTCCATCACTTTTCCAAGCATATGATTGGTTGGGGCGCGGGACGTCCTGGGATGTGTGCGTGCTTAGCCAATTTTAGAGGGAGAGGTCTTGGTGTGTCTGAAGGACTCACATAGTGTATTTAAACGGGAGCATTACGTGACAATCGTACCACTTAGTGCATAAGTGATGAATGAGTTTACTCATCTGTATTGATAGTGTTTAATATTTATCCTGTTTGGAGTCAAGACGAGTCCTGGTTTTAACGTTACTGTAGTAAGCAGGCGTCTCAAGTTACACTGTTGTTAGCCTCTCATGCTAGCTGAGCTAACGTCCAGTGTGAGAAGCAACACCGGGATCGTTTTGGAATATAAAGACTTTCGGACACTTGTTTTATATATTTTATTCAACGTTTGTCAGAGAAATGTATTATTGTTAATTTAGTCCGGGAGTCAAAGGGTGATTTTTGGCTGAACATGGTTTCGTCGGTTAAAGTTTTTTTCTCAACTGATTCTTGCTGCTGGGGGTCCCCTCTTAAGGATTCAAGAGGGTGCCCAGTGAAAAACCTTGGGCATTTTTTATTATTAACCCCTTAATGCCCAAAACAGTAAAAATTCACCCAAAATATACTTCTATGGTATTTCATGCAAAATACTTGATCTAAATGCTTAAATTTGGTTTCTACAGTGTGTATCCATGTAAGTGGATGTGTACAGTGCATTAGATTTAATATTTATGCATTTTTTAATATTAACCCCTTCCTTCCTAGATCTGCTTTCTACAATAGTGGAACTTGTTTCCTTTTGGATGAATGCACATTAACCATTTCAGGCCTTCCATCTTGAGCATCCTGCACAAAAATATCTACAGAACATATTCCCCTGGGGGGGGAAAAGAAAAGAAAAAAACATTAAAACAAATATATATATTAATTATATATATATATATATATATATATATATATATATATATATATATATATATATATTATATATATATATGCCGTTATATATATGCTATATATGTTATATATGCCGTTTTTATTAATATATTATGAATTAATAACACATTAATAACATATTAATAGCACATTAATAGCACAAGATAAACACAATTCCTACATGTGTAACTTGTTCCTGCTTTTACCTAAAACTTTGGGTACCCGTGAGGCAGGCCCGTCCGTCCGTTCGGGCGGGCCTTGAGTTTATTGGTTCCGACCGGAGACGCCCCGTCCCGGGGCCAGAGCCCGAGGGGGGAGAGACCAGAGACGATGAACACCGTACGCCCGCCGGGCCCAGGATAACACGTCAAGTTTACAAGGCCCACAGGCCCGCCGCCCCCCACAGAGAGAGAGCGACGGGGCAGGACCAGAGTGACGATTGCGGGATTTTGCGATGGCCGCGAACGGCCACCACAACCATGCCTGGGCTTCGGCTAGGCGCACGGACGCCCGTGCGAGTTTGACAAGGCCTTTGGGCCGGAAGCCGGAGGGGAAGGCGGCTCACGACACGGGCGATACTTAGCCCCCCGCGAGGAGGAGCCAGGCGCACCGCGCCACCGCCGACACCGACACCCGCCCGGCCCCGGACCGCGGCGAGGGTTTTCGTGCCTCCAGACCCCCGCGCGAGGGTGCCAGACAGAACGGTAATGATCATTCCGCAGGTTCACCTACGGAAACCTTGTTACGACTTTTACTTCCTATAGATAGTCAAGTTCGGGCGTCTTCCGAGCGCTCCGCCGGGGCCGTGACCGACTCCGGCGGGGCCCGTCCGAGGACCTCACTAAGCCATCCGATCGGTAGTAGCGACGGGCGGTGTGTACAAAGGGCAGGGACTTAATCAACGCGAGCTGGTGACTCGCGCTTACTGGGAATTCCTCGTTCATGGGGAATAATTTAACGTGGCCCGTTACGCAGCTGTTTGGTCGGTCGCCGGAGTACGCGACGCAAGCAGGGTTTCAGAAACGGAGTCTCCGGAGCGCGACTTTGCGACCAGGGAGAGAATTTCAAAGGAGGGGGCCAGGGCAGAGCTTCGTGGGCTCCACGAGGACCTCCAGGGCGCCCGTCCGCCCGGCCGTGCCCGACCGATTTCATGGTTCTCTCCCCCCTCGCGGGGAGGGGGGAGAGGGACCCACGGCCACCACCACCGGGCGCCCCGCTCGGGCCACCCGGGCCGCCCCGAGACGGAGCCTCGCCCCTCGACGGCCAAGCTCCATAGGTACGTTCTGGAACAAGTCGGCGCCTCGCCCGGGAGACTTTTTCACAGGAGGGAGGCAGGGACGAGCCATACACCTCCTGGGCCACGGGGAGGGGACAGGGAGGTACGACGCGGAGATCCAGGAGGAGGGGGCCCGCGCCGCCACCCGAGACGGAGCCTCGCGCTGGGTATCGCGACGGCCAAGCTCCATAGGTACGGTCTGGAGCGAGTCGGCGTCTTGCCCGGGAGACTTTTTCAAAGGAGGGAGGCAGGCACGAGCCAGACGCCTCCTGGGCTACGGGCAGGTGACAGGGAGGTACGACGCGGAGATCCAGGACAAGGTACCCCTCGCGGCGCCGACACTGCCCCAGGACCATGCCCCGGTTCCGGGCATGGTCCATAGCTACCCGCTGGCACCAGTGGCCACTTTCCCCCCACGCGAAATTTCACGCAGGGGAGAGGCCGTGAGCCCAGAGCTTCCTGGGAGCTCTGGACTCTGAAGAAATCCTGGCTTTTTTCCAAATCCTCCAGGATTTGGGGCCTCTCGCGGCGCCGACACTGCCCCAGGACCATGCCCCGGTTCCGGGCATGGTCCATAGCTACCCGCTGGCACCAGTGGCCACTTTCCCCCCACGCGAAATTTCACGCAGGGGAGAGGCCAGAGCCCCAGACCTCACGGGGCCTGCAAACACAGTGCGATTTTCACACTTTTTCCCGGGTTTTTCGGCCGCAGTTTGCCCGGGCAGCCACCCAGGGACCCGGGGGGGGGGGACCCGGGGGGGGGGGGGGGGCACCGACGCGTGTGCACCCCCGGCCCGGATCCAACGAGCCCTTCGCTGGCGCCGGGTGACCCAGGGTCTGGGAGGTACCGCCCGTGTTGTGTGCTATTTCACAATATCACAGTTTAAAGATGAAGTTGTTCTGGGAATGAAGGGGTTAATATTTAAAAGTTTACTAATATTAAATCTAATGCACTGTACGCATCCACTTACATGGATACACACTGTAGAAAGCAAATTTTAAGCAATTAGATCAAGTATTTTGCATGAAATACCATAAAGTCTATTTTGGGTGAATTTTTTGTGTTTTGGGCATTAATGGGTTAATAATAAAAAATGCCCAAGGGATTTCACCGGGCACCCTCTTGAATCCTTAAGAGGGGACCCCCAGCAGCAAGAATCAGTTGAGAAAAAAACTTTAACCGACGAAACCACGTTAAGCCCCATGACTCCCGGACTAATTGTCAAGGTTTGTTTGACCTTAAATCTTTTCCCCCTAAAGTGCTTAAAATAAATGTGTCCATAATACTGGATTTCATTGTCAAAATGGCTTATTTTGCAGTGAGTGAAAATAAAATAATAAGCTGCAACAATTGTTTCAATGTATTAAGCTTTCCGAGTTGATGTTATGATCTATACAGCAACCAGCCAAGGGTGTGTTTAGGCTATTTTATCTTCACCTAGCCAAATGTATTGAGAAAGTAGCCTAAGTTAATGTGCCTCATGTTTTATAATATGTAATAGTGAGCAGTATAGCATTCATGTGCAATGGGCTTCCATAACATTTCTGAAGCAGGTAAGTTATTTGGAAGTAGGCCTACAGTTTGTCAGAAATTAGACTAATAATCAGCGAATATTGATATATAACGAGCATGCATTCTCCTTTCATGACGTTAGCATGGACTGGCTGGTGTACAATTTACGGTACAGTTCTGTAGTAATGAGAAGTAATTTGTTCCTAATAACAATATAATAATTTGTATTAAGCAAAAAGGTAGGCAGAAGTATAATGTGTCATGAAGTTAGCCCGGAATGGCTGATGTACAATTTACGGTACAGTTCTGTAGTAATGAGAAGTAATTTGTTCCTAATAACAACATAAAAATTTTTATTAAGCAAAAAGGTAGGCAGAAGTATAATGTGTCAAGACGTTAGCACGGAATAGCTGGTGTACAACTTACGGTACAGTTCTGTAGTAATGAGAGGTAATTTGTTCCTAATAACAACATAATAAGTTGTATTAAGCAAAAAAGGTAGGAAGAATATAATGTGTCATGAAGTTAGCCAATCTGGGACCACGTCACATCTGTTTTGATGTATTTCTCTCTTTGACACTGTGTGTGGAGTGCGAGCTGTCATGACAGCTGATCAAGCTGTCATGTGCTGCTCTCTAGTGGCGGATTTGTGCGCTGTCTTTAAAAAAAGCTCTCTGATAATATATTTTCATGAAAATTTACAAAATATAAAAATAAAAAACACGAAAATTGCTGGCACTGGGGAGTACTTTATGAAAATACTCTGGCAGTCAAAGAGTAGGGATAATAGTGGAAAATAAGGGTATAACAACGTTTGTTTATTTCTAATAAAAAAACATTATTGCTAATGTGGAGTTTCACTAGGAAACCGCCCGACAGGTAGGCACCTCACCAGGGAGAAACAGTGGGAGAGAGACAGAGAGAGACCTGACAGACAGCACCACAGCCTAGGCCACGTCATTGAGGGGTACCTACCTCTCCTCATCATGAATCAGCCCCAACTCAGCGCACCTGTGATGACTGGCTAGGTGTGGCACCCCAAGCTACAAACACAAACGCTCTCTCTCACTCTCCACTGGCTCTCCTGGTGAATGGACAGGTGCTCGGGCTGTAAGTGAGAAACTCCACTATATTTCCCTTTACAATGTGACATTGACAGTGAAATTGAAGACTAAAAGAATGTCTCTTTTACTTTATAGGCAACCTGCGGAACGTACTGAACAATGCATGGATTATGAATGTATATGGAAACCCCGACCCCGGGAAGAACCTGTGATACATGTTTTGAGTTGAATTATGATTTGAAGTTTGAAAAAGAAAACACATAAACAAAGCTCTCGGAGCCAAACCTTGAATAAACGCCCTTTATTGGGTTTGTACCCTGCCTCATTGTGTCTTGGCCTTGATCAGTGTCCCACACTAATAAGAAACACATTATTTGTAATAACGGCTTATTATGTCAAATTAGTGTACTGTAAATTGTGCTGCGACCGACATATAAAGGTAGACGCCTCCTCCAGCCCTGACGCGTCTGTTTCTCAGGCGCCATTTTGGAGAAGGCAAGCTTCCTGACTAACTGGCCAATCACAGCATGTCTTTTCCAGGACTTGGCAGAATCTAGTTGTATAAAAATATAACGGGATATTTTTATACAACTAGCTTCTGACAAGTCCCAGAAAAGACGCGCTGTGATTGGCCAGTACTCAGGAAGCTTGCCTTCTCCAAAATGGTGGCCGCGATACAGGTTGCTCCAATAAACTGCAGAGGCCAATGTCAAAAGGTATCAAGGTTTCTATATCTATGAGCGCGACTGCTCGGTGCTCAACTAAGTAGAGCATTCTTCCGGGTGCTTCTAACACCAGTGAGCAACTTTCATTGAAATAAATAGCTGGGGGTGGGACTGTCCGCCCACTAGATATATTATAACTCTATGATTATAACTCTATGGCACAGCCTGACTCAAGTTTTAGGATCCCATCTCCAGGATACCGTATTTAGGACAGATCCTAGCCCGAAGGGACAGTCAGCCGTGGATTTTATTGGTTGCTGTTGGTTGTCAGGGCGATATCACAACCAATCGGTGGACGGGCTCTGTCTGGCCTCGTCCGCTGAAGGTTGTGCTGACAGCTTTGTGTCAATGTAACATGAAAACAAACTAAAAAAAATTGACCAAAACGCAAATCCTATTTTTAGAAGTGAGGAGACACGGCTCCCACTCCACTACACCCCTGCCCCTTGCCTTTCCAAAGCTGCTGCACCTACAGTACCTGTTCCATGGCCCCACCCAGAATACAGCAGAGACCTACTATAATAATCACCTGCCAAGTCAGCTACAGTACATACACAGCTACATCACCCTGCTGCTTGTCACTATCTGAAAGCCACAGTCGACCACCATCACCTAACAGCATGGCTCCCCTACACTTCCATCTACCCATATTACAATGTGGCCTTAAATTTGCCTATTCTTTTTCTACATCACACAGCTATAGTATAGCCCATATTACAATTCATACGGTTCATTGTTATTTTTACTTTCTCTTTTGTCTTATCAACAACAACCAGGACAAGATGGCCGAACAACCAAGTTACTCTCATACTTCACAAAGAGCATGTGGTTAGTGAACACACTTACTGCACAACCTAACGGATGTTTTTCAATTCACAGCTTTTTCTCATATGTTTTGCCATTGTCACACCACCCTACATTTATTTCCTGCAGATGTTCTCTTAGAGAGGACATGAAATGGTCGTCGGATGGTGGCAGAGTTTTGACAGCAATCTGTGTTGAATCTGTCTAAACAGGCATACACTTAATCATTTTACTACATTCCAAAAGTGATCATAACAAATATTACTATGCAATAATTTGTCAGATACAAAGCTTATTAATGTATTTTGGATTTCTCTTTCGTCTTATACACAACAGTGTTAACAACACAGGACATCATGGCCAGATAAGAGAAGAGATGAGCAAACCACAACAGGATGCGCATCCAACCACACGTGTCCTTGCTAATGTCATCTACTTTTGCCTACTCACAAGGCCTAAACAACTGCACAACTTGTATACCTGTATGCCTTTGCTATTTGTATGCCTTTGTTTTTAAACCCTGTAGCACTTTGAGATTTGTAAAAAAGTAAAGTGCGTTACAAATGTATTATTATTATTATTATTATTACATACATTTTACCAACACAGCACTGCAAAAGACGATTGATGTACATAGACACGTCAGTTTAGACATTAACACTATGAACTGCCACAACCAGCTCTCACTGCTTATCATCAAACATATTTACCATGCTTTGCTCATTACTGCCATAACATCACAACTGCTCACCTACAGTACAGTATACAACACAGCCTGGAGTTAGTACCATAGACTGCATATCAGAATCAGAATCAATCTTTATTGTCACATTACATTACAAGTAAGGTGGGTGAAATTCTTAATTGTGCAGGTTCATCATTGCAGTTTAAAACAGCAAATACTGAAGCGTACACAGCTGCAGCCCAGCATCGGCACCGCCTTAAGTTTCCCTCCTTGCTCGAAGTGAGAGTTCCACATGCATACCTTCATAAGCACGCGCACACGCACACACACGCGCACACACACACACTGACACACACACACACACACACACACACACACACACACACACACACACACACACACACACACACACACACACACACACACACACACACACACACACACACACACACACACACACACACACACACACACACACACACGCACACACACACACACACACACACACGCACGCACGTACTATGTGTGACTGTGGTTTGACACACGCTGCTTCCTTTGTGGACAGTGAGGACTCTAATACCAGCCTTCAGTGTTTAATGTAGGTTATGTTAGAGTCTGTTTTCACTCATAATGCTCTTAAATGTATTTTAAAACAAGTTATCCATAATAGAATAAGAATTCTCTATAATGAACACAGACCTTTCATGCTTAGTATTCACTACAGTTTGTGTATCTCATAACCAAATCTAAAGACTAGAACATAATCTTGTAGTACTTCACACTGATACTAAAACAGAGGTAACAGGTCTTTTGAATAAGGAACGCCTGTTTGAATGGGTTTTCTGGGTGACAACACATCACACTGGACTCCAAATATTTATTGAACCATGTAGGCCAAGCATTTATCAACCATGAGGTCTTACTCTTTGACAGCAACTTGCCCTTGGAATGTTCCTCATTTTCTCACTAGAGACACTGATTTCACTCACCATTTCCCCGAAACTTAGTTGAAAAAGTCCTTTTGCACACCTACTGAAGGCCTACTTACGAGGACAGGTGCGTAGGAGAGAACAGCCAATGTGGAGAAAAAAGGACATGTCCCGGTCAAGTATCTGATGAAGGTCACTTGGACCGAACTGTTGATCCTCAATAAATATTTTCTTCGTAAGTGAAGACGGTTTACAGGACCTTTCCTTTTTTATCCACATATTCTAAGCAAAACATTATAAAATCAATTTTATTCTATGTTAACCTGCCTGCAGCAATGTGTGACAGGAATAGTAATGTAATTTATCCTGTCTGTCTGTGTACGCTATCTGTGTGTCTGTTTACAAAATAACTCAAGAACAAATGTGCGGATTTTCATGAAACGAGGAGAAAAGAAAGATGAAGTTTTGTCCATTGGATTCCTCGTAAATCAAGTGATGTATTTATTGTATGAGACATCACATAGTGTAGTCTCTCTCTCTCTCTCTCTCTCTCTCTCTCTCTCTCTCGCTCTTTCACACAGCAGTAGTTATAGCTCACTGCAAAGGAAGTAGAAAAGGTTTTTCATCTGAGGAAAGGATGGGGCACACACTGCCCTATGTGCTCCTCTGTGAGTATATCACTATTATTACTACTAGTAGGTCTATTAATCTAGTATTTGAACCATTTCAATGAATACATGGCTGTACTTAAACAAAATGTAGTTAAAGTTAAGCTGCTGACACAGTAAAATTGTGTCAATATAATCAATGTTGTACTTTTTTTTAAACTAGGATCTCCACCAATATTTTCACCTTGCTATAGATTTATAAGTTCAACAATATTATGTGAATTTAACAGTCATGATGCAACTATATACAGTACAAAGACACTCTATAGCGTCCACTCCTATAGTATAACACAATTTATTTAATTATTTTTACACATTACCAAAGCTGCAAAACAATTGATGGATATTTTTAAAAAAAAGCAAACTGACCCTAAACCAGTTTTTTTTTTAAAGCAGGTACTTTTGAAAACTTAAGGAGCACGTCACCCATTTTCAAACTTATCTTCATATTAATAGTCCTCACTGATGCTCATTATAAGATGGAACCATTACATCATTTATTATGGCGTTGATATTAATACATTGTTAGCAGAATGGACAAATTATTGTTGTTTGTCATTTGTTATTGAACTTGAGTCAACTGTTGTCCATGTTGGTATCGTATTAATTAGGAATAAAATACTGATATTAATGCTTAGCTTCATATTATCTCATCAAATATCTTTCAGTGCTGAGTAGCTTCCTCTCCTATGGACACAGTCAAGGTGAAGTTTGATTTACTATCTATTATGTTTATTCACTCAAAATCATATTTGTTGTGTGCATGCCTGCACGCGTGCTTGCGTGCACTTGCACAACCGAAAGGTTTAAGCAGCTTCCTAAATTCATAGCTGAAATGTGTTCAAAGATAATATTTTACCTATTGTACAATTTCATCTTTTAGATTTAGTTTGAACGTAGATATTTTATGGTTTCACTCAAATGTATTAAGTGATGAATATGGGTCTATTCATTGTCATTAACAGAATGTAACTATTGTTCTTTAGTGGATAAGTGGTTAGCACTGCTATAGCAAGAGCAGGGGCGTAGCCACGGGTGGGCATAGGTAGGCCTGGGCCCACCCACCTGGCTGTTGTGCCCACCCAAAAAAAAAAAAAAAAAGAAAATGTAATATATATTCACCCTAATATATTCACCCAATCCGCACAAAACCGCCCCAAAAACTCCCAAATCCGCACAAAACCGCCCAAAAAAATCGCACTCATGCACGCGCACTGCGCGCGCGTGCGTGAGTGCCCACCCACAAATGCCCAGGCCCAGCTGCTGCCAGCGTTCTGGCTACGCCCCTGAGCAAGAGTATGTTTTTTCTGTGTGGAACTTACTTGTTCTAATGTGGGTTTCCCCCAGAAATACATGTTAGTCCTGCAGGTGCTCTTGACCAACGGTGACCTTAGAGTTGGATGTTGTACCCAGGTCCTGCACAGTGACTTCTATTAGTAATCCCAATAGTTAGGAGGATGGGTTAAATACAAAGGATGAATTTACCCAGAAGAATCAAAGTACATTTATTTCTCAGCTTAACTGTGTGTTACTTCTACAGAGGCACCTGTGCCTGTCCTCAGCAGACACCCCGACTGGCCCGATAATTTCCTTGGAGAGACTGTTACTCTGAAATGTACGATACAGGAAGGAGGTGCCTATGATTGGAAGTACACATGGTGGAAGGATAACAATATCCAGAATTACAGAGAATTAGATGAATATGTGATAAGTCCTTCTGAGAACTATCCCAGTGGTGAATACAAGTGTCTAGGTCAACGCAAACATGACCAACAATTATCCAAATACAGCAATCCCATCACCATGACTTTTAAAGGTATGGATACTCTGTATAGTTTTGATGATTCTATACTGTGCTTTCTTCACACAACTGCTTCCATTCCTCCACCTTGTTGACTGCTTACAATAAATCACATCAAGTTTGTCCATATATCAGCATTTGTATCTTCACGTTGTAATTACGACAGAAAATAGGACTCTCTTTCGACTCTGTGTATTTATGTTTTTAATTGTACAAACTACATTCCAGTTAAATGTTTTCCTATTTGACTTGCTAATCTGAACAACAGAAAAACCAAAGGCCACACTGAAAGCTGCCCAAACAGACATACCTGTAGGGGGCAGTGTTACACTGACCTGCTCTGTGGAGGGGTCATCTGGATGGAAATACGTGTACCAAGATACCACAAAGTCACTGATCAAGCAAGATGGTAAAGGACGAATCATGCTGTCAAAAGGAGGATTTTACTGGTGCAGAGGAGGGAGAGGAGAACCCGTTTACTACACTGAATACAGTGATACAGTCACCATGACCAGAATCGGTGAGTAATCTTATTTGCTGTTGTATAGTATATATGTCACAGGGAAATTGGCATTCCAGGGAAATTGAAAGAGGAGCGCTCGCTTTTAGGCGCGGGGCTTCGGCGCGAGGCGGGGCTTTTCGAGACAGGGTTTTTTACGCGAGGCTCGCGAGGAGGAGGAGGAGGAGGAGGAGGAGGCGCGAGGCGGGGCTTTGATACAAGGCGGCGCGAGGAGGAGGAGGAGGAGGCGCGAAGTGGGGCTTTGATACGAGGCGGCGCGAGGAGGAGGAGGAGGCCTGAGGCGGGGCTTTAATGCAAGGCCGACCTGGCTTTTGTTGTTCCCGTGATAATCGTTATTGTCCATGACGGAGGTGCGCCGACTCAGCAGAGCTTGAGGCCGAGCAGGCGCGAGTGCCCGCGGCGACCGGCCGAAGGGCTGCTAGTCGAATCAGCGCCGTCCGAGTTGTGAACCGATAGGGGGAGAATATATCTTTTCAGGGTTACAGTCTATGGTTACTATCCAGTGTCCACGACGACACACATGTGTGTGTGTGTGCGTGTGCGTGTGCATGTGTGCGCATGCACACACGCACACGCGTGCGCACACATGCGTGTGCATTTGTGCATGCACACACATGCACACGCACACACGCATGTGCATGCGTGTGTGGATTCAGTGTGGATTCAGTGTGCATTCATTGCCCTCTAGCGTTGGTTATACAGAATTGCCTGGGGGGGCGGTGAAAACAAGCGCTCCTATTCCAATTTCCATGGAATGCCAATTTCCCTGTAACATATATATTTATATATATATATTGTTTTTAAACATACAGTGGAATAAAAAAAAACATATTGCACATTTTTACAGCATGGCTGAAGGTCAAGCCATCCAGAATAAGGTCTGTCTGTGTACAGTGTTCATGCCATAGTGAAAGCTCTATTGTAGAAGTATAGTCTATGTAAAACTTTGTTGGGATTTATTTTTCAGTGAATCTCTAAATTATACATAGTTCTTGGAAAGCAGTTTTGTACTTCTAGGTGTAGACACTATAGTTGACATGCCCACAAGCGACTAGTACATCAATGTGACAATGATGCCATCGGGATTTTCATTTAAATTGTGACTTTGCCACTTAACACAGCACTGTGATTTGTGCAGCTTTGTTCAAGAACTGTACAACTAATAACTAGCTGTCATCAGCTAAAGATTGGACAGGGAGGTTGGTTGTTGTTAAGACTCTTATGTCTTGTTTTGTTCTGTTTAGAATCAAGCTTACAGTATTTGTATTTCTTAATGTAAACAGTGGGCAGTAGATCTGTTGTGATCCTGCAGCCCAGTTGGCCTCAGATATTCAGTGGAGAGACCATGACTCTCAAGTGTGAGATACAAGGGAGAGATGACACCGAGTGGAATTATGAATGGAAAACAACCAGTTCATCTTCAGACAGACCAGTAAACCAAGCTGAATTCAGGATCAACAGTGTCTCTGTGTCTCACAATGGAGACTACAGGTGTAAGGGCCGTCCCACAAATAACCTGCTGTCTTCAACATGGTGGAGTGATGCTGTTAAATTGACTGTGTCAGGTAAGTCAGAATATATCTCAGTTATATAGAAAATATTGTGAATTATCTTTTGTGCGGCCTCCAGAAATTGCATGAAACATCAATATCTTCAACAGCATGTCCTGTCAAACAGTAAACAATGTCTTAATCCAGAGATACTATATGTGCTTTCCAACAGACAATCCACAGTCTGTTTTGAGTTTGTCTCCACGATGGTTGAGTCCTGGAGACTCTGTGACTCTGAGCTGTGATGTTAAAGAATCATCTGAAGGCTGGATGTTCTACTGGTACAGAGCTGTTCCTACACCATTATACTACTCCTACACTTATGAGCTCTTATCTGGTAGCCACCATGAGACTGTAGAGAGATCCTACATAATTCATGGTGCTACAGACACAGGAGGATATATGTGTAAAGCAGGGAGAGGAGACCCAGTTCATTACACTGAGGACAGTGAACCTAAGTTTGTGTGGTCTAGTGGTGAGTGTGACTCATCATT
Source organism: Gymnoscopelus braueri (assembly GCF_963280865.1). NCBI lineage: Eukaryota > Metazoa > Chordata > Actinopteri > Myctophiformes > Myctophidae > Gymnoscopelus > Gymnoscopelus braueri. The sequence continues at coordinate 19,553,230 of NC_137620.1, forward strand.
CATCTGCCCGTAGAGCTGAGGCTAGCAAATTCAGTATCTTCCTTTAAATCACCTCTAAAGACCTATTTTTATGTTAAGACCTTTTCCTAGTGCCCCCCCCCCCCCCCCCATTATTTAAATTTTAACTGTTATTTCTTCTGGTATTTTTGTTTTAATTTCGTTACCCACTGATTTTGTGTTGATTTTATGTATGTGGTTTTAACCTGTATGATTATTGTATGCTTCTCTTTTACCTGTAAAGCACTTTGCAACCTTTTGGAAAAGCGCTATATGAATAAATTCATTATCATTATCATCCTTAAATATTCTAGGTTGTTTTCTGAACAACCCACAGGACGTTCTATTTGTATATTTCATATTCTTGTTCTCACTTTTCTTGAGTTTAGTTTACTGTGTAACACTGCTCTTAGTTTGACCTCTACTATCTGCTGTGTTGTGTTTTAGATCTTCATTCTTCAGCTTCTCTCACAGTGAGTTCTAACAGAACTCAGCACTTCACCTCTGAGTCTGTCTCACTGAGCTGTGAAGGAAACTCTACTGAATGGAAAGTGAAGAGTTACACTGATCGATTGAATGAGATCTCATCCAGGCGTTCAATGACTGGATCTACATGGAGGATCAGCTTTTTACGTAAAAGTGACACTGGAGTGTACTGGTGTGAGTCTGGATTGGGAGAGTACAGCAATGCGGTCAACATCACAGCACATGGTGAGTCCAGTTACTTCATTCAGTTACTACCTAACAATACTGCAGCATTCCATCAGCTCATTAAAAGCGTGTTTTTGTATTTTCTCAGTGTGAATTCTAACATGTGGACTATTACTGTTTTACAGATGGTTCTGTCATCCTGGTGAGCCCTGTCCACCCTGTGACTGAGGGACATTCTGTGACTCTTCAATGCAAACACAAAGTCTCACCACTCTCCAACGTGGACTTTTATAGAAATGATGAACTGGTCCAAAATAAAACCAATGGAGAGATGATCATACCTGCTGTATCCAAGTCTGATGAAGGATTCTACAAGTGTAACTATTCTGGAGGAGAATCACCACAGAGCTGGATGACAGTGAGATGGCAGAGTGAGTATACTGACAATAATTTACATTACCTTTGTTTTGTTTTGTTTTGATTTATTCTTTTCATGTATTACACACACATGTATTTACCGGCATTACTATGTAGTGTACGAATTAGGCGAAAAAACTAAATTGTCCTACTACCATCACACAGGTTTTAATCTTGACGGAATACAACCTTAAAAGGAAATCCATTAAAGTGTTCTTAATTACTTTTTTTTATTTCAGCTGTAAACTATTACACAGTCAATATCAGATATGACAGCAGTCTCCCAGGTTTATAACAGTTCAATCAAAATGTATTGAGGCATACACTATAGCCGTCATGTTAAATGATAAAATGAATTGTTCTAATACTAATCTATTTTCATTGCTGTCATACTGTCTTATCCTTCAGTGTCGAAACAGAGTTCTTCACATGTTGTGGGACTGATTGTGGGACTTCTTGTTGTGATTCTACTGACCATCCTTCTGCTCCTGCTGTGTCGATACAGAACATCTAAAGGGGAGAACATTAAATGGATTACATCTAGATTACAATCACTCACCAACTGTCCTTAAATGATACTGATTACAATTTAAGCAATTTAAAGGTTAAAAAATATGTTTTATTTTTATTTACAGATCCATGTTGTGCCAGGTAAGCAGTATTTCTCTGTCTATTCATCAACATGACAGCAGTAGATTCCATCTGGTTGTCTACTTCATTTCTGATAAATATACTTTATATATCTTTATCTTTTAATTACAGACACGTTCAGTCTCAGGGAACCGATCAGAGCTCAGCTGGAGACCAGCGGACCAATGAAAGTGGGGATCCAGATGATGTGTACTACCCACTGCAGCATGGTCAGTCTTTGAACCGAACCTATCATGTTGGTTAAGGACACTTCTGATAAGTCCTTCGGACAAGGATAACTGGTTCTAATTTGAATCTAAAGACATTTAAAACTGTGTGAAATAAGTCTACTTGATAGCAATCATTGTTATAGATTGTTCGTTCAGTAACAGGGATTTCCCCATCTCTCCAGCTCTTTATGGAACAGAAAATGCATTTTCAGTTCGGGATACCAATTTAATCCAGTCAGGAGAGAGAACTCAGGTTACAGTATAAACAAATGAAATTGGAAGTGATGACACAAAGAAGGAATGGGAACACTATAACATTTTAGATAATAAATTGGTACTCTCTCCTGATTGGATGAATTTGGTTACTGAACAAACACTCTAGCAATGATTAGAAGTAAGAAGTAAGACCTGTTTGAAGTAACACAAATACGTAGCCTACACATTAATACTATATTCTGTTTACCTCTAGGTGACACAAGCGTTTATGGAGAAATCAATCACGACTATGAAAATGGTACAGTACATATTTTTAAAGCTTAAGTCCAATGCTTTCGTTTGGTTTTATAGTGGAATATTAATGTTAAGAGTGTAATTTTATCAGGTTAAAATGTATCACTAGATTGTTTTTTTTTGTTTTTGTTTTCCCTTTCAGTGGGGTGAGGGCTTCATGGCCCTCTGCAAATGACTCTGTTCACAGGACAGTTTTGTTTACTGTGTGCCAATGCCACCACCTCGTTCACAGGAGGTGGCATAAACATTTGGCTTATATGTTTTTACTTTGAACTCCAGACTTACGATGTTGTTAAAATAACAGTGAGGGTGCTTTTCACCAACATTATACATTGTTAATTGCGTCCTCACTCCTTACAGTCTGCTATCTAACTCATGTTCTTCCCTTTAACTGTGTCACTCACTGCATACATTTTGGTAACAGATAACTGTTCCATTAATTCAATCAAATTGGGTATTAAATTCATTTCCAGAGGCAAATTAGTTATCTGAAATGGTTTAATTATCTGGGATACTAGGAGAATAGTTTCCCAAGGGGAATTTGTTTATTTTCACAACAGCAGTTATAACATTTTGGATAACTGTACATAAATATGGTTAGCCACTTCTCTATATTATTTAAAAAATAAAATAAAGCAGATTAGAAAGAACTTTAATTTCAACATTAGATGGATAACATTTAGACTACAATCACTCACCAACTCTCCTTAAATTATACTGATTACGTCCTTGGTTCTGGTGACTGATATTGTCCTTCTAATACATGAGGAAACCGTGTTTTTTCAATTACTTTTTTTATATATATATTTAAATGAATGAAAATAAATAGATACAATAAATAAATTAAATAAAACTAGAAAAAGTGCTTCTTGGAGCACAGGTCTCCGCCTATAGAGATCATGTGTACCGATTTGCGTGAAATTTGGATACAATCTGAAGGCTTAATATCAAAAAATGTGTTTTACATAAGTCTGCCTCCTGGTGGCGCTATACAGTATAAACAAGTGAAATTGGAAGTGATGACACAAAGAAGTGAGCAGACATTTGAAACTGGAAAATTAAATTTAAGCTGATAAATGGGTTCTCTCTCCTGATTGGATGAAATTGTCAACCCACCAGAAAATGTATTTTCTGTTTATTATTAAAGAGCTCGAGAGACGGAGAAACCCCTGTTATTGAACAAACACTGTTAGCAATGACAACTATCAGAATATACTGTAGAGCTTTAACCTTTTCACACACACAAAATCGTTTTATTTTAACCATAATATATCACTTACACTAGCTGCCTTTAAACAATGAATGTACTTTTTGAAGTATATTAACGTCTGTCAGTTTGTTTTGTGTTCCTTTTTCCTAAATAACTAAATTGAAATGCATGTTTGAAATGTTACAAATAAGTACCACATTAATGCTATATTTTGTTTACTTCTAGGTGACACCAGCGTTTATGGAAACATCCATCACTCAGATGACTATGAAAATGGTATTTGATTTGGTATGTTAGGAGGGTCATTTTATCAGGTTAATATCACTAGATTTTTTGTTAGATTTAGTTTTTTAGTCTTCAGTGGGATTAGGGTGCATGGCCCTCTGTCAATTACTCTGTTCACCCAGGAGGTTTGAAATTTGGAAGAAAGCTGTATCTTAGACGGAAATGTAAATTCAAAAAACTATTCGGTCTATAATGACATGCCCAAATTGGGATGCCCTGGTTAAAGTGATAAAAAAAAAAATATTTATAAGGCCTGGACCTCTGGCGTAGCCGTCAGGATTCGGAGTCGAACCCGCGACGCGCTTTCAGGCTCAATATAGCCTGACAGCGCGTCGTGGGTTAGACTCCCGATCCCGACAGCATGTCACTCCCCTTTCTCCCCATTTCCTGTCAAATAAATGCATAAAAGTCCCCAAATAAATCCTTAAAAATATAAATATATACAACAAGATTTTTTAAATAAGATCTTCAGTAGGCTGGATCTTTAAACTTTTATAAAAGTTTTGGTTGTGTAGTTACTGTAGTTACAGTACCTTACCATGATGTAACACCAAATATTGGCAAGATATATTCAATAGTTGATGATACAAAATAGTCTCCCCATTGACTCATATTCCATTGAGAAACTTACCTCAAAGTGACACCTAATAGCACACAAACAAACGTGAAAAAAGTAGATTCTGCCAAAGTATAACGTTACATAACCGTGTTCAGGGTTTTTATGCCTCCGCCGGTAACAGCCATTTACTACATACTGTATACTGTAGCTGCTATATGAGTCTGGACAGATACAGATGTAAATGACAACTGGTTGGTGAAGGCATAACCACGATGCAGTATTTCTAGTTTAGAAAGAAACATTTTAATGTTTTAATACTATTTTAATTAGGATTATCTGCGACCAAATGTTAATGTGTGTGCAACATAGTATCTTTATCAATCACTGTAAATAGATCGGGGTGAAAAAACACAAACCAAATCTCTACCAAAGTTTAATTCTTCTTCAATTGTTCTCATATCCAATTGTTTGTATGAAAATACAGCAAATTAGCATCAGAGTCCATAATTAGCCACATATATTTGAGGCCAAGTGGATGTTGAGGGAGATTCCAGTGAGCAGAGATATCTGTGCTCTTAATCAGTGAATGACAAAACTGAATGAGATGTGAAATACATTTGACTTGTTCCAGGAAAAGCAGTGGATAAAATATGTTCTAGCATAATGTTCAATGACAGAGTATCCTGTTTTAAATGTATATTGTTACTCTGTTTCAACTCCTCAGATACAGACGTGTAGGGCAACCCAACATGACACGTGTGTGGATCTTCAGCAACAAATGCAGGGTAACATGCAGGGCCGGAATTTGATCTTTTTAGTATTAAATATGTAGTATAACTCTCAGTGAAATAAATGATTGGTATTTACAAATTACCAGTATTTGTACAAACTCCTGAAAAGGAGTTAAAACGTTCCTACTCAGAGTAACTGGACTGGTGAAGATGGGGATGGGGACTCAGGAGGAGTTAAGAATTCAGAATCTTGACAGTAAAATAGATTTAACTGTAATTCTGTGCTCTGTCTCATGACCTCATGTCTGACTGTAACTGTTGGCCCAAACAGTGTGTGCAATCTGTGCATGATTAGTGCATGTGAGTATATGATCTGTTTGTCACGTACACAGTGTCTCAGAAGTCAAGGGTAGCTATTTTTGATCATCCTTTGTGTCACCCTTTTCGCCAATCTACGCTCTTGTAAGGGCCTGGTTCAGCTCTATGCGTCCTTCTCTGACCGCAAACGCTTCACGTCCTTTGTACATTTTCTGTGAAGACTACAGGAAAGAGACAGAAGAGAAAACAGTGTAATAAGCTGTATGGGGGCAGCATAGACGGGGCATCAAGGCCACTGTGGCCTCAGGGCATACAACTTTTTGAGGGGCAGAAAGGCCAAACTGAGGGACAACAGCATCATGGCCTCCATGAAATTCCTGTAAAAATACCTCAAAATTGTACTTAAGTACAGTACTTGAGTAAATACTTAGTTACTTTACACCACTGGTATACATGCACTTGCACACAAACATGGATACAAGTGCATACACAGTATTACACACCAAAAATGCGAACACCTTATTTTTCAGTTGCCTCATTCAAGCGCATTAAATTGTACAGTACAAAAGATACTGTGGTTTTACATATTATATTAAAATGTTTTTGTAGGTGTTATAATGTACTAGATTTTAAAATGTAAATGTTTATTGTATATTTTATAGTTTACTGTGTACTGATTTTTTTTTTTTACAGTTTTACAGACTTTTATATTAAATTGTTTAAAAATAATGATAATGTTAATAAATGACAATGATATAGAACAATGATTAAAGCAGCACTATGTAACTTTCCTCTTCTACCCTGGATTTGAACCCGGTTTCCTGCGCAAGTGCTGACATTTTTACCATTGAGCTAATAGAGGCCAAAGGTCAAAATTCATGTCAGATCCTGTGTCTAGGTGAGACATGACCTTTGACACGATCTTAATGTCTCAATAGAAGAGCAGGGAGACAAAATACAACCACCCCAAGTTATATTGTATTAACATAATCTACCATACAGATTGCACACAATTACATTTTATTCATTAATAAAAAGTTTCATAGTGAGGCTTTAAATCATTTTCAATTTGATATTCAACTCTTGTTTGTAGGCCTACTAATTTTTACCTGCTGTCTCAAAACTACTTTCATTAATCTTCTACATTATTTTTCAATGAAGTTCATGCTCATGTTCATGCTTACATGTTGTTCAAATTATGTGATGTAAATAAATAAATCTTTATTTTTTAGAATAAACTGCTTCAGAGAACATAAAATGTTGTCATTGTGTCTCATAGGTGCATCAGATCTGTGCTTGTATTAGCAGTTCAATCAGAACAAGTTTCAAGTGTCATGATGCACATTACATCGTTTTGAGAGTCTGCCTTATGCCACACAACTTATCGTTCACATTTTAATTTAGAACTCCGCTAAAGATTCCTCATGTCACCCCCTAGTGACCTTTTAGTGTCACTACATTTCTACAAAAGGATGGATGGAGGGTAGACAGACAGAGAGACATTTTTTTTTAAATGTTACATTTTATAATGGAATCGATGGCACTTGGGCTGAATCCTTGCCCAAATATGGAGTCATACATCATAGATACAGTACAACATAGGGGACTGTGATTATATACTATCCACACGAATCCACATAAAGCCACGCCGGTATTAAACCCACACATTTAATGTTACGATTTATTTTTGGTTGTTCAATAGCACAAAAAATAACCAAAGAACTATTAAGAATAGTAGAGAAGAAAAAGGATAATAAAGATAAATATCAGAGTATGTACCTCATGGCACAGCTTGAGGTGGTTGAAGGTGATGTATGCATGGACCCTACTTATAAATATCATATATGTATGTGCACTGGGCTTTCACCACCATATAGCTGAGGACTTACAGATATTTACTGACATTGTCAGTAAATCTGTATTACATCTGTATTTTTATGCCAGTCAGAATCGAGAGGTATTTCCTTTGGAGTGGGAACACTGACCAGCCCGCGGACAAGCTGTTTAATACCACTGAGACACTAAGGCCTTGAAGGTGGGAAGAGAAAAGACTCTAAAATATCAGTTTTGTTGTTACCAGTTTTTGAGTCTCAGACTCAGTGAGATATTCATCAAGGGATGAATATATACCTGTATATGCTCACAGAGTGAGCATGAGCCCCAACCCCACCTCATTCCTCTTATTCCCTCATAGCAAACCTTTTTTTAGCAGAGCAAGAACAGTCCCTTTGCTGCAGCCCTCCAGACCCTCCCTGGCTACTTGCTGAATGTTCCCCCAAGCATGGCTTGAGGGCGCCACTCATGGGCTAGCTGTTGCTACTGCAGGGTTGAAAATAAATAAAAAGACAGCCTCCTCACACACAGGACACATGGGCAAACATTCAAACACCCTCCTTTCCCAAGGTACAGGCTACTGAACACCAGTGCACACACAACCCCAACACTTGAGCTTTACACTTTAAAGTTTATGCCAAACACACAAATAACACACTCTCCCCAAGAGCGTAACCACAAAATACCAAACCCACAACTAGTCTCACACTGTCGAATGGCCCACTGGCCCTTGCCACTGCCTGCATTCTTGTGTGTTCAATCAGTCCCTCTGTGTGTGTGTTACTGCCTGGGCCATCTTAAATCAAAGAACAGGTATTTAGGGACCATTTCAGGTCCTCAGCGATGTGAAGACAGAGGAACATATAGCTTATCCCAGGCGGTCTCGTTGTCAGATATCCAGCCTACCACTGTGGTGTTGTCCGCAGATTTAATGATGCTGTTGGGATTTGTGGACAGGCACACAGTTGTGGGTGAATAGGTTGTATAGGGTTTTGACAGCTATCTCTGTGTTGAGTCTGTCGAAACAGGCATACACTTTACCCTTTTACTACGTTCCAAACGTTATCATAGCAAATATTACTATGCAATAACTTGTCAGATACTAAGTTTTTAAATGCATTTTGGATTGCTCTTTTGTCTAATACACAACAGTGTTAACAACAAAGGACATCATGGCTAGGCAGAGAAGAGATGAGCAAACCACAACAGGATGCACATCCAACCACACGTGTCCTTGCTATTGTCGTCTGCTTTTGCCTACTCACAAGGCTTATACAACTGCACTACTTATATACATTATATGTTGCCAATGTTTTTTGTTATGCCTTTGCTATTTTTATGCCTTTGTTTTTAAACCCTGTAGCACTTCGAGATTTGTAAAAATGTGAAATGTGTTACAAATAAAAAGTATTATTATAATTTTCATTATAACATACTTTTACCAGCACAGCACTGAAATGCCCTGATTGATGTACATAGACATGTCATGAACACTATGAACTGCCACAACATACCAGTGCTCACTGCTTATCATCAAACACATTTACTCTGCTCTGCTCATTACTGCCACGTCACAATTACTGCTCACCTATTATACAACACAGCCTGAAGTTAGTACCATAGACTGCATATACAGTACATTCCATTGACTTGCCCCTTGTCTTTCCAAAGCTGCTACACCTAACTGTTCCATGGCCCCAGCCCCACACAGAATACAGCAGATACCTACTGTAATAATCACCTGCCAAGTTGCAGCTACATCATCCTGCTGCGCCTGCTTGTCACTAAACTGAAAGCCACAGCAGACTACTGTCACCTAACAGCATGGCTCCCCTACACTTCCATCTACCCATATTACTATAGCCGTACATTTACCATTTATTTTTCTACAGTACACAGGTGATCATAGCACATATTACAATTCATACAGTTCCATTGTTATTTTTCCTTTCTCTTTTGTCTTATCAACAACAACCAGGACAACATGGCCAAACAACCAATTTACTCTCATACTTCACAAAGAGCATGTGGTTAGTGATCACACTTACTGCACAACCCAACGCCCCCACATGCTGTCTGGAAGTTTTTCAATTCACACCTTTTCTCATATGTTCTGCCATTGTCACACCACCCTACATTTATTTCCTGCAGATGTTGAACAATTCTACCCTACTGCCTAATACTTGACTTCAGCCTTTAACTACTTTTCAGATGTTTTTTGAACAATTTCCCCTCATTCTACTGCATATATCTCACGTCCCCTGCACCACTACAGTACCTCTACCCAAATTCTGCTGCTTTACACTACACTTGCTTGATGAAAACTAGCATTTTCAAATATGGTTCCCTAACACTTCAACCACCAATCCTACAATATTACCTTAAAGATGCTGTAAGTTATATGTTTTGGTTAAATATTCTGATAGTAAGCATTGCTATGTATTGTTTGTTCAATAACCGAGGTCTCCCCGTCTCTCAGGAAATATGATGCGTCTATATGGTAGTAGGCTGATGCACAGACCATGCACACACACACACACACACACATGCACATCCACATGCATACTGTACCTTCTTAAGCGCGCGTGCACATACACACACACACACACACACCCACCCACACACACACAAACACACGTTCCACTGTGATGGAAGCTGTGTGTGTGACTGTCGTTTGACACACGCTGCTTCCTTTGTGGACAGTGAGTACTCTAATACCAGCCTAGCCTTCAGTATTTAATGTAGGTTACTGTATGTTATAGTCTGTTTCACTCATAATGCTGTTTAATGTATTTTAAAACAATTGAACCATAATAGAATAAAATAATTCTCTATTATGAACACAGACGTTTTGTGCTTAGTATTCACTACAGTTTGTGTATCTCATTACCAATTCTAAAGACTAGAACATAATCTTGTAGTACTTAACACTGATACTAAAACAGAGGTATCAGGGCTTGTGAATTATGAAATGGCCTGTTTGAATGGGTTTTCTGGGTGAAAACACATCACACTGGATTTATTAAACAATAGGACAAGCATTTATCAACCATGAGGTCTTTGACAGCAACTTGCCCTTGGAATCTTCCTCATTTTCTCACTAGAGACACTGATTTCACTCAGCCTTTCCCCTAAACTTTGTAGAAAATGTCCTTTTGCACACCTACTGTACTTACAAGGACAGGTTCGTAGGAGAGAACAGCCAATGTGGAGAAAAAAGTTAATGTCTTCTCTTAAAAAAACTACTTATTTAGGAACATTTCAGTCCAACTGACCTTCATTGGGTATCTGATGCATATGGAGATATCTGATGAAGGTCACTTGGACCAAACTGCTGTTCCTCAATAAATATATTTTCTCTAAGTGAAGACGGTGTGTGGGACATATTCTTTTTTCTCCACATATTCTAAACAAATCATTGTGAAATAAATGTGATTATATGTTAACCTACCTGGAGCAATGTGTGGCAGGAATAGTAATGTAATTTATCCTGTCTGTCTATGTAGGCTGATTTTCATGAAACAAGAAGAAAAGACAGATGAAGTTTTATCCAATGGATTCCTCGTAAATCAAGTGATGTGATCATTTACTGTATGATACATCACATCCCACAATTGTTTTAAAAAATCATAAATTTGTGCAAATCTTTGAATATATATGTTTTTTAAAGCAAACTCAAATCTTTCCTTCTGGGATTTTACAAATGTCTTCTAAATCCTAATTCATTTTTTTTTTTAATGTATTTGGCCGTGGACCCCCATCTCAAAATATTTTGTTCCAGTTACCCCTAGAAGTTGTAACATAAAACATAAAAATATATATATATTCAAAGATTTGCACACATTTTCCATGATTTTTCAAAGAAATAGCAGATCTACGCGCTATGAGCTTGTATATCTGCAATTTTTGAATAGCCCAAAGAAATCAAAAAATGACACTGATTCTTTCCCGGTCTAAATGGGTTAACTTCTAACAACATTGTAAAATGGCCCAGGAGCTTTCAAGGCCTTGAAATGCAATAACACTGTTCAAACATACACAGTTCACTTTCATTTAGTGTAATTAGTTAGTTGATTAATCAAAATATTATTTAAAAAAAGGCCCATGGCCTCTCCCTCTCTCCCTCTCTCTCTCTCTCTCTCTCTCTCTCTCTCTCTCTCTCTCTCTCTCTCTCTCTCTCTCTCTCTCTCTCTCTCAGCAGTAGTCACTGCATAGGAAGTAGAAAGGTTTTTCAGAGTCATTCATCACATTAAAGGATGGGGCACACGCTGCACTATGTGCTCCTCTGTGAGTATATCACTATTATTACTAGTAGGTCTATTGAACTAGTATTTGAACCATTTCTATGAAGGAATACATGGCTGTACTTAAACAAGATTTGTTAAAGTTAAGCTGCTGACACAGTAAAATAGTGGATCTATCATTTCAACAATATGTGAATTTACTATTAACAGATGCAACTATATGCAGTACAAAAACACCCTATAGCGTCCACTACTATCACAAATTATTTATCTATTTTTACACATTACAGATGCTGTAAAACATTTGTTGGATTAGAATTTTATTGCAAACTAGACAACTAGACCAGTTTTTTTCAAAGCAGGTACTATTGAATACTTAAAGGACCATTTTCAAACGTATCATTAGTCCTCACTAATGCTCATTATAAGATGGAACCATTTAATGACATCACTTATTATGGCGTTGATATTATTATTATTATTATTATTATTATGGTATTGAACTTGAGTCAACTGTTGCCCATGTTGGTATTGTGTTCATTAGGAATAAAATGCTGATATTAATGCTTAGCCTCATATTATCTATCAAATATCTTTCAGTGCTGAGTAGCTTCCTCTCCTATGGACACAGTCAAGGTGAAGATTGATTTACTATCTATTATGTTTATTCACTCAAAATCATATGTGTTGTGTGCGTGTGTATGTGTGTGTGTGTGTGTGTGTGTGTGTGTGTGTGTGTGTGTGTGTGTGTGTGTGTGTGTGTGTGTGTGTGTGTGTGTGTGTGTGTGTGTGTGTGTGTGTGTGTGTGTGTGTCTTACAACAGCAGTTGGGAGAAATACTGAGGCTCACAGTTCTATATTATTTCTCTGTCATAAATAACAGGTACACCAATCACGACTTTGACAGCAGACAGAACAAGTGTACTGACATCAAATAGCGTGACCCTCACCTGTACTGTGGACAGTACAGGTTCATGGAACTTCTACTGGTTCAGAGAAAACATACAACTGGATGTGACACATCAGTCAACCTACACATTCAGTCCCTCCACTGTCTCAGAGAGTGGAAGCTACAAGTGTCATGGAGGGAAAGGAGACCCACCATACTACACATTTTACAGCAACTCAGTTGATATTGCTGTCTCTGGTGAGTTACTGTTTTTACTAATTGTATGCTATATATTTATTTTATTCTCAAGAAAAAACAAACAATCAAAAGGTTTAAGCAGCTTCATAAATTCATAGCTGTAATTTGTTCAAAGATAATATTTAACCTATTTACCTATTGTAAAATTTCAGCTTTTAGTTGTGTAATTAAAATGTGCATTTAGTTTGAATTAAAACGAAGATATTTTATGGTTTCACTCAATTTGATTAAGTGATGAATATGGGTCTATTGTCATTAACTAAATGTAAATGTGGATAGCACTGCGACCTCATAGCAAGAGTGTGAAGTTTTTTCTATGTGGAATTTACAATGTGTTCTCCTCATGTGGGTTTCCTCCCACAAAAACAGTTAGGTAGTCAGGAGGAACATGCTCCTGTCAGTGCTATTGACCAAGGGTGACCTTAAAGTTGGATCTGGTGCCCAGGTGCTACTCAGTGGCTGCTGTTAACCATTCTAATATTTAAAGGAATGGGTTAAATACAGAGGATGAATTTACCCACACAAATCAACAAAGTATTACTCAACTTAACTATGTGTTACTTTTACAGAGGCACCTGTGCCTGTTTTCAGCAGACACTCTGACTGGCCTGAGCATTTCATTGGAGAGACTACTCTGACATGTGCGATACAGGAAGGACGTGCCTCTGACTGGGAGTACACATGGCAGAGGTATCCCAGTGGTGAATACAAGTGTCAAGGTCAATGCAAGCAGGACAAACAATTATCCAAATTAAGCAATCCCATCACTTTTAAAGGTATGGTATAGTCAGTACTCAGTATAGCTTTATATAATGATGATTCTATACTGCTTCCATTCCCCTACCTTGTTGACTGCTCATAATAAATCAAAACAAGTTTTTGCATTTATCAGCATTTGTACAGTATCTTCACGTCATTATTACAACAGAGTATAGGATTTGTAGTACTTTTCACGTACTGTAACTGCACAGTTACAGGAAAGACGAGTAGGTACAACGTTGCGTTAGGTAAATATTAATGCTTAAAATATTGCTGCAATTAGATGATGCCAGGCAAGGAAAGGAAAGGGAGAAAATGAAGAGGAGAGGAGAAGAAGAAGATGAGAATGTGAAGAGAAGGAAGGAAGATGCAAAGAATATTGAAAGGAGAAGAAGTTCAAGTGAAAATTAACAGTACAAGAGGAAGAGAGGATTAAGAGAACAGGAGTAAAGGTTCACAGGTGTAAAGAAGTTTGTGAAATGATTTTATTTGTGCACACTCCATGTTGTAGTTTTCATGAGAAGAGGACAGAGGTAGAGTAGAGCAGGAGAGGTAAGGGGGGAAAAAAGGGGGGAAATGTCTATATTGTCATGACAATATAGCCATCAGATTTTCATATACGTATATCTCATATGCAAGTGGTTTGGTGGCATTGGCTCACCAAAATCAGCAGATGCCATCCTCTGCGGTTCATGGAGGTGTATTCACCCACCCTCCTGACCAAGCCATAGAGCCCCACCTCTAGTGACGCTACAAAATATATATTATATATATAGTTTAGTATTATGTTACAGATGGTTTACTTTAGGTATGGTTTGGAATAATTAATTGATAAATGGTAATTGTTTAAAGTGTATGTACTTTTAAAAAGGTACATGCCTCCTAGATGCTCTATTTCTACTCTACTCTAGTCATTAGGAATACTAGTTTGACTGGAATGTACATTTAAAAAACATACACAAAGAGTCAGTGTATGTTGTAGTTTTAAGTTTTTCTTCTTAATCTGAGCAACAGATCAACCAAAGGCCACACTGAAAGCTGATCAAACAGACATGCCTGTAGGGGGCAGTGTTACACTGACCTGCTCTGTGGAGGAGTCATCTGGATGGACATACTACTGGTACCAACAGCATAACACACTCTCACTGATCAGACAAGACGGTGTTCAATACTCTGATGGACCAATCAGCGTGTCTGAAGGAGGAGTCTACAGGTGCAGAGGAGGGAGAGGACAACCTGTTTACTACACTCAATACAGTGATGCAGTCACCATAGACACAGTTGGTGAGTATGGGCAAAACAATATTGCACATTTTTACAGTATGGTTGAAGGCCAAGGCATCTAGATCATGGGTATCAGGGTTATTATACGAAAACTAGAATTTGCAAAAATAAAAACATTGGAAAAAAAAATGTTTTAAAAAAAACAAGGCTTTACAAATGAACTAAAATGATAGAGAAAACTTCCAAAGGTTTAATATTTGTCAAAATCGATATTTTTCAAATAAAAAAGCAGAAATAGCCTATCTAAAAGCTCACTAGTACACGGACGTGTTGTGAGCTTGTAGATCTACTATTTCTTTTTTAAACTAAGCCTTTTCACAAAATAAAAACTAAACTAAACTACTAAACACACTTTAAAAACTAAGTAAAACTACCTGAAATTGAAAACATGAAGTCAAAATGAAATAAAAATACAAAACTATAATAACCTTACTGTGTATACGTGTCAGTAAGTCATGTCATAATGAAACTTGTGAAGAGAGCTAAAGTTGAATTGTAGTTGACAATCTATGCATGCAATTGTTTTTGTCCCCCCCCCTTTGCCTCTTCACACCCACTGTAATTTGTGCATCTTTGTTCAAGAACTGCACACAACTTTCTATCATTAGCTAAAGATTGGACAGCTAGGGCACACAGGGCGTTATTAATAGACTCTTGGGTCTTGCGACTTGTTTTATTCTGTTAATCAAACTTCTAGACAGACAGGCAGATCTATATGCAGTCATTTTGCAAGCTAATTTGTATTTCTTAATGTAAACAGTGGGCAGGTCTGTTGTGATCCTGGAGCCCAAGTGGTCTCACTTATTCAGTGGAGAGACCATCACTTTCAAGTGTGAGATACAGGGGAGAGGTGACACTGAGTGGAATTATGAATGGAAAACAACCAGTTCATCTTCAGACAGACCAGTAAACCAAGATGAATTCAGGATCAATGTCTATAAGTCTCACAGTGGAGACTACATGTGTAAGGCCCGTCCCAAAAATAACCTGCAGCCTTCAACAGGGTGGAGTGAAGCTGTTAAATTGACTGTGTCAGGTACGTCAGATCTCATTTACATTAAACATGTTATCTAAGAAATAATATTGTGAATGGGAGACGGAACTGCCATAGAACTAAGCAAAAAAAAAAAAGATACATTAAATTAAATGAATCCAGAGAAATGTGCTCTCCAACAGCCACACCCCTGTCCCCTGTGTTGAGTGTGTCTCCACAATGGTTGAGTTCTGGAGCCTCAGTGACTCTGAGCTGTGATGTTAAAGAATCATCTGCAGGCTGGATGTTCTACTGGTACAGAGCTGTTCCTACACCATCATACAACTCCTACACTTATGAGCTATTATCTGGTAGCCACCATGGGACGGTAGAGGGTTCCTACATCATTCATGGTGCTACAGGCACAGGAGGATATGTGTGTAAAGCAGGGAGAGGAGACCCCATTTATTACACTGAGGACAGTGAGCCTAAGTTTGTGTGGTCTGGTGGTGAGTGTGACTCATAATCATCATTCTTAAATATTCTAGGTTGTTTTCTTAACAACCCACAGGACATTCTATTTGTATATTTTTCACATTCTCTGAACTTGTTCTCACTTTTCTTGAATTTAGTTTACTGTAACACTGACCTCTGCTGTGTTGTGTTTTAGATCTTCATTCTTCAGCTTCTCTCACAGTGAGTTCTAACAGAACTCAACACTTCACCTCTGAGTCTGTCTCACTTAGCTGTGAGGGAAACTCTACTGAATGGAAAGTGAAGAGCTACAATGATCAATTGTACGAGATTTCATCTGGACTTTCAATAACTGGATTTACATGGAGGATGACACATCATTTAGATACAAGTGAGAGTGGAGTGTACTGGTGTGAGTCTGGATTGGGAGAGTACAGCAATGCTGTCAACATCAAAGTACATGGTGAGTCCAGTTACAGTACTTCATTCCCTACCTAACAATACTACAGCATCAACTCATAAAAAGCGTGTTTTTGTATTTGCTCAATGTGATTCCTAACATGTGGACTATTTTTAACTTGTCAACTGTTTTACAGATGGTTATGTCATACTGGTGAGCCCTGTCCACCCTGTGACTGAGGGACATTCTGTGACTCTTCAATGCAAACACAGAACAGAATCATCACTCTCTAACGTGGACTTTTATATAAATGATGAACTGGTCCAAACTAAAACCAATGGAGAGATGATCATACCTGCTGTATCTAAGTCTGATGAGGGCTTCTACAAGTGTACATATTCTGGAGGAGAATCTCCACAGAGCTGGATGACAGTGAGATGTGAGTATACTGACATCAATTTATCATTTTCTTTTGCATATGCAAATTAAATTTGAATGAATTAAAAGCACAAATTAATTTACATATGCCATTCTTTGTCATACTTCTGTGTTACATGTAGGGTAAGAATGAGGAATAATCTGGTTTTACTCTGGAATAATTACACTTAGTGCCAACTATTGTTATATAGCCAGAAATATAGTTAATTACAAATTCTTCTCAATTACTTAAAGAAAAAAAATCAGCTTTGTTTGTTACACAATAACAAACATGACAGTGGTCTCACAAGTTGCTTAAATCCTTCAAACTATTGTTTGAATCATTATAATATCCTTGCTGTTGTACTGTCTCTAGCTTCAGTGTCTGGATCTGTGGAACAGAGTTCTCCACATGTAGTGGGACTGATTGTGGGACTTGTTGTTGTGATTCTACTGACCATCCTTCTGCTCCTGTTGTATCGATACAGAACATTCAATGGTGAGAATCACTCAAATAGGGATTGCAAAAAACTCATGCTGGGAAATTGTCCTGTCCTCCTACACAGACTGAACAGCAGAAGACTGGCTTGTAGTGTAAAACACTAATTAACATATGTTGATCTTTTTATTACAGATCCATGTTGGAACAGGTAGGTACAGCTCTCTGTTTCTAGGGCTGTCCCCCACTGACTGCTGAAACCTTTATTTCATCCCGTGTGTGTGTGTGTGTGTGTGTGTGTGTGTGTGTGTGTGTGTGTGTGTGTGTGTGTGTGTGTGTGTGTGTGTGTGTGTGTGTGTGTGTATGTGTGTGTATGTGTGTGTGTGTGTGTGGGCGCGCGCGCATCTCTTATCTTAATTATAACATTGGCCACAGAAGATCTTGTTAAATATTTATCTTGAAATAGATTCGTCAAGTGCCAGGGAACCAATCAGGACTCAGACCAGATGACCAACCAGACAGGAAGTGCAGATGATGGACACTCCCCACATCAGCAAGCATGGTCAGCCTTTCAACCAATCACAATCGATCAGTCTCATAACAGCTGATCAGTAACGCTAACATTACTGTTTGATAATTGTACTTCAATCAATCAATCAATCAATCAATCAATCAATCAATCAATCAATCAATCAATCAATCAGCAGCTACAAAAAAAGGCATTATTTTGCCACAAGAAAAATATGTTTCATGTGTTCTACTTTAATAATCCATTTAAAAAATAAATGTTTTTTTCAGTATTTACAGTTTCAATCAACGATGGTAACATGGAATGACTCTGATCATGTCAGTCTCTCTATTTTCCTTTACCATTAGGTGGTGCTAACCCTAACCCTAACCCTATGAAACAATCAAAGGCTCTCAAGCGACTGAAAATTGTACAGTAGCATATACTATACTTAATGATAACACATGCATGTTTTCAATGAGAAATAGATTTGACTGAATTATAGACATTAATAGGGCGGAGATGATATGAATTGGTAACTGCATTAACGGATTTCTATGATTCATTCTTTCAGACGAGCTTGCAGCTGAGTCCAGTGACGTGACGTATTCACAGCTTGAACTAAAACATATGGGCAAGAAAAAGAACGGTGAGCAAACAAAAATAATGTAATTAATATAAACTATAATTACGGTGGAGTCTATGGACTGTATAGTAGTAGTTTGTTTTAACACAGCCCACATTGGGTGTGTATGAGTGGGTTCATGTGTGTGCTATGTTGTTAGTGACTTGTTACTCATGCACATGAGGAAATGACACCATACATTGTGTCTGAGCCTGCAGAGTGTCTGTCTATGTAGGTCATAAAGTAGGTGAACTACCACACACTGTCTATCACATAAAGCAGGCTGTGCCTTCGTAACAGTGCACAATCATTTGTATAATTTCCGTATGACAAAACACTGCTTAAAAGAACACTGACTTGTGTGTTGTAGAAGGATCAGGAGAACCAGATGCGACTTACGCCCAGGTTAACCACCAATACAAAGGCAAAGCAAAGAAGAAGAGAGGTAGGTGAAATGCATATCCCTCATATAATACAATAAATAGTTTGAGCCTGCAGTGTCAGTCTATGAGCTTCTAGATCAACTACCACACACTTTGCATTAGGGCTGCAACTATTGATTATCTTCCTAGCAATTATTCTATCAATTACTTTTTATATTAATGAAATAATCGAGAAGTGCTCTTAGTAATAGTCGAGAAGTAATCTTTTTTTATAATCGAGTAAATCGATAAGTCTGATTAACCACTTTTATACTTTGTCTGTTTATTAAAGAGCTGGAGAGATGGGGAGACCCCTGTTACTGAACACTCTGTAGCGACGATTACTATCAGAATATAGAGCTTTAACCTATTCACATACACAACAAAACAACAACAAAAAAATGTGTTTTGTTTTAACCATAATATCACTTACACTGCATTTAAACAATGAATATCCTTTTTGAAGTATATTAACGTCTGTCAGTTTGTCGTGTGTTCCTTTTTCCTAAATAACTAAATTGAAACCATGTTTGAAATGTCACAAATAAGTACCACATTAATGCTATATTTTGTTTACTTCTAGGTGACACAAGCGTTTATGGAAACATCAATTACTCAGATGACTATGAAAATGGTAAATTGTATGCTTTTTCCAATTATTTAATACTAGACCATACCCGGTGAAGTGCGCAGGCAAAAGTAGTTGCAAACGTGGGGTTATTGCACGTCCTACTGTGCATACATACATATATACATATACATATATGCATATACACACACACACACACACACACACACACATACATATATATTCTGTCATTCATTGTACTTATATTATAATGAATTGATTACTACAGCAAAAATAATTATAAAACACTGTTATTACAACTTGTACAACTATTATTTCAACTTAACAACAACAATATAATTATGTGCATGCAGATATGCACGTAAAGGGTGCACATTCAACAGTGGAGAATGTATGGGCGTCCTTAACAAAGAAACGCTCTCCACCATTCGTTGCGATACGGGGCGACCGTGTTTAGGGGCGAGACAATTAGGCGCAGATTGCTCACCCCAGACCGTTCGGTGCGAGCCTGGGCGACCGTGTTTAGGGGCGAGATTGTGGAACGGTCGTATCGTTAGCTTGTACAGATTTTCGGAGAGTCGACATGGTGTAATGGCTAGATGAGATTAACTTTTGTGTCTCTGGTGGAGAGATTTACGTAAACGCGACGTGCTACCACCTTTGCACGAAAAGATTGCAGTGCATTTCATGCACACACTCTCTCTCTCACTCACTCACTCTCACACACAGCTCTCTCTCTCCCCCTCTCTCTCTCTCCCCCCTCTCTCTCTCTCCAGCCATCATAAGCATGGCGAGATTGTCTGATTGAGACTGTGTTTGACATAAAAATGCGAATAAACAGCTGAGATTGTAAATTGGGCGAAGCACGTTCAACACACACACACACGCGCGCGACCCGTTGCGAGCGTTCACGCTCACACTCACACACACACACACACACACACACACACGGTACTGCGGCCCGTCGCGAACACACACACGGGCGTCGCGCAAACACAAATAATGTACATTGTGACATGTCACACGTGCCTCCCCAACGTGCATGCGCACGTGCGTGTCCACGCATACACGGGCGCGGACCCAAGTTGTGGTGCGATCATCTCACACACACCACCACGGAGCCACGATGTAGAATGAAATGTGACTCCCTGGCATAGGCATGTTAGTCGCCCACCCCTCCCGCCTCCCGCCCCGGCCCAGAGTGGGCGGAGTCTATGGTGTGACAGACTTTGGTGTTGCCATGTTCGCCTATTGTAAGCGGTTTAGGGGCAATATTGGTGGAAGTGCAGGTGGGTGTGGGGACGCGTTGTGAGCTTGTAGATTGGCTGTTTTCCAAGAGGCAATGTATATGTGTGACGGTGCTTCGTTTGGCCTTCTTTTCATAGACCTTGTTGCTTGTAGGGCTCGCTTCGTTTGGCCTTGTTTTCATAGACCTTGCTGCTTGTTTGTCTCGTGAAACCTGGCAACCCTGCGCAGCGTGATCTCCCATTGTTTGACACATAAACGGTAATAATAAGCTGAGATTTGATGTAATGGAAAAACGGGCTTCACAGTTCCATGCACATGGTAATGGTCAATGGCTGTGCGCAATTTGAGATCAATAGCTCCAGGCACTGAGGAGAACCGGGCAGAAACAGGGCTCAGAGGTTTGGGCTCAGAGGTTTGGGCTCACAGGTTGGGCTCACAGGGTTGGTCTCAGAGCTTACTGGAATTATAGGAGGATTGGTATGTATAGAAGGGTCATTTAAAGGTTAATATTGCTTGAGTTTTTGTTAGATTTGTTTTTTTTTGTTTTCAGTGGAATTAGGGGGCATGTAGCCTGGTAAACCCTCCCTCCGGAAATCTTCTATTCTATTTGATTCCAGGAGTGAGTCTGGCCTGATCGCCCATTCTGCAATATTGGCTGCAGGCTGAGTTGGGCGGAAGTAATACCGTTGACTGACAACCCCTTCAGCCAATGATATTTTTTCCCCTTCAGCCAATCAGCAGTTCACCAGTCTAATGTGACGTCAACGGGACTTTTGAGACAGCCAAGCCCAAAATGGGTTGCCTTATTCGGGTACATGGGTGTCACTGCCCACCCCTACCGGTTCTCTAAATTTTTATTTTTAAATAGGCTTTGTCATGATTAATTGACCACATATATGAAGTTAAACAACTAAATTCTATCCAAACGATATCTTATAAGTAAATTCCGTGCCTCAAAATAGAAGTTAGAGAGCTTTTTGAAGTCAAAAAATCGCGGAGATTATAGTGGACAGAAAAAGATGGCTGCCGTTCGTGTTTTGGGCTCACTCGAACTCGCCACCTGATTGGCCAACTGTCGCTGTCAATCACAGAACGATGTGCGACGACGCTGATAGGCTCGGTTAGCTGGTAATTCCACTAGAAACCCCCACAATGGGCTATCAGGCCAGACTCACTCCTGGAATCAAATAGAATAGAAGATTTCCGGAGGGAGGGTTTACCAGGCTAGGGGGCATGGCCCTCTGTCAATTACTCTGTTCACCCAGAACAGTTTTGTTTACTGAAATTTGGAGGGGGAAAAAGCAAGGAAATGTAAATTCAAAAAACTTTTCCTTCTATAATGACATTCCCAACATCGGGATGCCCTGGGTTTTAAACAAGATCTTCAGTAGGCTGGATCTTTAAACTTTGGTAGAAGTTTTGGTTGTGTAGTTGCTTTACCATGATGTAACACCAAATATTGGCAAGTTACAATAAATAGTTACTCCGTAGATACAAATTGATAATATAAAATAGTCTCCCCATTGACTGATATTCCATGGAGAAACATGTCTGAAAGTCACACCTATACTTTAGCACACAACCAAACGTGAACAAAGTAGATTCTGCCAATGTATAACGTTACAAAACATTGTTCAGGGATTGTATGCCTCCGCTGGCGGTAGCCATTTACTACATACTATATACGTACTATATGAGTCTGGACAGACAGAGATGTAAATGACAACTGGATGGTGAAGGCATACAACCACAATGCAGTATTTCTAGTTTAAAAAGAAAAATGTAAATCTTTTTAATTAGGAAGAAGATCTGCAACCAAATTCTTTATCAATCATTGTAAATAGATCGGCGGAAAAAACTAAACAAATCTCTACCATTTGTCTAAGTCAAAAAAAAATCTCTACCATCTCTAAGTTTAATTCTGCTTCAATTGTTCTCATATCCAATTGTTTGTAGGAAAATTACAGCAAAGTAGCATCAGAGTCCATAATTAGCCACATATATTTTGAGGCCAAGTGGATGTTGAGGGATATTCCAGTGAGCAGAGATATCTGTGCTCTGTCGAGATGGAATGACATTTTTAATCAGTGAATGACAAAACTGAATCAGATGTAAATACACTTCACTTGTTCCAGGAAAAGCAGTACTGTAGATCAAATATGATATACTGTAGCATAATGTTCAATGACAGAGTCTCCTGTTTTAAATGTATATTGTTACTCTGTTTCAACTCCTCAGATACAGACGTGTAGAGCAACCCAACCCAACACGTGTGGATAAAGTCGAATGGATCTTCAGCAATAAATGCAGGGTAACATGTACTGTATAGAGTGATGGAAGAAGTACTCATATGTTTCATAAAGTGTCAATACTGCAATGTAGATGTACTTTGTTACAAGTAAAAGTCTGGAATTCAAAATTTACTTGAGTAAAAGTACAAAAGAATCTTCATCAGAATATACTTAAAAAGTACCAAAAGCAAAAGTACTCATTTTGCAGAATGTCCCATTTCACAAGTTCAAAATGTATAAAAAATCTTTTGGAAAATAGCCGATCTACAAGCTCATAATGTGTTGCGATGCGACGCATTGTGAGCTTGTAGATCTACTATTTTCAAAAGACCGAAATGTATATAGGGCTGAAGTGTTTAGTGTGTTTTGTAATAATTATCAAAATCTACAAAGTAGCTAGTAACAATTGTTCATATAATTGTAGTGGAGTAAAAGTATAATATTTTCCAAATAAAGTAAAAGTACCTAAACAAATTACTTTAAGTACAGTACTTGAGTACAAGTACTTAGTTACTTTACACCACTGTTCACAGTTCACACATGTACGGTATACATGCACCTGCACACAAGCACACAAACACAGATAGTGCATACAAAACGAAAATCCTAACACCTTATTTTACAATTGCCTCATTCAAGCGCATTAAATTGTATGTACAAAAGATACTTTTTTACGACAATTGTGGTTTTAGATCAATTATATTACATAATATATGAATTACATTTATTTTTTGTAGGTGTTAAAATCGATTGACTCGATTTTAAACTTTAAATGTTTATTGTGTATTTTATAGTTTACTGTGTACCGTTATGTTTTTTACAGACTTCTGTTTTATTACATTTAATTGGATTAAAAATAATGATAATGATTATAAATGACAATGATATTGAATGATGATTAAACATTTTTTAAAAGATATTAAACTCTTATTTGTAAAGATTTTGACCTCCCGTCTGAAAACTATGTTCATTAATCTCAGAGAATCAATGTTTTCGCTTTTTTCCACATTCTTTTTCAAGGACGTGTTTATGCTTGTTGTTGTATGTTGTTCAAATTATGTGTTGTAAATAAATAAATCTTAATTTTTTTTAGAATA
The DNA here is from genome assembly GCF_963280865.1 of Gymnoscopelus braueri. Taxonomy (NCBI): domain Eukaryota; kingdom Metazoa; phylum Chordata; class Actinopteri; order Myctophiformes; family Myctophidae; genus Gymnoscopelus; species Gymnoscopelus braueri. The sequence continues at coordinate 19,577,517 of NC_137620.1, forward strand.
AACTGCTTCAGAGAACAAAATGTTGTCATAATGTCTTATATGAATTACCTTAGAATCTGAACAAGGTGCATCAGATCTGTGCTTGTATTAGTTGTTCAATCAGAACAAGTTTGTTCTCACACTGATGTTGTGTAAACTCCTTCCACATCTCTTAGCCACCCAAGAACAGTGTCATGCATATGAAATCGTTTTGAGTGTCTGCAGTATGCCACACAAAATATGCCACACTTTTAGTGTCACTACACTTCCACAAAACAGGATGGATGGAGGGTGGACAGACAGACAGACAGACAGACAGACAGTCCCAGGCCAGGGGGGCCCTCAAGGAGGTACAGCCACAGCAACAACTGCTGCTGTGCATTATACCTTGATAAAAATAAGCAACACAAACTCAGATCGATTCAAAGACATAATTAAATTAAATTATACTGTACATCCAATTATACGTCCATGTTTGTGTATCATGTTGTGTTTCCTATGATTGCTGTATCATCATTGAAATATATATATTTTTGCCAGACCCAAGGGGTCGGGCTTACATGAGGCTTTGTATCTGTTTTCTCCATACATGGGCATGGTCACTTTGTCCCCCGGCCCCAGCCAAAAAAGTCTGTCCCCCTTTCGTCCCCTTTCGTACGAACTATTCATGACATCATGAACTTCAGTTATAAAGTGGTTTGTAGGTGTGTTACATACTAGGACTTCATTCTGGGTCTGGCAGAACCAGGTCTCCTGGTCTTGTTAAATGTTATATTTTATAATGGAATCAATGGCACTTGGGCTGAAACCTAAAGCCCAAAAGCCCAAATATGGAGTCATACATCATAGATACAGTACAACATAGGGAACTGGCATAAACTGTCCACATGAAGTCTGAGATCCACATGAAGCCACGCCGTTATTAACCCCCCACATTTAATGTTACAATTTGTTTTTGGTTGTTCAACAGCACCAAAAATAACCAAAAAACGATTACGAATAGTAAAGAAGAAAAAGGATAATAAAGATAAATAAAAAAGTATGTACCTCATGGCACAGCTTGAGGGGGTTGAAGGTGATGTGTGCATTGGTCCTACTTATAAATATCATATATGTACAGTATGTGCCCTGGGCTTTCACCCCCATAAAGCTGAGGACTTACAGGTACTTACAGACAATACATCTGTATTTTTATGCCAGTCCGAATCGAGAGGTATTTCTTTTGGAGTGGGAACACTGAGCAGCCCGCGGACAAGCTGTTTAATACTACTGAGACACTAAGGCTTTGAAGGAGGGAAGAGAAAATACTCTAAAATACCAGTTTTGTTGTTACCAGTTTTTGAGTCTCAGACTCAGTGAGATATTCATCAAGGGATGAATATATACCTGTATATGCTTACAGAGTGAGCATGAGCCCCAACCCCACCTCATTCCTCATAGCAAACCGTACCTCAGACTATAGCTGGGCCTTTTAGCAGAGCAAGAACAGACCCTTTGCTGCAGCCCTCCAGACCCTCCCTGGCTACTTGCTGAGTGTTCCCCCATCATGGCTTGAGGGCGCCACTCATGGCTGCACACACAACCCCAACACTTCACTCGGTTATGCCAAACACAGAAATAGCACCCTCTCCCCAAGAGGCTAACCACAGAATACCGAACCCAAAACTAGTTTAGTCTCACACTGCTGAATGGCCCACTGGCCCTGCCTGCACTCTAGTGTGTTCAATCAGTCCCTCTGTGTGTGTGTGTGTTGCTGCCTGGGCCATCTTAATCAAATAACAGGTATTTAGGGACCATTTCAGGTCCTCAGCGATGTGAAGACCGAGGAACATATAGCTTATCACAGGCGGTCTCGTTGTCAGATATCACGCCTACCACTGTGGTGTCGTCCGCAAATTCAATGATGCTAACCCTAACCCTAACCCATTAAAAGGACAGGCGCACAGTCGTGGGTGAATAGGTAGTATAGGTGCAGTGTTGAGCTGAGGCCAAGATGGTGTAGTTTTGTGACAAGCTTAGAGGGGAGGATAGTATTGAATGCAGGACTGTAATCAATGAATAGTATTTGGACACATTATGTCCTTGTCCCTCTGGATCAGGTGAGTGAGGGAGAGATGAAATGCAGTGGAGATGGCATCCTCGGTTGACCTGTTGGAACAATAGGTGTACTGGTGTGGATCGAGTAATATGAGGGGATGGTGACTTTGATGTGGTTCAGCACAAGTCTCTCAAAGCACTTCACTATGATAGGAGTGAGAGCAATGGGATGATAATCATTCAGACAACTTACTCATTTATAATGATTGTTTGGACACAGGAATAATGGTGGTAGTTTTTATGCATATCGGCACTGTTGCTAGGGCCAGCAAAATGCTAGTAAACACTCCAGCCAAACAGGTCAGCACATGCTCTGATCACCCGTCCTGGTATGTCGTCGGGGCCGGCTACTTTGTGTATCACTCTCAGAGAGGACCTGACCTCAGAGGTGGAGGTAAATGGTCGTCTGATGGTGGCAGGGTTTTGACAGCAATCTCTGTGTTGAGTCTGTCGAAACAGGCATACGCTTTACCCTTTTACTACATTCCAAAAGTTATCATAACAAATATGACTATGCAATAACTTGTCAGATACAAAGCTTGTTAATGTATGTTGGATTTCTCTTTTGTCTTAGACACAACAGTGTTAACAACACAGGACATCATGGTCAGGCAGAGAAGAGATGAGCAAACCACAACAGGATGCACATCCAACCACACGTGTCCTTGCTATTGTCGTCTGCTTTTGCCTCCTCACAAGGCCCAGACAACTGCACTACTTATATACATTATGTGTTGACGATGTTTTTTGTTGTGCCTTTACTATTGTTATGCCTTTACTTTTACACCCTGTAGAACTTTGAGATTTGTTTAAATGTAAAGTGTGTTACAAATAAAATGCATTATTATTAAAACATAACTTTTACATGCACAGCATTGCAATGCAATGCCCTGATTAATGTACATAGACATGTCAGTTTAGACACTATGAACTGCCACAACCAGTGCTCACTGCTTATCATTAAACACATTTACCCTGCTCTGCTCATTACTGCCACAACATCACAACTGCTCACCTATCCAACATAGCCTGGAGTTAGTATATAGACTGCATATATACATTCTATTGACTTGCACCTTGCCTTTCCAAAGCTGCTGCACCTATCTGTTCCATGGCCCCACCCAGAACCTACTGAGAACTACTGTAATAATCACCTGCCAAGTCGCAGCTACATCACCCTGCTGCTTAGGCATGGCTCCCCTACACTTCAATCTACTCATATTACTACAGTATAGCCGTACATTTACCTTTTCTATTCCTACATCACACAACTGATCATAGCATTACAATTCATACAGTTGCATTATTATTTTTCCTTTCTCTTTTGTCTTATCAACAACAACCAGGACAACACGAACAACCAACTTATGAATTATTAATAAATGCGGGACCCGCTGGCCATAAAAAAACCTGACCCGCGGCATCACTAACTTAGGATATATGAAATTTAAGTAGCAGTAGAATGAGGGGAAATTGCTCAAAGAACACCTGAAAAGCAGTTAAAGGCTGAAGTCAAGTATTAGTTGGCAGGAGGGTAGAATTGTTCAACATCTGCAGGAAATAAATGTAGGGTGGTGTGACAATGGCAGAACATATGAGAAAAGGTGTGAATTGAAAAACATCCAGATAGCATGTGGGGGCGTTGGGTTGTGCAGACAGCTTCCTTTGTAGACAGTGAGGACTCTAATACCAGCCTAGTCTTCAGTGTTTATGTAGGTTATTGTCTCCGCCAGGCCGAAAGGCATGGCGAGAGAGTATGTTTAGCACCCTGTCCGTCTGTCGGATTGGCTTCCAAAGTTTGCAGGATTGGTTTGTTTTGAACAAAATGCCTCAAATCAAAAACGCAGTGTACAATTTTCGTGAAATTTTGCACGCACATTCCCACTAGGCCGGGGAAAAAATGCACCCCTTTTCACATTGGCCTGTTATAGCGCCACCAGCAGGTCTAATTTAGCAAAACACATTTTTGAAAAAAAATGCCTCAAATCATGAATGTGTGACGGTGGCCAACTGAATCACATTTAACTTTGCCAATTTACTGGTAAAGTAATGACACCTTTTAAACGTATTCACATTAGGTTTACAACAATAAAATATCAGTTGCACGTTAAAGTCAGGGGTGTGAAATTGTTGTAGATACCAATGGAATAAAATGATTAAACTTGCAGACTACTCCACCTAGGTTTGAATTTAGGAGCCTAGGAACTCCTGAATAACACTTTTCCCTTCACAGGCTACACACAGGTTCGAGATAACTAGGTAAGTACTTAGACTTTAGGAGAACAACACTTTAAAACAAAAGGAGGAACTGAGATCAACACAGTGAATAAAAAGGGTAAACATACATTTATTATAATTGTCCCTATTACAAGAGGCCTCTGTGCCTTTAAAACCAAAATACAAAATGAAACAACAATCCTAAAATATAAACCCTAACCTCCTATGGCGCCGCTAAACTAAAATACATTCAATACAAAACAAAAATGCAAAAATGGGGCGGAAGTAACAATAATAGCAGAGCGCAAATAAATAGCAATAAGGCAACAATACTTTGCGTAAGTAAAGTGCAGGTGCTAGATAAAGTGCGTTTAAATACTATTTATAATTAGGCCAGTTCAAGTGCAACACCGGGGGTTTCTAAGGCCAATAGCAATTTGCAAAGTAATAGCAATAGTGCATCAAGTACTTATTCGAAAGTAAAGTGCAGGTGCTATTAAAATACAATAAAATGCTATAAATAACTAAAACAGTATGAGTGCAAATACTGGGCGAAAAGGGTAGAGGGAAGCCATGCCAGGACTCTGTACGTCTGTTTCTTATCACCGTCTGAAATACAGAAGCAATGGGCCAGTTCATCTGTTTCCAGACAATATACTGTGGGCTGCTAGCAGTAGTGGCTATCACAAAACGAGTGTTGCATGGATCGAAACTTACTCCGAAGGCCGCGGATTGGGGCCTACAGTCGGAGTTGCGCGTTGCAACACTTTTAGCCTCTCCGTCGTCCGCTCCACTCCAGGCCCTGCTTCACTCCTTATATGGTCTGGTCTCGGCTAGCCTGGGCAGCATATCTTTTTGGGTCTATGATCCGGTCGGGAGCGGAAGTAACTCTAACTAAGTCACCAGGCGTGTCATCCACGTCATCAAGCGGCCGGATGGGCAGATCCGGAAAGACGTCACCCCAAAATAGGTCCGTCCTAATAAAATCCTTGATTCGGCGTAGTTTAGCTTATTTTTTAAATATAAATGTGCGTGCACTTTCCGGAGAACATTTAGCGTCTGTATTATCCCACGGGGAAATTCTATTCCATTTAAATAGGGATTGGGGAACCAAAACAAAGCGGCACCGCAAAACCGGATGGGCAAAATCCGGAAAGATCTTTTTTCTTTTTTTTTTCAGTAGGCGTGGCCTAGACCGGATCACACAGGTCTTTAATAACGCATACCAGGCTTTCCTCCGAGGTGGAAATACTAGTGACGCGAGGTCGTCTTTTCTACGGGTTATTTTCTGTATGGAGCCGTCTGCCAATGTTTGCTCTGTTTCTCCGTGGCTGGCAGCGCGCTCTCCCGTCTCTCTCGGCCCTTTACCTCGGCTACGCACTGGGACTTTCTGTGTGTCGCACCGGTTCCTTCACACACTCCTGTTCTCCTGCTTACTCTCTCACTGTCCTTTTTTAAATGACCGGTCTACTCGTTTCACCAGGGACACCACGCCCTCCTCCTTCGTGGTTGGCTGCTGGTGACATAACCTGCTGTGGGATTGGGCCGTGGGGACCACTTGCCAGTCAATATCACAGCTGTTTGCTGTCATTGTCAATCGGGGCATACCAAGTGGCTCGGGGACCAGGGGAAAACATTGTCCATTACAAAACATACAGTGCTTTCATCACAATAAAGTTAAAAGAAGGGTTAAGATGATGAAAAACAATGCATAAATATAAATAACAAAAATAATAATAATGTCCTGTTTTCCACCCTGTCACAAATGCAGTGTCCGATTGCCGTGAAAGGCCTAAGAAGAAATGGCACCCTTTTCACATTGGCCTATTATAGCGCCATCAGGAGGCCACAATAACCTACCTGACCTGGCGGAGACCTGTGCTCCGAGGAGCACCTTTTCTAGTCTGTTTTCATAATGCTGTTGAATGTAAACAATGTAATCATAACAGATTAAGTCAAGAGATGAATTCTCTATTATGAACACAGACATCTCAGGCTCAGTATTCACTACAGTTTGTGTATCTCATTACCAAGTCTAAAGACTAGAATATAATCTTGTGGTAGTTCACACTGATACTAAAACAGATTTTCTGGGTGACAACACATCACACTGGACTCCCAATATTGTTAAACAATAAGCCAAGCATTTATCAACCATGAGGTCTTTGACATCAACTTGCTATTGGAATCTTCCTCATTTTCTCACTGGAGACACTGATTTCACTCACCATTTCGCATATTCTACAATGTTCTTTTGCACACCTATTGCACTTAGGAACAGCTAATGTGGAGAAAAAAGGGAAATGTCCCGTCTGTTGTCAAATAAAAACATCCATACAACATACAATAAATCTAAAGAAAACATCTTGAAATCTTAAAATCTTAAATATTTAATTATGCATTGGATTCCTCGTAAATCAAGTGATGTAATCATTTACTGTATGAGACATCACACTGTGTCGTCTCTCTCTCTCTCTCTCATTTCCCTGTTTCACACAGCAGTAGTTACAGCTCACTAAATAGGAAGTAGAAAAGGTTTTTCAGAGTCATTCAGCTCAGGAAAGGATGGGGCACACACTGCCCTATGTGCTCCTCTGTGAGTATATCACTATTATTACTAGTAGGTCTATTGAACTAGAATTTGAACCATTTCTATGAAGGAATACATGGCTGTACTTAAACACAATTTTGTTAAAGTTAAGCTGCTGACCGTAAAATTGTGTCAATATAATCAATGTTGTACTTTTTATGTAGGATCTGCACCAATATTTTCACCTTTATCATTTCAGCAATATGTGAATTTACTATTAACAGTCATGATGCAACTATATACAGTACAAAGACACTCTATAGCAGGGGTAGGCATCCTTAGGCACGGGTGCCAACATTGGCACAGGGGAGGGTGATCACTGGCACACTGGCATAAGTGTGAGAGAGGATTTTTATTTTAAATATTAAATATTCAAAATAAAAGTTTTGTCAGTTAAATTAAGTCCCCTCACATCTATATACAAATTGCATCCTGCACATAATTCTACATTCATTCAAACTCCTAACTCTGACTGGGGAGGAGTCTAATGATGAAGAAAATATTTCTAAAGAAGAAAAAAATAAAGGTTGTTATGTATAGCCTATGGACAATCAAAATCAGTTGGAATATTTGTTTATTTTGATGTGGTGTCATATTTAAAATGAATGTTGATATGGCACACTGACTATCAAAGAAAATGAAAACATGGCACTTCATGTCAAAAAGGTTGCTGACCCCTGCCCCACTCCTATAGCATAACACCATTTATTTATTTTTACACATTACCGAAGCTGCAAAACATTTGATGGATATTAGAATGTTATTGCAAACTAGACCAGTTTTTTTTTTTAAAGCAGGTACTTTTGCATACTTAAAGGAGCACGTCACCCATTTTCAAACGTATCTTCATATTAATAGTCCTCACTAATGCTCATTATAAGATGGCACCATTTAATGATGTCATCAATTATTAGGTTATGTGTTAATAACATTGTTAGCAGAATGGACAAATTATTGTTATTTGTTATTTGTTGTTATAGAACTTGAGTCAACTGTTGTCCATGTTGGTATTGTGTTAATGAGGAATAAAATGCAGATATTTACACTTAGCTTCATATTTTCTCATCAAATCTCTTTCAGTGCTGAGCAGCTTCCTCTGCTATGGACAAAGTCACGGTGAAGTTTGTTTTACTATCTATTATGTTTATTCACTCATATTTGTCAAATCATATTTGTGCGCGTGCATGCTGCTGTTATTTCTCTGTCATGAATAACAGCTGCACCAAAAACGCGTGCGTGCGTGTGTGTGTGTGTGTGTTATCCCATTTTGGGCAGGAACCCCTTTTTGTAACTATACCTTTCAGGACGGGAACCGCTTTTGGGGTTCCTGTTGCTATGTACAGTATATAGCAACATATACAAAATTAAAAAAAATATATATATATTTGAAGTTTTTCAGAAAACGTAGGTCAGGATTTAGAAGGGGGTTTTAGAATCGGCCTCAGGACTAAATGGGTTATATCAGTTGGGAGAAATACTGAAGCTCACAGTTCAATTTTATTTCTCTGTCATGAATAACAGCTAACTACACAGACTACAGCAACGTCTCTGGTGAGTTACTGTTTTTACAAATTGTATGCTATATATTCATTTTATTCTTATGAAAAAACTAAAAATGAAAAGCGTGCGTGTGCCTGCGTGCGTGCGTGCGTGCGTGTGTGTCAGTGGCGTGCACAGACATTTTGAGGGGCAGTTGCTCAAGTGAAAAAGAAAGGGCATCTTGTGTGGCAAGTGGAACCGCAGACTGCCTAGTAGTGTGAGATGTATTACAGGCACAGCTTGTACGTCGTAATTGCATATGTATTTATTTCAATAGCCATATGCTGTCTGATGTTTAATAATATTCAACAGGTTGTTTTCTGCTAAATTACTGTAACAATTCAATACAACATAAATAAGTAGGCTACTACTATTCTTAATGTACCTGTACAGAAGATTGAAATACCATCTTGAACTGAGCATTATTGTGGACTCATCCAAAGTCACAGCTAAAATGCACTGTGTATGTTTTACGATTCTGCCTCATACAATTCAGCAAATCTTTATTATGAGGACACTCCTGCATGTAGGTAAGGTTTCTTATAGGCTGATCATTGTCATCTTTTAATGTTTTTCTTCTCATTCAGATTATTCAGTGAGGCTGGTCGGTGATTCACTCTCCTGTTCAGGCAGAGTGGAGGTGTACTACAGTGGTATCTGGGGGACGGTGTGTGATGATGATTGGGATCTGTATGATGCCCAGGTTGTGTGTAGACAGTTAGGCAGATGTGGAACAGCTGTGTCAGCACCAGGGAACGCCTACTTCGGACACGGTGTTGGAAACATCTGGTTGGATGATGTCAGGTGTTCAGGCAGTGAGTCACAGCTTTCACAGTGCAGCCATGGGGGGATTGGAAACCACAACTGTGGACACGGGGAAGATGCTGGTGTTGTTTGTAGGCCTACAGGTAAATATGAATTTTATTGCAATATGTGTGTTGTCATCCTATCCTATATTAAAATTTACAGTGTAGCCTAAACAAAACAAAACAAACAAACAAACAAACAAACACTGTAAATTAAATAAACTTTCAAAAGGCCACTTGCTTGTCCAGAGGACAAAACGGCAGGTGCTCTAGCATCACCTAGAGTCTATCTATGCACGTCCCTGGTGTGTGTGTTATCCCATTTTGGGCAGGAACCCCTTTTTGTAACTATACCTTTCAGGACGGGAACCGCTTTTGGGGTTCCTGTTGCTATGTACAGTATTTAGCAACATTTTTTCTTTTTTTTTTTTTAATATTTGAAGTTTTTCATGAAAACGTAGGTCAGGATTTAGAAGGGGTTTTAGAATCGGCCTCAGGTCTAAATGGGTTATATCAGTTGGGAGAAATACTGAAGCTCACAGTTCTACTTTATTTCTCTGTCATGAATAACAGCTGCACCAAAACCTACTTTGACAGTAGACAGAACAAGTGTACTGACACCAAACTACACAGACTACAGCAACGTCTCTGGTGAGTTACTGTTTTTACAAATTGTATGCTATATATTCATTTTATTCTTATGAAAAAACTAACAATGAAAAGCGCGCGTGTGCGTGCTTGTGTGCGTGTTATCCCATTTTGGGCAGGAACCCCTTTTTGTAACTATACCTTTCAGGACGGGAACCGCTTTTGGGGTTCCTGTTGCTATGTACAGTATATAGCAACATTTCTTTTTTTAATTTTTGAATAAATATTTGAAGTTTTTCAGAAAACGTAGGTCAGGATTTAGAAGGGGTTTTAGAATCGGCCTCAGGTCTAAATGGGTTATATCAGTTGGGAGAAATACTGAAGCTCACAGTTCTATTTTTATTAGAATGAACTTCCCACTGATGTTAGGACAGCAGAGTCACTGCCCATATTTCGCCGCAGACTGAAAACCCACCTCTTCAGGAAACACTACCCTTCCTCTCTGCCTGACCTACTTGTTGTTAACTATTTGTACGGACGCTTGTTTTCTATTGCTGTATTGTTTATTGGATCTTGTTTAGTCACTAAACAAGATCCAAGTGTTTAGTCACACTTATTTGTTTTAGCTCATGCTCATTTGATTTAGCTATTTTGTCTCATCTGTTTAAGGAAATAGGTAGCTGATATATTGCACTTTTACCTTAGCGCTAGGTATACTCTTGGTTGCTTGTTTTTGCAGATGCACTAAAGACTTCTGGTGATTAGTAGTTTTCGTTCCCTACCTATGTTGAATACACTTATTGTAAGTCGCTTTGGATAAAAGCGTCTGCTAAATGACTGTAATGTAATGTATTTCTCTGTCATAAATAACAGCTGCACCAAAACCTACTTTGACAGTAGACAGAACAAGTGTACTGACATCAAACAAAGTGACCCTCATCTGTACTGTGGACAGTACAGCTTCATGGAACATCAACTGGTACAGAAACAACAGAACAGAGCAGGTGACATATCGATATCAGTCAACCAACACATTCAGTCCCCACAGTGTCTCTTTCTCAGAGAGTGGAAGCATCACGTGTCGCGGATGGAAAGAAGTCGGTGGAGACCCATCAAACTACACAGACTACAGCAACCAAATTGATATCACTGTCTCTGGTGAGTTACTGTTTTTACAAATTGTATGCTATATATTCATTTTATTCTTATGAAAAGACTAACAATGAAAAGGTTTAAGCAGCTTCCTAAAAATTCATAGCTATAACTGTAATTTGTTCAAAGATCATATTTTACCTACTTAATATGTAAGTAGGTCATTTTAATTACACAACTAAAAGCTGAAATTGTACATTTGATGTACAATTTAAAATTGTAGTTGTGTAATTGTGCAAATGTGCATTTGGTTTGAATTAAAATGTAGATATTTTATGGTTTAATTCAAATTGAAACTTAACCCATTTAGACCCGAGGCCGATTCTAAAAACGCCTTCTAAATCCTGACCTAAGTTTTCTGAAAAACTTCTAATATGTATTAATAAATTACAAAAAAGAAAATCTTGCTATATACTGTACAAAGCAACTTGAAAGGTTTAGTTACAAAATACAAATAGGGGTTCCCGCCCAAAATGGGTTAAGTGATGAATATGGGTCTAATTGTCATAAACTGAATGTAACCATTGCTACCTCATAGAAAGAATGTGGAGTTTTTCTGTGTGGAATTTAGAACTCCAGAAATACATGTTACAGTAGGTAATCAGGGATATGCTCCTGTCAGTGCTCTTTCTTGACCAAGAGTTGGATGTAGTGCCCAGGTGCTGCTATTAACCATATTATAGTTAGGAGGATGGATTAAATACAGAGCATGCATTTACCCATAAGAATCAATAAAGTATTACTCAACTTAACTATGTGTTACTTCTACAGACGCACCTGTGCCTGTCCTCAGCAAACACCCTGACTGGTCTGATCATTTCATTGGAGAGACTGTTAGTCTGAAATGTACGATACAGGAAGGAAGTGCCTCTGACTGGGAGTACTCATGGTGGAAGTACTCTAACGCAATCAACAATTACAGAGAACATGAATCTGTAATAAGTCCTTCTGAAAAGAATCCCAGCGGTCAATACAAGTGTATGGGTCAACGCAAGCAGGACCAACAATTATCGAAATCCAGCAATCCCATCACTGTGACTTTTAAAGGTATGGATACTCTGTATAGTTTTGATGATTCTATACTGTGCTTTCTTCACTCAACTGTTTCCATTCCTCCACCTTGTTGACTGCTCACAATAAATCACATAAAGTTTTTTCCTATATCAGCATTTGTATAGATTCGTCACTTCGTAGTTACAACAGAATAGGCTATAGGATTTTAGTACTTTTAATGTACTGTAACTCAAGCATGCACAGTTACAGGAAAGAGAGTAGGTACAACAATGTTATGTAAAAAAATAATGCATTAACATACAGCTGCATATAGCTGCCTGTGAACAGCAATTACATTGTGCTGGACAAGGAAAGGAAAGGGAGAAGATGAAGAGGAAAATAATAAGAATTCATCCTCGCCAGCATGAATGCGTTCAGCAATTTTCTTGACAATATAGCCTTAAAATATTGAGATGTCTTATGTGCAAGCAGATATTTTTGCCTAATTGGGTCATCAAAATCAGCAGTTGATGGAGATGTATCCATCCTCCCAACCACCGTCCAAGCCATAGAGCCCCACCGCTAGGGGGAGCTAAAACATCATTTAAGTTTAGGTATTATTTTACAGATGGTTTAGTTTAGGGTTTGGAATGGGTTAATTAATGAATGAATGGTCATTCTGTTTAAAGTTCATCTACTTTTAAAGGGACATTCCACTCAGATGCCCTCTTTCTACTCTGTGTATTCATGTTTTTAAATGTACATTCTCAAATGGTTTTCTTATTTAGTCCGTTTTAAAGATATATTCCACTAATGGTGAAAGCTAGCGCACGGGAAGTGCATGTTGTAGTTTAAAGTTTTTCTTCCTAATCTGAACAACAGATCAACCAAAGCCCATACTGAAAGCTGACCAAACAGACATAACTGAAGGGGGCAGTGTTACAATGACCTGCTCTGTGGAGTGTTCATGTGGATGGAAATACTACTGGTATGAATCAAGGTACCAAGGTATCACAAAGTCACTGATCAAGCAAGATCCTACAGGACGAATCATGGTGTCAAAAGGAGGATTCTACCAGTGCAGAGGAGGGAGAGGAGAACCAGTTTACTACACTCAATACAGTGATGCAGTCACCATGACCAAAATCGGTGAGTAATTTAATTTGCATACAGTGGGATAGAAAAAGTCAAGCCATCCAGAATAGGGTCTGTCTGTACAGTACAAAAGTCAGTGCCATAGTGAAACTATCTATACAAATAATCTATACATATATATAACTTTGTTCAGTGAATCTCTTAATGATACATTGTTCTTGGAAAGCAGTTTTGTACTTCTAGGTGTAGTTATAAGGTAGCATTCATATATTTATAAAGATCACTATTCCCTTTCGGCCGTAGGAGACAAGACTGTCACCACACTATAGTTGATTGGCCAAAAGCAACCAGTACGTCAATGTGACAATGATGCCATCTGGATTTGAATTTAAACAACTAATAACTAGCTTATCATCAGCTAAATGTTGGACAGGGAGGACAGGTTGTTGTTATACTCTTATGTGTTGTTCTGTTTAGAATCAAGCTTCTACTGTAGACAGACAGTTCTATATGTATCATTTTGCATTCTAATTTGGATTTCTTAATGTAAACAGTGGACAGTAGGTCTGTTGTGATCCTGCAGCCCAGTTGGCCTCAGATATTCAGTGGAGAGACCATCACTCTCAAGTGTGAGATACAGGGGAGAGGTGACACCGAGTGGAATTATGAATGGAAAACAACCAGTACATCTTCAGAGAGACCAGTAAACCAAGCTGAATTCAGGATCAACAGTGTCTCTAAGTCTCACAGTGGAGACTACTGGTGTAAGGGCCGTCCCACAAATGACCTGCAGTCTTCAACATGGTGGAGTGATGCTGTTAAATTGACTGTGTTAGGTAAGTCAGAATGTATCTCAGTTAGGCTATATAGAAAATATTGTGAATTATCTTTTGTGCAGCCTCCAGAAATCGCATGAAACATCAATATCTTCAACAGCATGTCCCGTCAAACAGTAAACAATGTCTTAATCCAGAGATACTGTACGTGCTTTCCAACAGACAACCCCCTGTCTGTTTTGAGTTTGTCTCCTCAATGGTTGAGTCCTGGAGCCTCAGTGACTCTGAACTGTGATGTTAAAGAATCCTCTGCAGGCTGGATGTTCTACTGGTACAGAGCTGTTCGTACACCATCATACAACCCCTACACTTATGAGCTCTTAGCTGGTAGCCACCATGGGACTGTAGAGGGTTCCTACATTCATGGTCCTACAGGCACAGGAGGATATATGTGTAAAGCAGGGAGAGGAGACCCAGTTCATTACACTGAGGACAGTGAACCCACGTTTGTGTGGTCTGGTGGTGAGTGTGACTCATAATTCATCATTCTTAAATATTCTAGGTTGTTTTTTAAACAACCCACAGGACTTTCTATGTGTATACATTTCACATTCTCTGAGCTTGTTCTCACTTTTCTTGAGTTTAGTTTACTGTAACACTGCTCTTTGTTTGACCTCTACTATCTGCTGTGTTTTAGATCTTCATTCTTCAGCTTCTCTCACAGTGAGTTCTAACAGAACTCAACATTTCATCTATGAGTCTGTCTCACTGAGCTGTGAGGGATACTCTACTGAATGGAAAGTGAAGAGTTACACTGATCGATTGAATGATATCTCATCCTGGTATTCAATGACTAGATCTACATGGAGGACAATTTTACGTAAAAGTGACACTGGAGTGTACTGGTGTGAGTCTGAATTGGGACAGTACAGCAATGCTGTCAACATCACGGTAAATTGTGAGTCCAGTTACTTCATTCACTACCTAACAATACTGCAGCATTCCATTCAACTCATTAAAAGCGTGTTTTTGTATTTTCTCAGTGTGAATTCTAACATGTGGACTGTTACTGTTTTACAGATGGTTCTGTCATCCTGGTGAGTCCTGTCCATCCTGTGACTGAGGGACATCCTGTCACTCTCCAATGCAAACACAGAACAGACTCATCACTCTATAATGTGGACTTTTATAGAAATGATGAACTGGTCCTAACTAAAACCAATGGAGAGATGATCATACCTGCTGTATCTAAGTCTGATGAGGGATTCTACAAGTGTAAATATTCTGGAGGAGAATCTCCACAGAGCTGGATGACAGTGAGATGTGAGTATACTGACATCAATTTCTCATTTTCTTTTGCATATGCAAATAAAGATTTAAATAAATTAAAAGCACACATTAATTTACATATGCCATTCTTTGTCATACTTCTGTGTTACATGTAGGGTAATAATGAGGAAAAACATTCTCTGAAAGAATTGCACTAGCAACTATTGTTGTATAGCCAGAATTCATTTCATTCATTTTAGTTCATTAAAAAAATAACTTTAAAAAAGAAACAAATTCCAGCTGTTTGTAAACTATTACACAATAACAGACATGACAGTGGTCAAACTATTATTTGAACCATTACACTATACCCTAAATGTAAAAATTGAGTTGTTGCTATTTTCCTTGCCATTGTACTGTCTCTACCTTCAGTGTCTGGAACTGTGGAACAGAGTTCTCCACATGTAGTGGGAGTCGAACTGATTGTGGGACTTCTTGTTGTGATTCTACTGGTCATCCTTCTGCTCCTGTTGTATCGATACAGAACATTCAATGGTGAGAATCACTCAAATAGGGATTGTATCTTTTAAAAAACTCATGCTGGGAAATGGTCCTGTCCTCCTACACACACTGAACAGCAGAAGACTAGCTTGTAGTGTAAAAACCTAATTAACATATTTCGATCTTTTTATTACAGATCCATGTTGGAACAGGTAGGTACAGCTCCCTGTTTCTAGGGCTGTCCCCCACTGACTGCTGACACCTTTATGTCATCCCTTTGTGTGTGTGTGTGTGTGTGTGTGTGTGTGTGTGTGTGTGTGTGTGTGTGTGTGTGTGTGTGTGTGTGTGTGTGTGTGTGTGTGTGTGTGTGTGTGTGTGTGTGTGTGTGTGTGTGTGTGTGTGTCTCTCTAATCTTATAACATGGCCAGAGAAGATATTGTTTAAATATTATTAAAATATGTATCTTGAAATAGATTCATCAGTTGCCAGGGAACCAATTTGGACTCAGACCAGATGACCAACCAGACAGGAAGTGCAGATGATGCATACTCCCCACTTCAACATGGTCAGCCTTTCAACCAATCACAATCGATCAGTCACAGCAAACATTACTGCTTGGGAATAGAGCACCGAAGTCCTGACGTCACTCGTTCATCCCCAGGTTTGCGGAAGTAATTTCTCTATGGAGAATAACATTGGGTCATCTTAGAATCGTCTCATATAAGCATTGTGGTCCAAAAATAAACACCGCGTGTCGGCGTTATTGTCAGGGAGGAGGTTCTGTATCGTTTATCATAGTCAGTCACTTATATTTGATACAGTCTGTTTCTGGCGAAAATGTAACTAATTCGGCGGAAGTAACATTAGCGTTTTCTCACCGTCAGTTGATGCTTCATATCCATAAGAGTCAACCCGCCGGGGTCATTTGTTTATTTTTGGAACACAGTTCTTATTTGACGCGATATTAAATACGTCTATGGGATTCAGAACGGGGGTGGAAAACTGCGAACCAGGTAGACAAACAAAGGATGTGTAAATGACGTCAGACTTCGGCGGTCTATTGTACTTCAACCAATCAATACATCAATAAATCAATCAGTAGCTACAAAACAGGCATTTTTTTCCACAAGAAAAATAATGTTTCATGTGGTTTAACATGTGCTGTACTTGAATCCATTTAAAAACATGTTTTCAGTGTTTACAGATAGTCTCAACGAACGATGGTAACATGGAATGACTCAGGTCAGCCTCTTTATTTTCCTTTACCATTAGATGATGCCCACATCTACGAAACAATCAAAGACTCTCAAGCGACTGAAAATGGTACAGTAGCATATACTGTACTTCATGATAACACATGCATATTTTCAAAGAGGGAGCTGTTAGATTTTACAGAATTATAGACATTAATTGGGTGTAGATGATATGAATTGGTAATTGAATTTAAGGATAGCTATGTTTCTTTCTTTCAGAAGAGCCTACAGCCGAGTCCAGTGATGCAACATATTCAAAGAATGAACAAAAATATATGGGCAAGAAACACAAGGGTGAGCAAGCAAAAAATATGAAATAAATGTGATTAGGGGGAGGTTTTTTGAATTGGTAACAGAAATTACGGATGTCTATGATTCATTCTTTCAGATGAGCCTGCAGCTGAGTCCAGTGATGCGACGTATTCACAGATTGAACTAAAACACATGGGCAAGAAAAAGAAGGGTGAGCAAACAAAAAGTATGACATGAATATACACTGAGTCTATGGACTGTATAGTAGTAGTTTGTTTTAACACATCCCACATTGGGTGTGTATGAGTGGATTCATGTGTGTACTGTTGTTACTCATGCACATGAGGAAATGACACCATGCCTTGTGTCTGAGCCTGCAGAGTGTCTGTCTATGAACGTCATAAAGTAGATGAACTACCACACACTGTCTATCACGTAAAGCAGGCTTAGCCTTCGTAACAGTGTACAATCATTTGTATCGGTAGCTTCAGCATAGCATAGATAAACATGAATACAAGTGTTCCTAACATGGTTTCCTCCATAGAGAGGCCTGCTGATCCACTTGAGAGCTCTTTGTATTCTGAAGTGAAGACTGGATCAGCCACAGGTACATTGTCTTATTTATAATCTTCACAAACATTCTGACACAAGGTTTTGCGTGGAACTGTTGAAAATAATCACTAACTCCACTGATTATGTGGGACAATTATTATTAGTCACTGGCCAAATGGTTTTGCAGGTCGAACTTTTCAGGATGTTTCTGATTTTAAGTCATTTCCATGACAAAACACTGCTTAAAAGAACACTGACTTGTGTGTTGTAGAAGGATCAGGAGAACCAGATGTGACTTACGCCACCCACCAAAACAAAGGCAAAGCAAAAAAGAAGAGAGGTAGGTGAAATGCATATCCCTCATATAATACAATAAATTTGAGCCTGCAGTGTCAGTCTATGAACTTCACAAAGTAGATCAACTACAGTACCACACACTTTGCATTAGGACTGCAACTATTGATTATCTTCCTAGCAATTATTCTATCAATTACTTTTTATATTAATCAAATAATCGAGACTTTAATACTTTGTGGTAAAACAGTGTTGCGCAAAAATAGCCCATCTACAAGCTCTTCTTTTGTTTTATTGTTTTTTAAATAATCGATTCAATCGATTTGTTCAGCACCTCGGCTGTCCATCACATAAAGCAGGTTCTACTGTATGAGAAGCTGTGTGTGTACAATAAGTTGTATACAGTAGGTTACAACTTATTACAAGTATTCCTAACAGTGTACAATTATTTGGATAGGTAACTAGCTGAACATGAAATAAAAGTGTTCTTAACAGTGTACAGTACAAACATTTGTTAGTTAAACATAAATACAATTGCTTCTAACAGAGTTTCCTCCACAGAGACGCCACTTGAGAGCTCTTTGTATTCTGAAGTGAAGACTGGATCAGCCACAGGTACAATACATGTCTTATTATAACTTTCACATTCATTCAGTCAAAACTAAGGTGTTTTGCATGAAAATCTTTGAAATATTCAATAACAGAAAACAGGGGGGGGGGTGCATTTTAAGTTCGGGATACCAATTTTATCCAATCAGGAGAGAGAACTCATACAGGATACAGTATAAACAAGTGAAATTGGAACTAATGACACAAAGAAATTAGCAGACAATTGGAACTGGAACTGGAATAAAACATTTTAGCTGATAAATGGGTACTCTCTCCTGATTGGATAAAATTGGCAACCCACCTGAAAATGTATTTTCTGTTTATTAAAGAGCTGGAGAGACGGGGAGACCCCTGTTATTGAACACTCTGTAGCGACGATTACTATCAGAATATAGAGCTTTAACCTTTTCACATACACAACAAAAAAACTAAATTGTTTTGTTTTAACCATAAGGTATCACTTACACTGCATTTAAACAATGAATATCCTTTTTGAAGTATATTAACGTCTGTCAGTTTGTTTTGTGTTCTTTTTATTAAAAAATAAAACTAAATTGAAATCAAACAAATAAGTACCAAAATAATGCCTTTTTTTTACTTCTAGGTGACACAAGCGTTTATGGAAACACCGATCACTCTGATGACGACTATGAAAATGGTACAGTACTTTTTCCAATGATTTTTTAAATATTGATAGGAGGGTCATTTTATCAGGTTAATATCCTGATATCAACAAATAGATTTTTTGTTGGATTTTGTTTTTTAGTTTTCAGTGGAATTAGGGTGCATGGCTCTCTGTCAATTACTCTGTTCACCCAGAACAGTTTTGTTTACTGAAATTTGGAAGAAAGCTGCATCTTAGAAGGAAAATTCTGTCTATAATGACATGCCCAAAATTGGGATGCCCTATTTAAAGTGGTAAAAAATAATAATAATAATAAGATTATATATATTATTATTAATTCAGTAGGATGGATCTATAAACTTTGGTATAAGTTTTGGTTACCATGATGTAACACCAAATATTGGCAAGATATATTCAATAGTTGCTCCGTAGATACAAAATTGATAAAACATAATTGACTCATTTTCCATGGAGAAACATGTCTCAAAGTGAAACCTAATAGCACAAAAACAGTGTTGCTCAGGGTTTTTATGCCTCTGCCGGTGACAGCCATTTACTACATACTGTATAGCTACTACTGTATATGAGTCTGGACAGACACAGATGTAAACTACAACTGGTTGGTGAAGGCATACAACCACAATGCAGTATTTCTAGTTCAGAGAAATGTTTTTAAATGTTTTTAATTAAGAAGAAGATCTGCAATCAAATTGTAAATGTGTGTGTAACATAGTATCTTATTCAATCATTGTAAATAGATGAGGGAAAAAACACAAACCAAATCTCTACCAAAGTTTAATTCTGCTTCAATCGTTCTCATATACAATTGTTTGTATGAAACTTACAGCAAAGTAGCATCAGAGTCCATAATTAGCCACATATATTTTGAGGCCAAGTGGATGTTGAGGGAAACTCCAGTGAGCAGAGATATCTGTGCTCTGTTGAGATGGAATGAAAAATCAGTGAATGACAAAACTGAATGAGATGTGAAATACACTTCACTTGTTCGAGGAAAAGCAGTGGATAAAATATGATGTAGCATAATGTTCAATGACAGAGTCTCCTGTTTTAAATATATATTGTTTCTCTGTTTAAACTCCTCAGATACAGACGTGTAGAGCAACCCAACACGACACGTGTGGATAAAGTCAAATGGATCTTCAGCAATAAATGCAGGGTAACATGTATACTGTACATACAGTGGTGGAAAAAGTACTAAATTTTTTTACTTAAGTAAAAGTCCTAATATTGCAATGTAAAAGTCCAGAATAAAAAATGTACTTGAGTAAAAGTACAAAAGTGTACATAAAGTATCAAAAGTACTCATTGTGATAGCCTTGATACAAGACTGTCATATATTATTATGACCGATTTCAAATAATTGTAGTGGAGTAAAAGTAAAAAATACCTCAATTGCACAGTACTTGAGTAAATGTACTTAGTTACTTTACACCACTGGTATACATGCACTTGCACACAAGCATATGCACACAAACATAGATACAAGTGCATACACAGTATTACACTAGCCTGGTAAACCCTCCCTCCGGAAATCTCATTTCCATTTGAATGAGATTTCCGGAGGGAGGGTTTACCAGGCTAGTATTACACACCGCAAATGCTTATTTTAAATTGAATTTTCGCCTCATTCAAGCGCATTAAATTGTAGTGTACAAAATATACTTTTTTATGACAACTGTGGTTTTACATATCATTATATTAAAATGTTTTTTTTTGTACATGTTCAAATTTACTAGATTTTAAACTCTAAATGTTTATTGTATATTTTATAGTTTACTGTGTACTGTAAGTTTTACAGACTTTTGTTTTATTACATTTGAATTTAAATAATTTTAAAATAATGATAACGATAATATATGACAATGACATTGAACAATGATTAAAGCACACTATGTAACTTTCCTCTTCTACCCTGGATTTGCTGACATTTTTACCATTGAGCTAATAGAGCCGACCTGCTTGCTCAGGGGATAAATTGAATCTTGACCATCAGGTCAAAATTCATGTCAGATCCTGTGTCTAGGTGAGACATGACCTTTGACACAATCTAATGTCTCAATAGAAGAGCCGGGAGACAAAATACAACTACCACAATTGTATACGTTATATTGTATTAACATACTCTATCATAAAGAGTAGACAAAAATTACATCTTATTCATTAAAAAAAGTTACATAGTGTGGCTTTAAATCATTTTCTTTTTGATATTCAACTCTTGTTTGTACTGATTTTCACCCACTGTCTGAAAACTACTTTCATTAATCTTCTACATTATTTTTCAATGAAGTTCATGCTCATGTTCATGCTTACATGTTGTTCAAATTATGTGATGTAAATAAATAAATCATATTTTTTTAGAATAAACTGCTTCAGAGAACATAAAATGTTGTCATATGTCTCATAGGTGCATCAGATCTGTGCTTGTATTAGCAGTTCAATCAGAACAAGTTTGTTCTCACACTGATGTTGTGTAAACTCCTTCCACATCTCTTAGCCTCCCAAGAACAGTGTCATGCATATTAAATCGTTTTGAGAGTCTGCAGTATGTCAAGCAACCCATCAGTCACATTTTAATTTAGAACTCTGCTAAAGATGTCACCCCCTAGTGACCTTTTAGTGTCACTACATTTCTACAAAAGGATGGATGGAGGGTGTTATATTTTATAATGGAATCGATGGCACTTGGACTGAATCCTTGACCAAAAATGGAGTCATACATCATAGATACAGTACAACATAGGGGACTGACATCATAGTCACTGTCCATATGAAGTCTGAGATCCACATAAAGCCACGTCGGTATTAATACCCACATTTAACATTACAATTTGTTTTTGGTTGTTCAATAGCACGAAAAATAACCAAAAAAATATTAAGAATAGTAGAGAGGATAAAGTATAATAAAATGCATGGGTGCATGGGTCCTACTTGCCCATATTTATGGGTCCATAAATATCATATATGTATGTGCCCTGGCTCTTTCACCCCCATGTAGCTGAGGACTTACAGATTTTTACTGACAATACATCTGTATTTTTATGCCAGTCAGAATCGAGAGATATTTCCTTTGGAGTGGGAACACTGAGGAGCCCGCGGACAAGCTCTTTGATACCACTGAGACACTAAGGCCTTGAAGGAGGGAAGAGAAAAATACCCTAAAGTAACAGTGTTTGAGTCTCAGACTCAGTGATATAAGCTGTTTAATACCACTGAGACACTAAGGCCTTGAAGGAGGGAAGAAAAGAATACCCTAAAATAACAGTTTTTGAGTCTCAGACTCAATGAGATATTCATCAAGGGATGAATATATATTATGCTCACAGAGTGAGCATGAGCCCCAATCCCACCTCATTCGTCTTATTACCTCATAGCAAACCGTACCTCAGACTAGCCGGGCCTTTTAACAGAGCAAGAACAGACCCTTTTGCTGCAGCCCTCCAGACCCTCCCTGGCTACTTACTGAGTGATCCCCCCACTATGGCTTGGGGGCGCCACTCTTGGGCTAGATGTTGCTACTGCAAGGTTGAAAAGAAGTAAAAAAAAACATTCTGCTCACACACAGGACTGGGCACTCAGGACACATAGGCAAACACAACACAACATTCAAACACACTACCTTCCCAAGGTACAGGCCACTGAACATCAGTGCACACACAACCCCAACACTTCACTCAGTTATGCCAAAAACACAAATAATACTCTCCCCCCAAGAGCGTAACCACAGAATACCACACCCACAACTGGTTTAGTCTCACACTGCCGAATGGTCCATTGGCCCTGCCTGCACGCTCGTGTGTTCAATCAGTCCCTCTCTCTGTGTGTGTGTGTGTGTGTGTGTGTGTGTGTGTGTGTGTGTGTGTGTGTGTGTGTGTGTGTGTGTGTGTGTGTGTGAGATTTATGAACCATTTCAGGTCCTCAGCGATGTGAAGACAGAGGAACATATAGCTTATCACAGGTCTCGTTGTCAGATATCCAGCCTACCACTGCAGTGTCGTCCGTAAATGTAATGATGGTGTTGGGATTTGAGGACAAGCACACAGTCGTTGGTGAATAGGTAGTATGAGTGTTGAGCTGAGGCCAAGATGGTGTAGTTTTGTGACAAGCTTAGAGGGGAGGATAGTATTGAATGCAGAACTGTAATCAATGATGAATAGTAATCGGACACACATGTTCTGGTCCCTCTGGATCAGGTGAGTGAGGGCGAGATGAAATGCAGTGGAGATGGCATCCTCGGTTGACCTGTTGGAACAATAGGTGTACTGGTGTGGATGGAGTAATATGAGGGATGGTGACTTTGATGTGGTTCAGCACAAGTCTCTCGTAGCACTTCACTATGATAGGAGTGAGAGCAATGGGATGGTAATCATTCAGACACCTTACTAATTTATTATGATTGTTTGGACACAGGAATAATGGTGGTAGTTTTTATTCATGTCGGCACTGTCGGCTACTTTGTGTATCACTCTTAGAGAGGACCTAACCTCAGAGGTGGACAGGGTGAGTAAATGGTCGTCTGATATTGGCAGGGTTTTGACAGCAATCTCTGTGTTGAGTCTGTCGAAACGGGCATACACTTTAACATTTTCTACATTCCAAAAGTGATCATAACAAATATTACTATGCAATAACTTGTCAGATACAAAGCTTGTTAATGTATGTTGGATTTCTCTATACACAACAGTGTTAACACAGGACATCATGGCTAGGCAGAGAAGAGATGAGCAAACCACAACAGGATGCACATCCAACCCCACGTGTCCTTGCTATTTTCGTCTGCTTTTGCCTACTCACAAGGCCCAGACAACTGCACTACTTGTATACATTATATGTTGCCGATGTTTTTTGTTGTACCTGTGCTATTTTTATGCCTTTACTTTTAAACCCTGTAGCACTTTGAGATTAAAAAAAATGTAAAGTGTGTTACAAATACAATGTATTAATATTATTATTATTATTATTATTATTAAAACACAATGCAATGATTGATGTACTGTACATGCATATCAGTTTAGACACGAACACTATTAACTGCCACAGCCAGTGCTCACTGCTTATCATCAAACACATTTACCCTGCTCTGCTCATTACTGCCACAACATCACAACTGCTCACCTATACAACACAGCCTGGAGTTAGTACCATAGACTGCATACAGTATACATTCCATTGACTTTCCCCTTGAATTTCCAAAGCTGCTGCGCCTAACTGTTCCATGGCCCCACCCAGAACCTACTGAGACCTACTGTAATAATCACCTGCCAAGTCACAGCTACATCACCCTGCTGCTTGTCACTACGCTGAACGGCATGGCTCCCCTACACTTCAATCTACTCATATTACTATAGCCGTACATTTACCTTTTCTTTTCCTACATCACACAGCTGAGCTGATCATAGCACATATTACAATTCGTACAGTTCCATTGTTGTTTTCCCTTTCTCTTTGTCTTATCAGCAACAACCAGGAAAACACGAACAACCAAGTCATAAATTATTAATAAATGCGGGACATAAAAAACCCGACCCGCGCATCACTATCGTGGGATATAGGAAATTTAAGTAGCAGTAGAATGAGGAGAAATTGCTCAAAGAACACCTGAAAAGCAGTTAAAGGCTGAAGTCAAGTATTAGTTGGCAGGAGGGTAGAATTGTTCAACATCTGCAGGAAATAAATGTAGGGTGGCGTGACAATGGCAGAACATATGAGAAAAGGTGTGAATTGAAAAACATCCAGATAGCATGTGGGGGCGTTGGGTGGTGCAGACCGCTTCCTTTGTAGACAGTGAGGACTCTAATACCAGCCTAGTCTTCAGTGTTTATGTAGGTTATTTTATAACTGTCTGTTTTCATAATGCTGTTGAATGTAAACAATTCAATCATAACAGAATAAGTCAAAATATGAATTCTCTATTATGAACACAGACATCTCAGGCTCAGTATTCACTACAGTTTGTGTATCTCATTACCAAGTCTAAAGACTAGAACATAATCTTGTAGTACTTCACACTGATACTTAAACAGAGGTAACAGGGCTTGTGAATGTAAGGAACGCCTGTTTGAATGGGTTTTCTGGGTGACAACACATCACACTGGACTCCAATATTGTTAAACAATAGGCCAAGCATTTATCAACCATGAGGTCTTTGACAGCAACTTGCCCTTGGAATCGTCCTCATTTTCTCACTAGAGACACTGATTTCTTTCACCATTTCGCATATTCTAAAATATCCTTTTGCACACCTACTGCACTTAGGACAGGTGCACAGGAGAGAACAGCTAAGGTGGAGAGAAAAGCAAATGTCCCGTAGAACGTCTTCTCTTAAAATATATATTTATTTAGGAACAACGTTTTGGTCCAACTGACCTTCAGGTCATGTATCTGATGATGTCATAGTCAAGTCATCATAGTCATCAAATCTTTGCTTCTGGGGTCCCTGGAACAACATATTTTGAGATGAGGTCCACGGCCAAA